>NC_087312.1:11785000-12109166 GCF_037043105.1 Vanessa tameamea | reverse complement strand
GAAGTAGAGGTCAAAGAAGAAATGCCAACAATACATGATAGGAATCTTCTGGCAGAATTAAACAGTGACTCATTTGTGCAAAAATCATTCACATCGTCAAGAAACAAGAAACAAAACATTGTTATTGATTTAAACACAGAGACTGTAAAGGTTGCAGAGCCAGAATTTAAAGAGCAAAATGATGATTCTATTTTAAACTTTAATGTAAGTAATATTTTCATATATAATTGTAATTGTAGGATCCGTGAAACACATTTTGATATAATTAATTTTTAAAAACATAGTGAGTACACACTAAAGAGGTTGTAATTAACTGTAGTAGTTAAGTTTTTTTTTTAAATTCATATTTGTAATTGCTAATTAATTAGAAGTCCATTCAATAATTCTGAAGAAAACTGATATTCAAGTATAATTGCTAATAATCTTTATCTGTATCTGAATGTACCTTGTGACTTAACTATGTAATTCTGTTTGAATAATAAAGTACATATTATATCAATTATTATAACTTTACATTCAGCTTTTGTATTATTTTAAATAATAAATAAAGTAAAAAAGTAAATAATTTATTTACTTTTTTTTAAAGTACTTTAAAACAAATTTTGCTTAAAATGTGTGAAACCAGTATAGTATTAATAATGGATTGTTTTTTCTTTTTGAAATGGGATTATTCAAGTTACGTTACATTTACATCATTTTTCAGGAAATCCCCAGTCAAGAAGAACGAATGGAGATGTGGATAAAGAAATTGTATCAGTATAGAAAGAAAATGCTGAAAGATGAAGTGCAATGACTTTACAATATAAATCTTTAGAAACTACAGGAATGTGAAATAATATAATTATATACATATTTAAAATTCAAACACCATCATTACATCTTCAGTCTTAGATTTCAATTATTTTTATTGCAAAGTATTTATTACTTTTGTATATGATAATTATCCAATGTTCTTATTATAAATAAAAGGGAGACATAACCTAAAACATTTTTTATTAAACACAACAAGTATTAGACGCAACTCACAATTTTAACATGCCCTTTACTACAATCTCTATATTTACAACACAGCGTAAGCTTATCACTTCGTAACGAAGTTTTACATGTTGTTTCTTTCTCTTTGGATTCGACTGCTGTAAGTTCGGGAGACAAGATTCCAAGAATCCATGTATCGGTCCATGCACATTGCTATGCATTTTTGTTCTGAATTGTCTAAAGCTGTTCCAGGTTTATTGATACACTTTTTAAAACATTTCTCAGACATTTTTGTCAGGAGTTCTTGTGCATTGGCTATCGCGATTTGTTGCTTGACCTGGTCCATCAACTCTTCTTTTTGCGCTCCGCTTAATGAGCCGGTAGATAAAGAATCCATTTTTGTAATAATAATTCTATTGAGTCGTACCTATTCAACTTTATACTCAAATTATTTTATGGAAAATCCTAACCTCTAAAATATTAAATTTCACTGATTGGGCAAACTGAGCTCAGATCATAGAGACGTAATATAGATAAGGATAAGTCAATAACACCATAGACAATCATAGTTCATTTTAAAATGTAGCTCCAAATTATAGGGATTTAAGAACTTAAAAAAATGTAAGGATAAGTACAAAGTAAACTTTTTATAAAGAATTTTAATAACATATGAAGCTTTTTTATTTCAAGTTAAATGTATTTTTAGGTTTACATTTTTGTAGTATAGTATAACCTTGAAAGTTGTCTATCAGTCATTTTATTCAATGCTTATTTGTAGTTGATACGGTTTTAAAATTTACATTCTATTGATATTCACTTATATTAATCAATCATTTTGAAATGGAAATAGTAAATTTAATGAGAAACAAATAATACTAATCCAGGTTATCACCAAAAAAAAAAACACCTGATGACAGTTGACATTGACAGTAACTGAATCGGCTTTTTGACATTCTCTGTAGACGGATATTTGTATTTTGTATGTATGTTCTTTTTGTAGCGAGTAATAAACATGGATAAATATTTATAGAGCAAATATGATTTTAACTTATTAATGGACCAAATTGCCGAAGTTGCTAATACGTTGTCTCATGATGATCTTCTTGAAGTTAGCAAATCATCACTTCAAACTATCTTAAGTTCCGATTCTTTGCTATCCGATTTGCCGCCGGATATTATTTTAGAAGAAATTCAATCGCTGGTAAGTCTATTTATATTATCTTTTGTATATAAAGTCTATTACTGTTAATTTAGTTTCATATTATTATGTATGTAATCTATTTCCGCAGTTAGCTGTAGAGCACGGTCAATCTATTACAATATATATTTCGAGAGAAAACGAACATCCCTTGAAAGTGATTGTAAGTTTTAGTTGTTAATGTGTTACTAACATTCTATAAACTTAGTATTTACAACCACCACTTGCTTATAATTTTAAAAAAGTAAAGCTAGAGCCTATAAATGTCCCACTGCTGAGCTAAGGCCTCCTCTCCTTTTGAGAAGATTTTAGAACATTTTTGGGAAGAATTGAATCTGCTTTGCTATGACGCCTTTGCTTCCATAAAAAATCTATTGTATTGATCTATTACATTGATTGTACATAATTCTATAATCTTCAAATATTTTTAGGTCCCACAAAACACGACAGTAAGAGATCTAAAAAAGGCAATTTCAAGACATTTTCAGTTACATCAAAATAGAATCGGTAATAAAGTGAAAATATCATGGAAATATATTTGGAAAACATATAATATAAACTTTGACAGTTTGATTCTTGATGATGATAACAGTTGCATTGCTAATTATGGAGTTACAAATAAGGTTACATTAGCGTTCAAGAAGAAAAGAAAAAAACCAAAATTATAACTATATTTGTTTATTACTAAAATAATTGTATCTGATGATGATTAACTAGTGAAAGATTTTACTTGCAGTAACATAGTTTTATAATTGTATATAATAGACAACTATTATTAAAAGAACAATTATATTATATAATATAGATTCATTTAATTGTTTAAAACATTTCCACTTCACTATTATATTAATATATTAAATGAGCCAAATAATATTTTACATAATCTTTAGTTAAGAATATTTTTTCCTTCACTGCACTTTAAAATTATAATTTTTTTTAATAAACAATGTACATAAATGTACGATTTTATTGTGAGAAACTTTATAGTTGTTCGAAGTCTGGTTGAGGAGGCGGCTCTTGAGGGAGAGGCTCAAAATCTCCAAGGCTATAATGTGCTTCTTCATGACGTGGGGTAGCCAATGGTCTATCATATGCATCCTTCAGTAGCTCCTGGTCATGCTAGGAAGATTAAATATTATTATTTAGAGAGAACTACAAAGTAAAATAATAAAATGTAAATATTGTCTTTAATTTAGCATCACACTGAATGGATTGTTGAATACTTTTAATAAAAGAAAAAACTAAAGTATCAGCCTGTAAATGTCCCGTTTCTGAGTTAAGGATAAAATTTGGGTTATGGATATACTTGTGGCAAATATTCATATGACCCATGCAAGTTTCTTCACAATGTTTTCAACACAGAGCATGAGATGAATTATGCACTCAAATAAGCACATCAAAGTTCAGTGGTACTTGCATTTTTTGGTCATCTTGACAATCAACAAATAATTAACTATTTTTATATGTACTCAACTTTACGAAAAATGAAACTTAAATACAAATTATATACCTGATCCGATTGCAAAACAGAGGGTGGTGCTAGGTCATCCAGTGATAACTGTGTGTTGATAACTGAAGGTGGAGCATAATCCGGTATTGCAGGCAAGCTCTCCACAGGCTAAATGATCATATATTTTATTTATTATTATTTAAAACGAATATATAATTTTTTTTATCACATACTCAAATTACAAAGACGAATTAGCATCATTGTCAATACCACCTAATACTCTAATACCTATTGGTCCTAAACTACTGTTTATTATAACAAAATTACCTAATAAATTTTTTTGACATGTAATGCATAATATAATTGTTTTCATATAAAATCTATATTAAATAATTTACCGGTTCCACGGGCTCTTCAGTTGCCTTAGGTGGATAACTCTCATCCCTTACTGTATTGGCCCGGGCATCCTCTTCTGAAGTGTAAGCACTTGTGTGATGTGTAGCCAATAAATGGGTCAGCATGTCTGTGCCTGTATATATTTTTTAAGTAAATTAGATGTGGGGAACTGTATTTTTTTTTCTGCTATGTATGTCTGCTATAAATATTAGTTTATTTGACAATTACCAATTGTAATAAAATATATCAAACTACTAGTTGATTTTTTTTCGTCGATCATTTAACTTTTATCTAAAGAATTTTATTTACTTTGTATTTAGTTTATGTACAGAAAAACGTAAAATTTTATTATTCTGAAAAAGATAACTGACGGTTGAAAAACCTCTCTTCATTCTAATGACATTAAATAGATGACCGAGTTCAGAGGAAGACTAGAGGAGATCAATGCATTTGCGATTTGAGAGCTTTACCATTGTTTACCAGTGACTGGTGGACAACAACGTACTCACCGATGTCAGTGGCATACCCGCAGACGCAGTACAGACGAGTGGCGGCGCGACGCGGAGCGACCTCGAGCGAGAAGGGCCCCGCGCAGTAGCCGCTATGCCGCAACATGCCGCGGTAGCACGACGTCGCGTATGGGCACTTGCTGCATTTCGTGCGCCCCCTTATAAATTGCACAAATTGAAATAATTTCAAAAATAATCATCGAGTGAGAAAAATGGCTAATAGATAAAATAAATGATTAGCATTTTATTGAATTTTTATAAAAGATACTACAGAGTATCAGTTATGGGGGAACTAACAAGAAGTGCTTGTCGCTATCGAGTGGCGTGTCGCACTCGCGGCAGAGGAAACCGTCGGGCAGCACTAGTGTCGTCTGCTCGTAGGTATCACTGATGGCGTGACTCGTTGAATCTTTGACTGGTGGACGCGCTTTGTTCTAATTAAAAAACAAAGGGTTCTATAAAATAAATATGCATTATATTATAATACTTTGAAATGAAACACTATTCACAATTGAAATATAACACTATTTAGGTTTATAATTTATATACAAAAAAAAAACATTGTTATCGCTTTTTCGAGCAAGTAACTTTTAATATATGTATGTATGAACATAATAATATATGTAGAGTTATTATTTCTTACCTTGGGTTGATTTATCAAATGCTCTTCAGAGCACAATGGAATTACATCATCTACTGGTTTGTGGTCACGAATTTGATGCTCTTTTAGTTGACCTGAAAATAAAATTTTGAAAAATTGATTATTTTATTTTTCATACCGAATAGCATTATTTAAGTCCAGCGTACCCATTTTTTATTATTATTATACCTACCAAGATGTACGAACTTCAACACGCATCTGTTACATCTAACTTCTAATTCCTTATCCTGGTGTTGTTTTAGATGATCAATGTATACCAATACGTTCGATGTCAGTTCGTGGCCGTCTGCGTATATCGGTATCACCTATAAGCAAAATATTATTTTTCTTTTGTCTTAAAAGTGTTAGGTTAAGGACGTATTTTTAATTTGTAATTTTAACATGGTTTGTACTAAACTAGCTACCTCAATATCTAGTTTCTGCTTCGCACGGTCTTTATATAAGTTTTAGATTGAAGAACAAATATAAAATGAAAAATATTTGTTTTTTTTTCGACTAGGAAAGTTGAAACTCCCGCCTTTTCCCAAATTTAATCTGCATGTATTATACATATAAAACTTCCTCTTCAATCACTGTTTATTAATGAGAACAGCTTTATTATCCGTTGCGTAGTTTAAAAGTTCGAAGCATACAGATGGCGGGAAGCGATTTTGTTTCATACTATGTAGCTATCAACCAAATAGTACAAATACAAGATAAAAAGTCAAACTATTTTATACATTTTTCAAATAGGTAACATTTAAACTAAGTTTTAGCCATATTAGTTAGGTAGTGTACCATTGAATAAGTACGTACATAATTGTAATGTATTTATAACTTAATGACACTAAACAATAATGTATACACATTACTGTTGGTTAAATAAATTAATATATGAACAAAAAAGGATGTCTCAATCTAGTGTGAAAAGCGGAGGTATGTGAGGGCAGTGACCTTGAGGCAGTGCGGGCAGTGCAGCGCGCGCGCGCGGGCGTGTCGCGCGGCGCGGTGCTGCAGCGCGGCGCGGTGCGCGGACGCGCGGTAGGCGCACGAGCCGCACGCGTACGGCAGCTCGCGCGGCGCGTGCGCCTTCTGCATGTGCGCCGCCAGCGTCAGCACCGCCGCGAACCGCACCTGCCCGACCATTGTTCGCATTTGTTTATAATGTAACACATTGCCGTTAATATTGCAAGGGAGGCTAAATGGTAAAACCAAACCAACTCTGCCTGGAAGTTTCTCTAAGGAATAAAAATAGTTATAGACTCTCTTAAAAAAATCTCTTTAGAAAAACAATCTGTTGACAACAATTTTAAGACTACTTCAGTTCAGTTAACAATTATTATTATTTTTTAATTTATGTTTTATTATTTATTTTTTTAATAGTCTCCATGATCGCTTTTTTGTTCATCGGATATTTCCGACTGAACAAGTGAACACGATAATTTTCAAGAGTATTTGTTTACAACTCAGATGTTACCGATATACCTTTCGTAGAACCTGAGCTGATCCTGATAACGTCCTAGTTAAGGTTTGCTCATAATACGAACCACATTTCAACAAGCATTAAGCGTAGCGACATTACCTCACAGATGAGGCACGCGTAGGTGAAGAGGTCGGGCGACTTGGTGTCGACGGGGTGCGAGATCTTGAGATGCGCGTCGAGCTCGTCGCGCGAGGGGAAGCGCGCGAGGCAGAAGGCGCACTGCGGCGCGTCGGCCGCGGCGCCGGCGGGCGGCGGCACGGCGTGCGCGAACAGGTGCTCCGCCAGCGGCGCGCTCTCCGTGAACTGCTCGTGGCAGAGCGGGCACTGCGGCGACGGCGACGGCCGGAAGGGTTATTTCAAAAATAAAACATAACCAATTTTTAGATACTTGACAAATTGTGAATTTGATATTAATCACCAACACTAATATTATAAATGCGGATGTAAATCTGTTGGTTTTTCACAGCCAAACCACTGCATCGAAGTTGACGCAACTTTTGGTATGCAGCGAGGTTGAAATCCATGCCGCGACTTGTAAATTATAATTATATTTTGTTCTCTACTATGGTCTTACCTCGACAGCGATAGCTTCATTCTCTGTGTCTCCTTCCTTGGTTTGTCCGAAGTAGAAGCGTTCCAGAGACACGGTCTCCTCGGGTTTGATTTCCTTCTTGATATTCTTCAGAGGTACATCGTCGAGGTCGTCATCTACATAGGAGCGGACGGTCTTGCGACGTCCACGTGGCGTGGGTGTCTCCTCCTTCTCCTTTGTTTTCTCCTGCTTAATCTTTGTACGACGAAGAGCCAAAGGTACCTAGTAAAAATAATGTGAGTGTAAGATAATGTTTTAAATATATATATAATACATATTTAAATACTAAATTTGTAACCTAACTTTACCGAAACAGTATTAAAAAGGGAGAGTTTCTTATCGTGGCAGTTCTAAAAACTAATTTTTATATATAAAAAAATTGTAAAATTTGTTTATAACACTATTAAAAAACCGTTCTTATGAGCATAGAATGTAAGTGACAACTTACGAAAACTTAATAGATTTGACAGCCACGAGAGAAATGCGAGCACTTACCTCCGTGCTAAATATAATTTTTACGATTGATCACAGCCAAAATTGAAAATAATACAAGATAATTCTTGAAACGACACACCCGGTGTCCGGGAGTGCGTTAGACAGTAAATTCGTGCATTAGACAGTAGCGTGTTAAATTACTATTACTGAGCGCACCCGTTCAGCGTTACCGATTCGGCGTGACGTTTTACATACGATATGATTCATACACCACTCGGAACGAGACAAAGTGAGCTTAAAAAACTCAAAAACACGATATTACGATTGTTTACATTCCCAATTAAAAAGGCTTAAATGAACGGTATTTTAACTTATCTATTTAGTTTAAACTCATCTCCACGAACCTCCTCCTCGTCATCATCATCCTCGACGTAGGCCGTCTTTTCCTTCTTCCTTTTCTTCGGCGGAGGTGACGGTGACGGTTCCTTCTTCTTTCTACCGCGTTTGCTGCGAACTTCCGGCTCAGGTTCTTCAGTTTTGTCTTTTTTCTGCAATATTCAAAAAGATGTATATTATGTCTAAATATAATGCAACTTTGGTATCAAAATGTTCTCAAACGAAACCGAAGTAAAACCTAAAAGTGTTTATATAAATTCAATAACTTTAAAGTCTATTTCAATAACAGGAATAAAGAAAAATTATTGACATCATTGGTTGAGATCTAAAATTTAATATAAATTATTGAAAAAAATCAGGACGAAGTTATTATCAGAACTTTGGAAGAAAAATAAAATTATTTTCGTCTTTACCTTACTAGGATATTTCCAATTCTTGAACGGATTGGAAGCAATCTTGTTAAGTCGAATAGTGATTGGATCTTTGGCCTCCATTTTTGTTTGCTCGGCAATATGAGCGACGATATTATCGAACGCTTGACCAGGAGATACGCCGAATCTACAGAAACATTTAAAATATAATACTTAATATTAATGTTAAAATCTCAATACAGGACAAATATATTCTACTCGAATTTATTGAAGAATGTTTAAGTTTAACCAATCATGTGTATATAAATATGCTAGTTTTAGTCCACGGTATCGCTCGCTTGCGAGGAGTTAGGGTTGTGAGCTCTCTCTGGTTGTAGGTGTAAGGTAGCTCAATGTCTTTTAACTCAACCCTTGACAATATGTATAAAAAAAAGATATTCAATTTAAATTCTGACTATGTATTTAGTGTACAATACATCAATTGATAAAGGAACAGCAAGGTACCATACCATACCTTAAACCTCCACATTAGGGCAGAAGGTTTTTACCCACCAGTGGGACATTTACAAATTTACTTTACTACAATAATATTAAATTATAAAAAATTGTAATGAAAAGCTTCTCACTTTTCTCTCCATACTAGTTCATCAAGAAATTGCTGAATTATCTGCCTCGAAAGCAGCGATAGTGTGTTCTGGAACATTCTAGGCACAATCCTTCGAAGGTACTCCATTATATTAGCATTACTGTACTTCATTGGCTGATCTGAATGCGAAGTTGATTGGTGGACAGTCTTAAAGCCCATGGACACTAATGTTCCTTTGTCAACTGTTAAATCTGTCAGTATAACTGAGGAGGGATGAACCCAGTTGGTGAGTGGTTCGAGAATCTTCTGGAACCGCTTCTTGTAGTTTTTTTCATATTCCGCCAATGGTTCGACTGCACGAAGGCGAATCTGAAATAACAATTATCGAAATTTGTAGAATGCTATAAGATAGGTAAGTCATGTTAGTCCAAGAAATTAGCTTTTAAGTTGTTATGTCATTAGTCCTAATTTCAGTTTAGTATAATAGACTTAACTGTTAACATCCAAATTCTAACAACTTTATTGAAAAAATAAATAAATATGTATGTATTATTATTTCTAGAGAGTTACTATTTGTCTTTAACAATATTTAACTTATAAAATAAAGGACTATTTACTAATTAGTTATGTTGGCCTAAGGTGTGAGAACCGTATATGTAATATGAATTATAGGAAAGTAACATGAATTGTCTCATATTGTGGGAAACATATTTGTACATACATACATATGTGAACATAATGTATTAAAATAATTTTAAATATTATTTTTTATTATTTTTTTCAAAAACAACTCTTGCTCTCGTTAATTTGTCCAGTTATTTTACAAATGTTTAGAAATAAATTTTAATAATTTCAACGTTAATTAGTTTGGTTTTATAAAACCACAGTATTGCACAGTATACTGTGCAGCACTTACCAATTTCTCAACAGGATCCAGCACACCCAGCACTTCAACTTTAACTTGTCTCTGAGTGCCGTCATGGCTTGTCGTTCCCAAAGATATCACCCCCACCTCGACCTTCTTTCCTTGTCCACCCAGTAGACCCATATGGTGATGAATCGCCGAAGTACATACCGCCCTTAACCAAGTAAAGAGACCCTTGACATACAAATTGTCTACTTTGACCCATTGTACGACATTCTGTACGTTTGTCTGGCATGCCCAATGGTAAATAAGTTTGAGGAGCACACTCGGGGGGAATGTAGCGCCTTCGAAGATAGAGCTGGAGAATACGGAGACGAACCGCGTGGGGCAACACTCGGATATCCACACGTATCCGCCGGAGTACGGGAACTTCGACACGTCGGAATACATGCCTGGAAAAGAGGATAACAAGATAATGTTAATAAGTACATAGTCACCGTGGTGCAGAAGGAAGGTACATATCCGGATGTGGATAACACAATAATTAAGTGAACATTAATATTACCTTATAGGAAATTAATATGAAATGAAATGAGAACTTTTTACTCACTTTTTCTTTAAAACAAAACTTGGTAATTAGCGAGGTTGCTGTGTTATATATGTCAAATTAGTTTGTTTGGTATGCAATTACAAAGAGTACTATTATGGTTGGATAGTTTATTCCTAATGAAATATAGTTTCAAGGCGCCTCACCCAGCTTGAGCTTGTTGCCCGCGTGCACGGCGCACCACTGCTCGGAGCGCACGAGGCCCTGCTGGATGAGCCACTCCGTGAACTTCATGGGCGTGTGGATGAGCACGGACTTCACCTTGCTATCCAGCGCGGCGCGGTCGGCGCTGGGCGGGCTCTCCTTGGAGCGCAGGTAGGGCCGCGCCACCACCACCAGCGACGGGAATGTTTTGCCTGCGCACACATGCCACTCATCTCTTGCATTTATTTAGTCTGACTATATTCATTAATATTTATATATATCATATTACATACTATATTATATTCAATTTAATTACAGGAATTAGAATGCGATATATAAGAAAATGATTAAAAATCTTATTTAGCCTCATTAGTTCATAACTATATAAGTAATGCCTCATGCAAAACAATTAATATTAGTTTTAATAAATTTCATTATTAAACTATTTATATGACAAAACATTACCTTGTAACTTATTAAATGATACCTCCCGAGAGTCGGCAACATTCTTGTTACCATCATCTTTGGTAAGGTCTACAATTGCTGTAGTTTTAGTTGCACTGCCGGTAAGCAACCCACCTACCGCAGTTGCTTCAGATGGACGAACATTAGTAACTACACTGTGTACATCTGAAAAGATAAATATTTGAAAATGAAACTTACAGTATATTCATTTTTAGGTGACCTTGGTTAATCAAACCATTTCATCTGCTGTCATATTTGTAAGAAGGGGCTGTAGCTGTTAAGAGACATTTTCTACTAAATTCATTAACAATATAGTTGTGATAAAACCTCTGAGGGTTACAAAGACATAGACAGAAGCAAGAATAATTACTCCTAATTTGTCAGGTATGAAAACGTAACTTTAATGGCACTGCTAAAAATTTTTATCGAACTGCTGCTGCGAAATCAGGAGCCGGTCAATATAGTAAAAGAGTAAATAGTTTGTTTCATTTCCTTGTTTTCTTAAAAATATAATTAAAACACGAAATTGTTCTTACTAGATGGTGCTAAAGTTTTGTCTTTTGTTTTAGTGACTTCCTTGTCATCATCCCTTTTTTTATCATCTTTTTTCTTATCCTTGTCCTTTTTCTTCTTCTTATGGCGAAGTTCTGGCGATTTTGCTCTGTCTGATGATGGAGAGTAATCCCGGTCTTCCTCACGATTCTTTCTTGGTCGTCCTTTTAAAAGTTTTGCAATGGTACATTTTAGTCGTCTTTTAGATAATTTTTTTGTTATATAGGTAAAATGTAGCTATTTTAGTATTATTAAATCATTAAATAAACTTTGTTTTACATAATTTCATACAGTCCATGTCCTTAAACAAACATTGGCAAAACATTTTATAGTTTGTTCAGTTACAGTACAGTAAAGTTGTTTTTGACAAATTTCAGATCACTTTAAGATATAATGCAATATTTGACCTATGATTGTTAAAAACTTTAACGAAGTCTCACAATATAGAATATCCTAGAATTATACAACAACAAGATTTACCTCTACGACCCTTATTTTCTTTCTCCTTCTCTTTACAAATTGAGAGAGACCGGGATCTAGATCGAATGATATCAGCACTCTGCCGTTCCAAATCTTTGAGAACTGGCTGCCTTTAAAAATTAACAAATATTGATTAATTTTATTTCATTATATCAAATAATACTTGTAATATTGAAAATATATATAATACTGAAATCCACTTAAAGAACAAAAGTTACTTCAAATGTTATCTTTAAATATTGTTATGGGATAGTTAATAAAAACCTAAAGTGCACTCACTTTCCAAGCAATTGATAAGCAGTAAACTGATCTCCATTGTAAACAATTTCACCTCCAGTATCTTTTACAATAACATCAAGTTTGTTTTGAATGCTCTTATATTCCTCATCAGCGTTTTTATACGCTTGCAATTGTGCCTCTGACAGCTCCTCCTCCCAGCACTCCAACTCCAGAGTCGGTACATCAGGACCAAAATACGAGCGCTTATATAAATCGGCTTCAATGATCTCAGCTTGAGGAGGCACGGGTGGGGCCGGCTCCTATATAAAAAAAATATTGACTACATTTATTAAAGTTAACCTTATTTATTAAGAACAAACATTTATTTGATGTAATTTTTTACATCTTGTTAGCAATTTGCCCCTGAATAAGATTTTTTATTTTTTATTTTTGTGGTAACTAAAACCTACCTCATTATCTGCTTTGAGTTTTTTAAGCTTCATATTGCTTTTCTACGTATTCGCCATCAATTTCCATGAATACATAAATCATACAACCTTATATCCGATCAAATATTTTTTTATATACAAACAATACACTAATCATTGATTGGCGAATGGCGACGCCAAGCGGCCAAATTCACCAAATTGTGTCAAGTTTGAAGTTTATAAAATGCTGCCATTATAAAGTACCTAAAAATCTTCCATATGATCTAAATACATGTAAAATTACCAAAAAGTATTTAATATATATGAATGTTAATAGCTTTTAAGTTATATATTCAAAGATAACTTTTACAAAAACACAAATTCAAATTTCCTTGTTTGTATTGGTATAATTTAATGTAATAATAAAGTAGTAATAAAATAGTAAAATACCTCAAATATACGCCATATTTGAGTTATTTCTTTTATATCTTTCAAACTTAATCTTTTTTTTTTTAATCTAGATCAGAATATAAGTTGAATTGTTTAACATTTTCTATACGAGGTATTGGCAATGAGATAAATTACTAGTAATTTATGAATTTAATACTATTTCTATAAATAGATCTTGAATTGAATTCAAGTCACTGGTATCGTTATTTACTTATTAGTTTGAAAATCAATTACAATTATTTTAGATGCATATTTTCTTTTTTGAATTCTTGCAGTATTAATAAATATTCCTGAAAATGAATAAGAGATACAAGAGATAAAATATAAATTAGTTGTTTATAATTGTGTATATTTCCTTTTTTAAAATAAACATTTTAGTTATTTGTGTGGCAACTTGCAACATTTTCTTTCACTTTATCTATACGTCTAATGTGAATGATATCCAAACAAAAAATGACAGGACTTTATTAAAGAAATCCAATTTATGATGAAATTTGTTTCAACATTAAAAACTTTACAGCAGTAAAAAACTTGATTAAAAATGGAAGCTGTTCCTAAATTACCGTTAATAAGCTTTGAGTTAAAAGTGAGTCAAGAAAATACGCATTTTGGACCAAAACTAAAACAAGTAAGTGACTGCATATTCAGTTATTTATGCACCTACTTTTCGCTTTCTTTGTCTACTAAGTTGTTTATTTTTATCTAGTATATAGCGGAGGCATACAGGGAGGATCCAGATAGCTACGGAAATGAGATACACCAATTGGAAGGACTGCGGTCGACGGCTGTTAGACCAACTCTCGACTCTGCAGGGCTTAGTGCCCTTATTCGATACTTTTGCCAGCTAAGAGCAATCCAAAGCCGTTTCCCAATGGCTAAAGGTCAACCCGTTGCCTGCACATTTGCATGGTAATTAGATAGTCAAATTAAATTAGACCCAGATATTGATTTTTTACAACCATATTAGTTAGTGTCACTGCAGCAATTGTTATGATTAATTCCACTTGTTATTGAAGAACGCAACTTATAGTATTGTAATATTTATTATTATTATATAGTTATCTTTAAAATTCAAATTCTATCAAGAATATTTTTATTGGTATTTATAATTTGTTATAATAAAATAAAACTAACATAATTATTTTTTTTCTAGGAAAGACCTGTATGCTAACATGAGCTGTTCTCTAGCAGACATAAAATTTGAAATGGCTTGCATATTGTATAACATTGGAGCTTTACATACCCAACTTGGTTCATCTGAGCCAAGAACATCAGCTGATAGCCTCAAATCTGCATGCCAGCACTATCAACATGCTGCTTGGGCATTTCAATTACTGAGAGAACAGTATTCACAACCACCTGGTGCTGATATTTCCTCTGATATCCTAAAATTGTTACAAGAAATTTGCTTTGCTCAGGCTCAAGAGTGTATCCTCGATAAAAGCATACAAGACACAAGGAAGCCTAGTGTTATAGGTATAATCCTGTAGTATAAAAACATAAATAATAACAAGTTTATTTTTCTATTAGAACCATTTACATACTTTTTTGATTTAATCACAATTTTTGAAATAATTACAGCTGAAGTTAAATTGAATTGAAGTTTAAAATACATTTTATATTATTTTCAAAATATAAATATTCTTCGTGTTATTATGTATTTTAGGTGCGGTAGCTACACAAGTAATGTATTTTTACAAGAATTCATTATCCCTGTTGGGTCCTTCAGCTGGTACGGATAATATACATGAGATAATTGGGACAAAACTTTACATTTATTGGCATCGTTATTTAAGTTTTAAATTATATTACATCGGATGTGTTGTTACATTATATCAAGGTAAATATGGAATTTTATAATTTTAAATTATCTCTGCCCTACATACATTGTAAATCACAACATAAATTACTGTTTATTTGTTATACCTATTAATTTTGTATAATAAATATTAAAATATATTTACCTTAAAATACTAAGAAAAGCTGTTCAATATTTTAAATCACATGTGGTATTTGAAATTTTATGTAAAATATGATTGTAAAAGGAGTTTATGTACTTCATTATGTAGATTATGATTATGTTATATTTACTATAGGTATGCATGCTGAAGAACAGCAGAAAATGGGAGAACGTGTTGCCTTTTATCAGCTTGCTGTTGATAGACTCAGTGAGGCAAGAAAGCTAGCAAAATACATTGAACCTGTACAAGTAACTCAGGAGGCACTGACATTTACGAATGACGTTGTTGAGGGAAAACGAAAAGCAGCTAAGAATGAGAATGAGTTTATTTATCATGAGGAAGTGCCAGAAAAGGATATGTTGTCAGATCTCAAGCCAGTATGCCTAGTGAGCGCTGTTGCTATAAACTTCAATGATCCTGAGGTTGGTTTTTATTTTGTTTTAAATACTTTACTGTACAGTTATAGATAAAATAAATATTAAACGTTCCCCATTTCTCTCAAATAATTGATTCTTACGTTCATAAATTAAATTGTTCATACACATTTAGTGCTAAGCTTATGTGACAATAATATCTAACATACTAAATTGATTGGTTCTAGTATTTGGATTAAATATAAGTTTCTTATTAAAAATATTTTGTATAGGTCTTAAAATGTATTTTTAATGCTCATATACTTAGTTTAAAGTTATTTTTTTCTTTGAAGGTATCAGGGCCAGATATTTTTTCCCGATTAGTACCAATGGTGGCTCATGAAGCATCTTCAATGTACTCAGAGGAGAAAGCGAAGCTGTTACGACATGTGGTTACACAAGTTGACGCTAAAAACACTGAACTGATGGAGTTTATGTCTTCTCTTCAGCTTGATCAACTCGATGTTATGGATTCTGATCAAAAGTAAGCTATTAATTAATAATTTGTTGGATATTTAAATATTATAAATAAACACATGTTAGTAAATAGATACAGAGCATAATATTAATTTTTGCCATAGAGAAATTCTCAGTACCAGCTATAATCTGGAAGTTGCTAGTGTTTACATTCCTATGCCTTGGAGAGCACCTAGAGCTGTTGCCACCTGCATCTAAGCCTGTTTCCAGTTGTGTCAAATTTCCTTCCTTGAATTTCATTGGATTAGTAGGGTGGGGGAATTGTGTCTGTGCACATACTTGTGTACTACAATACTTCTCACAGAGATGTTTAATCTCCCTAGAAAATGGACGCCGTAGCCGATAACGATAATAAGGAGGATATCATCAAAGTGTCTTTTAATATGCCAACGAAGGTGTTCCTCCTAATTTCCCACTAACTACCAGGCTATAAATATTTGGGTTACTCATAAAATATAAATTAGTTAATAATAGCTTGTTTTGTAAGAAAACAAAGAACTAAGCTAATAAGGATAAGCAGTAAACTGAGTGTTTACAAAAAACATAAAAGAAAATGTTGTTATCAAATCATTGTCGTTATCAGTCACTCACCGTAAACAAAGGAATCGATGTCGTATCTGAGACATGCCGTATAAGTTTTAGAGCATAAATGTATATTACCTCATTTTAAAATATACATTTAAAGACTAACAAGGCAATATCATAATAACATACGAAATTAATTCCATTATAAATTCTCTTTACAGAACAATTAATTTCTCATTGATTTATAATTAACCATAAATATATATATATATATATATATATATTTTGTATGTTTTTATAATGTTTTGTCGAATTAATGCATTTTGACATTGTTACCTCGGTGCAAACATTTGATTGTATTAATTTTTTTTACACAAAGGTGACTTGGAAGAGTGAATCTCTTTTCTGTTTCCTTGCTTTTATTCTAAATTATATTTATTACATGACAATATATAGTAATTTTAACAATATTTGGATGGTAAGTGGCCACCGCCTTTAGACGTTGGCGCTATAAGAAATATTAACTAATCCATACATCGCTAATGCGCCACCAATCTTAGGATCTAAATTGTTATGTCCCTTATGTAATTGCACTTGCGTATCTATCTTTCAAACCGGAACACATAAATACTAAATGTTGCTGTTTGGTGTTAGAACATCTGATGACCGGGTAGTACTTACCGGAGGAGTATCCTTCTATAAATCTTCCTCCTCCTCCTTCGATGTACGGTTTTTGATTTGATACTTTGTTAGTATTCATAATTTGAAGCGACTAATACGATTTCTAAATCATTCAGGATTCCTCAAGAAATTGTCGATAGGTGCGCTGCAATGAATGCCAAGACTGATATTATCCAGACTCTCGTAGACTCCATGAACAGTCTCGCCGAGATCATCAGTGATGTGGAGCATTCCCTTAATGAGATAAAATCACTCATTCAGGTAATATATATTAATGTATTGGCATTAAAATATTAGTGTTGTGTTAGTCTGTCAATGTTATGAAGGAAATATTTATGATTTTGATTTTGAATTATATTTTAATTTTTATTCATATTTTTTCTAGTTATTTATGTTAGAATTATAATAACGGAAACTAATATTTTATAGGAAGAAACGATGAAAGAAAAAGAATATCAAAAACAAATGGGTCCTCGACCCCCTTCGATCGTGCAGACCGAGATATCTCGCGAGTACCATAAGTACCAGGAGGCGCACTCGCGCACCAACGAGAGCAACCAGGTCCTGCACAAGGCGATGACGCTTCACATCGCCAACCTGAAGCTGCTGTCCCAGCCGCTCGACGTGCTGCAGAACAAGATACCCAGCATCGAGAACATCGGTGAGTGACTAATTCTGCTCAGTACTACTCCTTTAAGCCGCTCCATTCTCAAATTTCGAACGATTCGTGCAGAAAGAGCAGAGTAAATACATTTTCTATGGCACACCAAAGTAAAAACCCAAAAGTCGCACGAGGCGCAACAGGCGCTGTCGTCGGTCGAGCAGCGATATCGGCGATATCAGGCGTGGGTCGGTCCGCAGAGGGGCTGGACCGCGACGCGATGGCGGAGATGCGGCGCGTGGTGGGCAAGGCGCGCGAGATGCAGCGCCAGCGGGACGCGCTCGTGGAGCAGCTGCGCGCGGCCGTGGCGGCCGATGACGTCACGGCGCGGCTGCTGGCGCGCGGCTCCGACCCGCTCGACGAGATCTTCCGCCACGAGATCGACAAGCACACGCCGCAGGTGGGCGCGCGCGATGACTATTTTGGCTTTCAATCGTCATTTCACGTTATAAGTAAATCCATACAAAACCACCGGTTCCGAATGAAGTGTCAACCGAGAAGAACCGGAACCGTCGAACTCAGTAGCTACTCTTTGATTTGAAACACAGAGTTGTGTTAATTAAATAGAACTATATACAATATATCCTTCCTGAAAGTCAACATTATATAAGTATAAATATTGTGTCTGTATGTAGGAAGGAGATACGGGGGAACTGAGAAACATACTTATTTTAAAGTTGGTTTAAAATGACTACAGCACCTGCACTTATTAGAAAATATAATATATTAATTAAAGGAGTAAGTTCGATTCCAAATTTAACACGATGCGTTCGCCGTCTATAGGTTAAAATAATAGAGCAGAACTTAGCGGCCCAAGAAAACATAATCAACAAGCTCACCTCGCTGTACGCCTCATACGGGGACTCGAGACGGCTGCTCTCGGACGTGCTCAGGAAGAGGGAAGGACTCATAAACGGTAAAATTGTCGAATATTGTCCTATTCAGTAGTCTGTCGCTTAAAAGAAACTAAATCGTATATCGCTGCTGCTAGTGTAAAAAGTCGTATGTGAAAATGAAGTTCCAAAAAGTCATATGTTACTTTTTATTTGTGTATTTGTAGATTTAAAGTCAACCTACACAGTTATTGTTATATAGACTGTGCAGGAAAAGGTGAATATTATTTTAGTACACATAAGGGACTAAGATAATAGTCACACACAATATTTACATTCGCACTTGTACCCAGCACTGGTGACGTCATACGACACGCACGCCGAGCTGCTGGGCAAGTCGCAGAAGGGGCTGGAGTTCTACCGCAAGCTGTCGCACAACGTGGGCGGGCTGCTGGCGCGCCTGCGCAGCGTGTGCCAGGTGCAGCGCGAGGAGCGCGCGCAGATCCTCGCCGCGCAGAAGGGTCAGTGGGTTTTAATGGTATGGTTTGGCTTGCACAAAGCCCTACCACCAAGAGTAGTGCGAGCACCGCCACACCACTGCGGCCGCAGAAGATATCTTATGAGTCACGCTTTAAAATTTTACCTATTTTGTTCCTATACAGCTCCAACGCCTGTATCATCGGCTGCCGCTAAACCCGTCGATGCTGCGAAAATTCTTAATACCGTTCCTCCGCCGAGCAGCGGAGGGACTTTGAAGCTGAAAGACTACCTTCCGTACATGAAGAACAGGTCTCTCGCTCGACCGCCAGCGGCGCCCCAACGTGAGTACTTTACTTTGTGACTAGAGCATGCATTTAACCTTGTAAATATAATTTTTCCGAAACAAATATAGTCTACTAAAACTGAATTTGTGAATAAACAATTTTCAGCTCAAACTGAATCGATACCTAGTGAGTCATATTATCCAGAGACGATTTATCCGACATCGGTTCGGCCGACGCCTGTGGGATCAGAAGGTAGATGTTATTTTAAGTAAAGAAAGCGTAGTGGTTTCCATAAATACATAAATACTATTTTGTTACAGCAACAGATATAACACAACCGAACCTACCCGATGGCGTAGTTATGCCACAAGGGATGCAAAACGTTCTGAACCCTTATGCACGACAGTACCAACCTTACATGCCTGCTGAAAATGATCCTTATTCAGCTAATTACGCTTACCAGATGGCGAAATTTAGCAAGCCAGACGAGAATTACAGCTATTCTCCGTATACTCCACCTCAATATTCAACACAGATGCCCGATCCTCAAACATATACAAACCCATGCTACTCCGCGACACATAACAACGGCACAGCTGTCACTGACTCGCAAAATTCAGCTGCGTATAACAATATGAATCAAGTTAACGTAAATCAAAATACAAACCAATACAATGTGTACAACGATCCCTACATGACCAACCAAATGGGATCTACATTTGATCCCAACGCAGCTCAGTATAACCAAGTCAATCAAGATTTCAACGCGAGTTTTGCTGCAATGCAGGTCTCTGCTCCGAAAGCGGAACCTACCAGTAATTACGGTGGCGAATATTCGCAAACGCACTACAGCGTTCAATATCCACAATCGTTGACGCCAAATATGGCTACGTACAGTAACGCTGGACATAATTCCAATACTAATATGGTAGATTCACCATTGCCGACCGGAAACAGTATGAACTACCCATATACTGAACAAATGCCACAATATGGCCAAACTATGCCTAATACTAACATGAATTTGGCAAATCAGCAACCTAACGTACCATATTCTGTTCCCAATAGTTCAAATCAAATGCAAAACATTACGAACCCAAACATACAATACTCTATACCAAACGTGTCTAATACAGTGACAAACATGTCTAATGCTATGCCAAACATGTCTAATACTATGCCTAACATGTCTAATACTATGCCAAATACATCTAATGCTATGCCAAATGTATCAAATACTGTTCCAAACGCACCAGCTGGTACAATGAATTACGCCAATCCAATGCAGAATATTCAGCATTCTATGCCAAACACTTTGAATCCGGTATCCATGGCGAATTCTATGGGTCCTATGCCGGTTGCCTCTGGATATTCCGATCAACAGTATGCGTACTCATCTACAAACGCTAATATGTCTCAGGGTTACGTATATACTAATGCGGAGAAACCTGTAACGGCTGTGACTAATATGAATGTACCAAATTTCGGAGCAGGACAAACATACGGTGTTCCAAACGAACCGACGAGCTATGCCGATACAAACTTTTCTCAAATGGATGCACTAGATAAACCGATAAAATCACACGTAACTGGAGAAGCTTTATCGTCAAATATACCTAAATATCAAAATTATAATATGCCAATGAATTATGTCGCTGATCCAAACTACCAGCCAACTAGTACACAATACAGTGAACAAAGTAACATAAGTTATGGACAGTATCAAAACCACCCTGGTTACACTTTTAACGCTACGTCGGGTGGTTACGATTACAATTATGGGTCACAAAACACGTATACAAATTATGGAGAATCTAATGTAAACCCTCAGACAGCGGAAAAAGATGTAAATTGGGCTAATCCAGGAATGTACACGAATGCTGGAGCTTGCAATACTGTACAGTCCCCGTCTGAGACTCCTCAAATGCCTTCAGCCGATGGAAATAATCCGCAAACGTACTTCAATTTACCTTACGGCTACCTGACCGCTACAAATCAAGCAAACGAATTCGTTAACTCAACTCAAACGATTGAAGTGACCACAAACTACTGTGCCAATATGAATAATTCGACCTACATGCAATCCGGACAAGCTCAGGATACGAGTGTTACATTTACTAACAATCAAGGTAAGAATTTGTAAAATATATTTTATTCAATGTACTCTGTTAAATGTTTATGTAGTCAATTTCGTAGTTAGATATTGTAAACTTTGTGGGAATAAATGAATTAAAAAGATACGAGATTTTTATTTATTTTCTTCCTTTTCAGTTTCAACAACAAAAGAAAATGTCATCGAACAATCTGATCTGAATGAGGTATCCAATCAAAATTATCAGCCAATTGAGTCTACCGCTCAAAGCAAAACAGTTGCATCAACAAACCAAACTCCACCCGTAGAAAGTGCTCCAAATAAAATCCCAGAAACAAATCCAGTTTCCGAGGATCGCGAGGCAGAGGACCGAAAGCCCGAATTGACAACATTCGATCTGTTATCCGAAATAGATTTTACCGTTGAACAAAAACCGCTTATGCCTGAAATTAAGGTGCCCCAGATATCTGAAAGAGCCATATTTAAACCAAACGTTACGACTAAAGTTGAGCCTGCTGTGAAACAAATGCCCAAAGAAGAAGAGATAGAGAGGCCGGAGAAAAGGGATATATTTTCAGATCCGAGTTTGCTAAATCAATTCACGCAGGAGGTGAAGAATTTACAAAAGCTTACCGATTCGTTGACCAATAAAACCGCTGCTGGGATAACCGTTTTAGATTCGAAATGGAAATCCTTTCAAGAAGTGCAGGTATAACAAATGTTGCTATAGTACATCATATGTTTAAATATTTTATCAATATTATATCATGCTGTTTCGTGGTCACGACTTTATCATGGTGTTAATTGGTTTTTATGTCCCCATGCATGTTAAGTCTTCTTGTTATAAACTAAACGCGTCGTAAGTAATTTCGTCATTATTGTTGTTTTTTTTTTACATTAAATGGGTAAATTTTATCCCTTGGGGTAAAATATAGATCCAATATTATGTATGCCTGAGGGTATGTGGTCACCACCAATCTTAGATATTCGTGCTGTAAGAAATGTTATCCATTCCTTACATTGCCAATGCGCCACCAATCTTGGGAACTAAGATTTTGGGTCCCTTGTGCCTGTAGTTCACATTTCAATTTCAAGGCTTATTCACCTTTCAAACCAGAACATAACATTACTAAGTGTTGCTGTTTGGTGGTAGATTATCTGATGATTGGGTGGCACTTACCCAAACGTGCCGGCACAAAGGCTTACCACCAGGTTTCTATCTATGACAAAACTGCAAAAAGTATTTGATTAAAAAAATTATAATTATAGTTTATATTTATGTAATATGTACATACATTTAAGTGACTTTTATTTTAGGCAAAAGAAAATATGAATAGATCAAAATCAATAGCGATGCAGCACACCAGAGGAAACATAGTCACTGAAGTTGTACCTTATGACGACTCTAGATTAACTTTGAAGTCTGATCCGGATGCTTACATCAACGCTTCGTATTACAAGGTATGATTAATACGAATTTTATTTGTGGCGTCTATTCTCAAACATAAGAATGTTTAAGATTTAAGCGACATATTTCATATGAATTTTCATGTTATTGAAGTCTCAATATTTTAATTGTTAGAAGTTTAATATTTAACAGCAATTAAATACTAAGTGCTTATTTTTTTTTTTTACTTAAATATTATTTCAGTTTTAAATAGAAAGCAAAATATTTAGGAAATGATGATCAAACAGAGACATTTGTAAATTTTACCTTACAATATAATTGTATAATTGTGACACGAATCTTATAACATATACCTGTAAATAAATGAATATTAACATTTTAATTTTATCTTATGTAGCAACTTGCTTCATGGTGCATTCCATTGGTGATAGCAAAGTGCCCCGAGGAGTACGAGTACAAGGTCTTCTGGAAAGCCATGCTCGAAAATAAGATAGCCTGCATCGTCTGCTTGCTCAGTGAAATCGAGGTGCGTGAAGTGTAACAGTGTACCTTAAATACTACAGTTCTTTTATGATAATGGCTCGTTTACAGATTGAACATGTTATTTGTTTAAAATTAATCTTGATGTGGCTTTTAAATAAATGTAGATATTTTGGGACCCTTCAAAAATACATGATCACATTTTGGTCTACTTTTCAATCTCTCTCCATTAGTTTAGTCTGATCGTCAGACGTAGCCTTGTAGTTTTATACCTCCACCCCCTAACACCTCTCACTTGAAATTTTGTTTTTAAGAGATCTACATACTACTGTGCTTTATTTTACCATTATAAATTATAAATATAAAGCCAGCTAGTATAATCCAATGGTTTCCTTGACCAAACAATATAATGTAAGATTGCTTTAGCATTGACTAAACAAAAGCAAGAATCTATGATTTCTAATCTAAAAGATCAGTTAGTATTGAATTATGAACTTGACAATTCTCTCTTGCATGTAATTAGTTCATTTGAAATTTCATATGATGAAAAAAATATTTTTTACACAGATGCAAGGCAACGCTTATTGGCCCACGGCAAAGGGTCAATCCATAGACCTCTCGGACGGTCTTCGCGTCACCTTAGAAGAGGTTACCTGCACCGTACACTGGACTGAGAGGCAATTGACTATAGTTCAAGGAAAGAACGTAGCGAAGGTCACGCATTACCAGATCAACGTTTTTCCGGCGAAGTAAGTTATATAGTATGGCTTCTTACTACATGATTTAAAAATGTCCATTATTCTAGGATGGATGCGGATTTTTATGAATTGTATATTCAATTTAAAAAAATGTATATGGTCGAAAAAAAAGGTTTTAATAAGAATGTGTTTTTAAAATTACTAAATGTAAGCCCAAATCCTTGATCGTTAGCTAATAGCTAAAATGTTTGCAGTGATGTTAATGTTTATATATTATAGAACGAACTGATCCTTTGGTTTGACGCAGTAGAATATATTAAAAAGCATATAATTTCACGTGATATTTGATATTAACTTGAAAATTTAATAATTTTGGAAGTTCTTAGTCTACAAGTGCTTCTGAGACGTTCATACATTTTAAATATGACTTTCGATACAAAATCGAAATGTAAATATTCTATTCAAGAAGAACTTACGAGAGGTAACTGCCATCTATGACAAAGATGATGTCGTCCGTCCGATTTCGTTCGCGCCGGCCAATCAATATATGGAGACGCAGAATATATTATAGTGCACAGGTGCAGAGTGCATTTGTGTTTGCACACCGTCACCCGTCTATTCTGCCATTCTCATAATCCGATGGAACGGCAAAGCCGACACGATCGGAAAGTGGCATTTCCGATGCATGGGATGGCACACACGTCAACTTCGGGCCGTTACTGGAAATTATTCGATAGAAAATCCCGGTAACTTTTCAGTGGCCAGACCTGGGGTTTGATCCCAGGACCTCGGGATCTGTATTAGACCAAAGGACAAAATAAATGCCACAAATATAATGTAACCGTGCCGGCAGGATCGCGTGCTCCCCGCTGGTGCTGCTGGCGGACCGCGTGCTGGGCGCGGCGGGCGCGGGGCGCGCCGCGCTGCAGTGCGCGCGGGGGGCGGGGCGCAGCGCGCTGCTGGCGCTGCTCGTGCTGGCGCTGTGCCAGCTGCGCGCCGGGCAGCTGCGCCTGTGCGGTGAGCGACGCACTGGCGGGGCCGTTCGCTCATTAGTCTTAACGTTTTGCCAGCTGCGTTCCGGTTTGAACGGTGACTGGGTGTAGTACCAGTGACGGTCGCGCAAGCGATTCAAGGCAGGCAGATTGATGATGAGTGGTCACTACCGTCTATAGATATAGGTACTGAAAGAGAAACTAAATGTCTCGCAAGTCTTCAATGCGCCCCCAACCTCGGGAACTATGATGCCCTTGAGCCTTTAGTTTGACTGTCTCTCTCACCCTTTGAACCGAAATACAACTATTAAATATTATTGGAGCATTTTTTCTAAACTACAATATAAGATCCTTCCTTCCGGACGTCCGCCTATTAGTTGAAATTATATAAAAACATATTTTGATATGATTGTCCTCGTCCACAGATATGCTAGACGCGGGTTGTGTGAACTTATACAAGCATCGAACGAACGTGTTAGAAGATACCAAGTACCTAGCGGATGCGTACAGGACCGTTTTGTTTTACGCGCAAGGCGTTCTGTGTTCGGGTAAGTTGAAGTCTTTGTCGTAAAATGCCCTTTTTGATATAAGTTTAATACTTAGTAATTTAATTGATAACGCTTAGCTGCTAAGGTCGGTAAAACTTTATTATAGATCGTGGGCTTAAACCCATAACAGTTATACTAAGTTTTGATGTACTTTTGTGCTTAAAATTCATTTTTGTTTTTCGAAAATACCTACATATCGGATGGATATTTTTTTATCCATGAACTATTAATAATCCTGACATTATTCCTCATAAGGTACTACAATGTTCAACGGTGAAGCCGTATCCCTAGCCAGCGGAGCTTCAGTACTACCGCCTTCAGTTCTGCCCCCCTCCCCGACAGTATCGGCGACTGCCTCGTCCACATCGACGAACAAAGCTAAGTTTTCACGAGAGTCGTTTGAAGAAATGCGTCAAGCTCCAGGGCTTAAGAGCGGTGATATGAAGGATCCATTAAACTTTTTGGATCCGCTGTGGAGCTTGAAGAAAAAGTAGACGACTGAAATCGTCAACTTTTTCTTAGAATTTTCTTTCTTTAATTTCCTCGCTGAAGTAAAAATCCGGTCACACCCCACTTTGCTAGCTGGAACTTAGAATTTTTGGTACTAAAACAGAGTGAGGATGTAAAATAAAATTATAGGATATTACTATAACACTGAAATTAGTATACTTAAGTATTATTTTATTATTATAAAAATTATGTCATAAGTGGTTAGAATTTTTTTTTGACTTACGTACCTTGCTCTTTTTTTTATAATTCTTTAAGCTGCTTTTAAAACATATTGATGTAATGTTGTATAAAGTCACGAATGTCTCACTTATATTTCAAACTTAGGAGGATATTTATTTAAAATAAAGTTGTTATTAAAAATTGTATAAAACAAAAAATTTATAAAAAAAAATGATATGCGGTCAATGACTTTTTAACAAGGAATTTATAAGACTACTTAAAATATTATTGATGTATTAAAAAATATCCAAGTAAAGTTATAAAGGGAGCAGACCGACATGGCCCTATTTTATATATATATAATATATATTTAGCGAATATGTTGATATTTTTGTCAAATGAAATCTTGTATCTACAAATTATTATTATTAAAACATAACTTAAGTAACAAAATTGTGGATGTTTTTCGTTTCGTTTCGACTCAAAACCGATTCCAAATTAAAACATATTCGTAGAAATGAATGCGGAAGGTTGCAACCAGAAATCGTCATTTCTTTCTTTATCGTCATAAAGACTCACTAACCAGTAATGTGGATGTTGCTTAAACCTAATTGTAATAATAATAATTTGTCACGTAGGTTTTCATAAATTGTATTCAGAACATTCCTTATTTAAAATTAGAATCTTTTCTTTTTTTAATAACCAATCATTGAAAATATATTAAATAATGTGACGCAGATTGTGACTCTCGGGTGTTTATGGTAATTCGCCAATAAAAACCCGTATGTGTATCTTTCATTCATTCTCAATCGATTCTTAGTTAGAAAAAAAAAACATTTATTATTATAACGAATCAATATTTTTTTTATTGTACTGTCATAAATTATAATGTATAATTCAAATTAAATATACATACGATCGATTTTTAATCTATATTAATGTATTCGGCTGAATGTAAGATAACAATTTAAGATTTCTCTAGAGACTGGTATGTTATTATGTACTTTAAATAAATATTGGAAACCAAATATCTTGTTTTTTTTTCAAGCACTTAACCCAAATAATAGCTAATACCATAAATACTTGTTTCTTTTTATATTTGTTTATTTTTAACCTGTGAAATTAAATAATTCTTATACACATACATGATGTACTAACATCATATCATTTTCTTGATTAATAAACTTCACTCATTCGAAGTCGAGGCGGTTCGTTAGTAAACAATAAAAGAACTCAATGAATATAGTTCCAAGTTTACTATTTTATCTGTACATAAATTGTATTAATCAATGAATTCAATGGATACAAATAGTTGAAATTTTAGAAATATTTGTAATAGCAACTGTTATCACCATAACTAAATACGATTAACTAATCGTATTGAGTATCACGTTCCGGACAGACAAATCTAACAAACACCCGCCCGGGTACATTAATTTACTCAATAAAGTAGCTTTTATTAAGTGATTGGTTAAAATGATATTCATAATTAGCAAAATATACTTTATATTTATAACAATAAATATTGAACGAACTCATAATTCTGAGTGCAGTTCTTTATGGGTACCATTATTTTTCCAGAAAACGTAAACAGAAGAAGAAAAGTTTATATACGTAAATATGTACATAATTATATTCTATAATTATTGGTATACTGCCTCACTTGCTCTTTAAAGTGAAACTGATACAAATTATTTTTGTTTTAGAATCAAAATAATTTAGATATAAATGTATTTTCCAGTACTCGTAACTAAGGCTATGAAATAAAATAATATTAAGTAAACGAAAATAAAAAAAATATTAAAAATTTGCAATGTCTTTGAACCTCCAATTTTCGGTTTACAAGTACTAATTGGATCATCTCCGTTCTTAAAAATTTAGTTTAAGACTTAATTCCATCCCAAGAATACTTTAAATTTAATATTTTTGTAATAAAAAAAATTAAGTTCTTTTACAATAATACCTAAATCGTGTCACATTTTATATTTTAAAATACTAAAATTACACAGATTGTCATTAAATTTTACAGTTTAAATTACAGAGAAACAAGCAATAGCTATTTCTTTTACAACAATTAAATATCATATTATTAATATGTAAGACTTAATTAAGATGACCTTTCAACATCAATCAATAATTTATATTGACACACAAAAATATGTTTACACAAAACTAAATGGTTAAAATATTCTTACAATGTATGCTTATTTCGACTGATTTTTCGTCTCGACATCTACTTGTTAGTTTTAGTTGTTAATTTCTTGTTGTTTTTTTTCAATTTTCGATCTCTATTAAAACATTAACATTGTTAGTTAAGTAACTTAAAAACTAATAATTTATAATTTATTAGTGATAAGAATTTCATAATTGACCTCGTTTCACTTCAGTTGTAGCGAGTAGTGACCAACTGATCCAGGTTATTTTACGAGGTTAAGCGAGATTTAGTTTGTAATAAGTTACAATTTTAGGTGTCATTTTAACCGTTGTATGTGGCTGCAAAGTTTAAGGAATATATCGGTAAGTTGTCTTGGTTTCTATCGCTCTATTACAGTTCAGTTTATTAACGACATAACCTACTTAGGCGGGACAGAACGACATCTAAGTACAACCTGACGTAATTTCGTTTTTACTTTTAACAAAATTAAAGGTAAACTATCATTTTAACATACCTATAACAATAAAAAATTAAGTTATAGACTACATAGATATTCAACAATTTTTGTAGATAGGAAGGTTACGTTAATTTTAAGTTTTTCTCAGGTGATGTTAATATTGTTCCGTTAAAAGCCTAAAATGATTGGTTAAACACGGGGGCATTAACCAGCCTAGACCCGCTAGTGTTTAATTATTATTACGACGTTGTATAGATAACTATTTTTTGTTCTTACATTGATTGTAATTTATAAGCTTAGATAATAAGATAAAAAGGCATTAAAATCTAAAAATAGAATGGAAATTTTGAAATTGTTATTGTAAAAGCCTGATCCAAATCGAGCACCGGACCGGCCCCTTCTGAAAAGTACGCATAAGTCATATACATAGGTACATTAACAACGATTGATAAAATAATGCTTATCGCTTAAATAAGTAAAGCGTAATGGACAATTTCATTGTTATCCACAAATAGAAATCGTTAATAATTATTATGATTATTATATTATAATATCATTATGATTTATGTATTTTTTTTATTAATATTCATAAAATTGTGTATGATTAATTATTAATAAAACTTAATTTAATTAGCGTACAATATGAATAGAAGCAATTTTATCGCTGAAAAATGTATTGATGCATCCTTACACTGCAAACGGGTGAGATTTAATACGAGTGAACCTCTCCGTCATGGCGTGATCGCTTACGTATACGACCGTGAAGCCTGGCATTAAACAGTATAAGCACAGCTTAATTAAAAGTAAAATAATTAGTAAATGGTTATTTGCATGCAATTTAAATAACAAAAAATAACCTTTTAATACTACGTTTTAAGGTGTACAATATTTAATTTTAATACTGTAATTAGTGTTTTGCATTAGGATTACCAAATTTATGTTTTAAAAACGGGACAAGAAAGTTAATAAATAATGGTTATTATATCACTATTTTTTATTACATATTTTTAAGTAATTTCAATATAGTCAGTAACAACGAATACACAGACGTACCTGTAACTAACATTTTAGGTAAGAACCTAACGAAAGATATTCTGATAAAGCACGATTTGTCCTGAGAATATAAGACGGTAGTCAACCCTACATTAAACAAACTCATTGCCTCATTTAAAAAACATCGTAAGTAGTTATATACATTACTGAATTAAGCTATAAAATCAGCTGATAAATATGTTTTGCAGATTAAAAATTAAAACACGATTTTTATAATTCAATTGTACTAAACAGACCCTGCCTTACAATTATTTACAGTGACTCTCTACTATTTTTTCACAAAAGCTTTAATAATAATTTGTTAATTATGTTTATTTTTTAGTATTTTTGTTTTTGTTAGTAGAGGTTTTTTTCTAATGGGCAATGAAAAATATTTATTAATAGAAAATACGTCGCTTTCTAGAAAAGACTTATGCAATTTATACCGGGGTGGTACATCTTCAGTAGTTATGAAGTGCGGAGCGTATGAGCGTCGACCGCCCGCCACGCGCGTCTCACCGTCCGGCGATCACTGCGACCATGCCGTTCGCTAGTTCGGCCCGAACCGCCGATAAGAGTACATGTGAACTGTGTCTGTTTAACGTAAAATCGCGCACGCGCTCTCGCGATCGTAGCAACGCAAAACCACCCAACGAAAACAGTTGGGAAAATTATTACACCACCCACTTTACTGAACGCAATAGTGACAGTGACGTTTCGGGGAGTCATTGACAGAACACGCTTTTGTTATGATTTTGTAAAAATTGTTTTTCGTAAAAATTTTCAGTTTTTCAAACAAATTGAACGTAGTATTTGATCGGTGAAGAAGTGACATAATATAAAGTGCTGCTTGTGAGTTTTAAGAATGGGTCCGGGTGCTATAGGATAGCGCGATGATGCGCAAGGGTTCAGCCGGAACGCCCGGCGGGACTGAAGTCGCGCTGGACGCCGCCGACTGTCTGACATTGCAGCAGATCCTTAAAGCCTTCAACTCTAACATAAGCGAGGAGCACGCTTGGGCTCTGTTCTACCAAACATCCCGCTGCTACCAAAAATGTTTAGACGAAGGTACCGCTTACTATTTACCAACGGAGCTAGCACACGTTCTGCTTCATAAGGATGGCACCGTGCACCCTAGCACGCTGTTGCATACGAGAGGTGAGTCGTTTATACATGCTCCTATTGCTACTACACATACATTATGCCGTGTGCGGCATTCGATTGTCGAGAGTGAAGCGAAAAGATGTAATTATGATTTATGACTCGATAAAAAAGTAAGATTATAAAACACTTTACAACTCAAACATTACTTTTATAAGTATTGACATTAGGTAAAAAAATCTGTCTCTTTGTAGTAAATTAAAATTGAGCAAGTGAATGTCTGTTAATTCTTTCTTCAGGAAAAGGACGGCATGTGCTAAACAACCAGTCGTTTATAAATAGTCGTTTATTATCCAAGTTCGTAACGTTTATGCAAATGACCCGAACAAAATTTCACGTTATCAGACGAGTAGGTATTAGTTATATTTGATCTTGATGTAATTGTAAAGTATGAAACGGCAATACTTCAAATACGATTCTTTTTACAATTTCGTTACCTTCCATTACAGCACATTTTTGTTACTGTATACTAAACTAGGATTCCTAAGATTTTCATGAAAATAATATCATTTAATCTTTGACAATTTATTATTTTAAACGATTTTTAACCGTTTCGAGGAGTTAAGATGATTTTAAAGCAATGAATACAAACTCATCATGCGTAAACGTGTTTCGCTATTTTCTTATTAGATATTTTAGTTAAACTATGAATGTGTCGACTATTATTAAACAAAAATCGCTTACAAATAACAGACATTAGCGACAATATTTGAGGATCCTGTGATAACGTACGTATTAGTTGTTATTTATCAAGTAATTAGTATTCGAAAATGGTAGTTGGTACGTGTTACCAATAGATTTTTGAAGGATAGTTAAGTGGATATCTTACCAACCAACATTTAGTTGAAATTTGGACTATATAGGTTTACATACATTAAATCCATACAATATATAAAAAAAAGTGTCTGTTCCAAAGAATTTGTTTTTTTTTTTATATTAATATGAGAATGTTGCGATTTAACAAAACCAAAATATTTATTTTTGTCTGTCTTTTTATTCCGAGATAAAAGTTAAAATATGTATATTTGATACTAATGTTAATACTTTTCAAGGAGTATTCCACGAAACCGTCTAATCTTTCTTTTATCAAAATTGAATGCGTCTGTTTAACTTAGTAACAAAATGTTCACATACTTATTTGTTTATAGCTATTTTATTCATCTATTTACAATCACTAAACTATTGTCGAAATGTCCCCAAAATTTAACAAAAAGCATTGTTTTGCGTCCGTTAAATTTGCTAGTTTTTAGAATGGTTTTTAGTCTATGTTCTGATTCAAATTTCCGTAAAAAGCCGCGAGTAACGGCTAGTAATAAATAATTTAATATTTTATAATAATATTAAATTGTAAAATGTATAGTTTTAATTACGATCCTCGAAAAGATATAAGTAAATAAACTTCAATTGTTAAACATTGGTTATAATTAAAACTAGTGATGTTCGAATTATTATAATATAAACAGATCATAACAGTATGCTAATCTAATGATTCTAAATTCCATCTAGATATTGGAACCGAACCAATGTACTTATCGTAGTCAAACAATAATTTCCGATAAATGTTGGCATTGCGTAGCCATTTCTATGTATCTAGGCTTGTGTGACAGCGATCTTCGCTGACACCTTCATTGGTTATTATTTACGGATGCAATTCGACCGGTCCAACAACTTTATATGCATTTTATTGTGTACTGACCTATTTGCCGTTAAATGAATTTATTAGCCGGCTGCTTTATGAAATGAAACGCGACGACAGGCGACACTATCATTTATTTATGAATCTAGGTATGTAGAAGTAAGGCGATTTTATAACTTCTGTATTTCGTGTATTTCTTAATCGACTACTATACGTGGGATGGATATTTGTCAGTGTCAGCTTTTTACAATGAAATGCTGTTCCCATCCTCCTAAATAAAGAGTTCTACAAGCCATTTCCTGCATACTATGCTTTAGTTTTGATTTCTAGTAGTACAACTTGTCGAAATTTAATCATAAGATTTTGTCTTCTATACGCGTGGTACAGCAGACTCATTTCCTAATACCTACCATCTACCAATTTATAGTTCAGTAAAGTTTTTGAATTCTTTTTTTCGTTGAATGTTAGGGATTTGATTTCTGAATAATCTTGTGTAATATATTGTATTGTAATAATCGTGGTAGAAATGATAGTATGGAAAAAAAATGAGTTGTTGTTGAGTGATACGGATTTCAAGTGTTTGAAAAACTCGTCCAATAAATTGCAGGTTATCGAATGCGACCCGCTTTTCAATGTCGTTTCCGCTGCTATCGGTGTTTTTGCTCGATTTCGGTTCAAGAACATATTTATTGTTTTATGTTCAAATTCACACGAACTTTGTTCAATAAACGTAAAGTTTCTATTGTTATGGGATTAATTGTCTTCCACGCATTTTATGTTAAAATAGACTGATGAATTAAGTGCGTTAAGAGTACTAATTAGTTTTTTTATAACAGATAATATATATGTAGACTAGCTGCAACTAGGTTGATGTGCTGTGAGATCTTTAAGAGAGAGAGAGAGAGATATTAAATGAATATGTCTGTTATTATTCGTCTGTATTTTCTGTTTTATTTTTATGAATATGTGGTTCATCACAGTTGTTACAAAATATTGTGTTAATGCATATACAATGGTGATTGATACATATTAGGGTTCGAAAAAATCCGATTTTTATAATAAATATCAAAAATCCGATATTTTTATATATATCCGATATATATCTGATATATATCCGATATATATCTGATATATATCCGATATATATCTGATATATATCCAGGCTAAGAAAACGAAGCGAATTTCATTCTGTAAACACTTAAAAATGTGAAAGGAATTTGTAAAATAATACAAGTGTCGAAATACCACATTTTTTATTAAAAAAAGTAACACAAGAATTAGTGTCTATCTATTTGAAAAAGAAAAATTTAATGAACACATTCATTTGTTTGTGAGATAAATAAACTAATTTTATTTTAATATTAATTTGTAATAGACTAATCATAAAAAGTAATCAGAATCAGGCCTTAAGCATAGATCTATGAGTGTTGTTCAGAAGATAGGAAAAAATCTATTGATATATATCAAGATAAAAATCAATTGATATGTATCATGATATATATCCGCGAACCCTGATACATATTGAACAACTTTTAAAGATTAACAGAGCATACAATATATATACTTGTAATTAAAAAATAAATAATATTAATTTAATCTAAATTGTAAAATACAAGTAGATATATTGTGTTAGGTGGATAAATATCTAATTCAATTTCATTACAAAGTCTGTATAGCTTGGCGAAAAACAAAAAGACTGAGAAGACATCAACGATTTCTGTTCTCTTAGGCTCCCCGCGCACTGGGCAGCAGGCTGCGGCAGCCAGTAAATCGTATGAAGTATAGGAATCCGCGCACTAGGCAACCTCGAATTCCCGTCTGGCTGCAAATATTCTGGCTGCGCAGCCAGGCTGCTTAGTGCGTGGGGGCCCTTATAGATATATTTTCTAGTTTGCTATATGCGACGTTACATAGTTGTGGAATCGGGAATTATGACTTATTAGCGTCACACGTTGGGGTAATGAGAAGCCATTATATCGGATCTTAGTTACTTCATTATGTTATCTTATATATTTTTGTATAGTAATTGGTAGGCTAAAATTGTTAATAATCTTATTCCCATTAATAATAGTATTTAATCATACAATTGAAGCCGAGTTATTAATAATAAATGTATACATACTATTGTTTTAATAACTTGTAAGGTACACATTTAAATAAATTTTACACATTGTTACAATAATAATCTAAATAGTTATCCGATACTCGCGCTCCGCCGATATTAAAACAGATACCTTTACGCGAGTACTAACAACAGTACAAATTTAAATACAAAAGAAAAAAGCGAATATCATTTTAAAATGATTATGAAATATTTTGGTATTTGAAACTTTTGCAATAAACATAATAACAGATACATCGAATACGTTGTTTTGATTTTACAAATAATCAAGTTTTGATCGTATAATCGGGAGTTGATGAACTCTGAATGGCGGTGAGCGTGGAAATAGTGCAAATACGACGTACGCTCGTGTACGAAACGTATTTTATAATTACGTATTGTTCGTGTATTCCGAGCTTTACGCAGGTTCTTATTGTGCTGTCATTTCGAGAATTCGAGTTTTCTCTCCGATTGTGGCGCGAGAAACTACCTCAGTTCCGGAAAGAATCATTGAACGCGAACTTTTTATGCTGACTTAATATTTATCGGTAAATGTTTCGTTTTTTTTTTTGTAAATAAACGGAAGTTTGTTATTTTCTATAGTTTTTATCAGTGGTATTACTTATTATTTATCGAAGAGTTCACAACTGTCTTATAAATCAGATTTTGATCACTTAATACTATTTAGAGAATTAATTTTCATAACTCAAATTCTTCTCCGGCAAAAAATCGATTGCGGTTTCTTTGATGGCTGGAAATGAAATCGATTCACACAGAAATCCCTTTGCTGCCTATCAATAAATAAAAATTTAGTTTCAAAGAACGGCTTCCGTTAAAAAAAAAGTTACCACAATAGGCCGGACCTCTTTTTGTGTATATTTATAGTTTTTAAACCAGTTACAGTTGAATAGTATACCTCAATATACCTGTCGATTCTGTACGTGTTTCCTAGAAAAGGTGGTCAAAGTTATCCAGGTAGTTTGTACGAAGGAGCTTTGCTTAGACGAACTACAAATACATTTCAAGGAAAATCTTATGATATTGAAATTTCATTGACAGAATACAATAAAGTGCTGTTTTATTAGTACTAATGTATTATTAATGTTTAAACAACAGTTTAAAAAAAAACCCACGTGACGTTATTTGTATCTGACGTCCTTATCGTTTCAGAAACATTTATTTGAACGTAACGGTAAAATATAGTTATATAAATATATTGACTGTTGCACTTAAATTCGATCTTTAACTGTTACTCACGGGTGCTCAAAGAAGATACAGAAAAATATATATTTTATATATTGTACCTCTATTTTAATGCCCGAGCATAAAGTGAGATGGGTAATCTATTAATACTGTTCACATAATCTATATATGGAGACGTTATTTTTTGTCGTCCCTAACTGAAAATAATACTAAACAAATATATATAAAACTTATCAAAAGATGTAGCGCGTTTCGAAGAAGGTATTCGTATATAAATATATACTACATGGGAGACAATCTCCAGCGACTGTTTTGTTTTTTAATATATGTTATTTGTGGTATCGTATACGCTTTAAATAATATAATTTTAAATAATTATAACTCAAATAGTAACAATAGACACCTAAAACCTGCTTGTTTGTAAGAGCTTTTGTTTCGAACTTTCTTTGTTCTTTAAATTTACATTATGATGTTATTATCGTTATTTAAAAACCATTTTGTACTTATTCATTTATTTGTGCTTAAATCATTTAATATTAGGCTGAATGACTATCGATCTTAAGTTTTTTTTTTTAAATAATCCTATGAATTGAATTAAGTAGGTAAAAAAAGTGTTTTCTTCTGCGTAAAGTTAAAAATTAAGTGAACTGTTATAGAAAGTTTCGTTCTAATAATAGATCGTTACTATACACGTGTACCAGGCGACCATAAATATACAGAAAGTCGTAGGCGTCATGCTGACTGTATAAGGGTGGGTCCTGGGTTTCAAGGTCGCTCGATCGATATTCTCGCTAGGCTGCCTCGTTACCCGTACTGACGTTATATCCGGGAGGTAACTACATGTAACGGCTGATAATTAAGTCATAGGTACGTCATGTTAGGTTTTAATTACTTACAGATAAACCTATACGGGTTAAATATTAAACATTACTTAGTATAGTGTAAAATCATTTTGTTTTTGTCTTTGTTGTTCAATTTCACGGTGATCTGTTGGGATGTCAAAACGTGGAAGTTTGTCAAAGAAACTTTTTTTTACAGTTAATACACTTGGCACAAAGGACATAACATCTTAGTTCCCAAGGTTGGTGGCGCATTGCCGATGTAAGAAATGGTTAATTTTTCTTATAGCACCACCCATTAGCCCGTCCACCTTACTATATCATAAAAAAAGAACGTTGTTTACTAAAGCGCTAATAACCATGACAATTAAGAAGTTATATATCGTGTGCCTATATTTTAGGCTGGCTCAGACCAGAAGCCAGCGATGTACTGCTGTTTGGACCTAGACGACTTTGCTCAAAACCCCATACCCGGGTATAGACTTCCTAATTCGGTTCATATACTGACTTTGTAAGTTATGTTCTAATTACATTAACAGTGAACCTGACCTTTAAATGGATCCATCCATTTAAAGGTCTAAAATATTCTGAATTAACTTTTAGATATGAGTTTTCACAAGTTGAATATTTTTCATATAAGAACAAAAATGTTCATAGCCACATTGTCGACTCGTCTGTACCACATGCCTGTCGCAGTAATGCAACATTCTTAGACCGGCCGCGGCACGCGACACTGCACTCATGCAGGAACACCTTTGCCAATTATCTTCGAATGCTTACAATTCTTCGTACAAATTTATAAGTAGTCTTTTTGTAAAGTGTTTACAAACAGTTCGAAATAACTTTAATATGCTGAGTATTCATTATAAGAGGAATGTTGTGTCCATTATTTGATAACGTTAAACTTTTGAGTCAAGAGTGCAACGTTTCTGTTTATAACGATTGGATGAAACTTACATAAAAATTTGAACTAATTATCATAAGAATAGTTTCATTGTGACCTTATTTTCATATATGCATATACATATATGTAATTTATTATTGTATGTATATATCCTATTTTGATGTAATATACTTAACATTACGTAATTATAATATATGAGACACCTATATACATTAATATTTATATCTTTTCTTGATCTTATATACTAAGTATGTACATTAAATATTTTTTATCGAACGTAATTGTAAAAAGAAAGTATGACATAGTATTTAAATTCATTTTGAATGCCTATTAACATTTGTTGATAGCCTTTGGAAATAAAACTCCAGCTGATTACAGACTATGTATATAAAAGTATAATGTTCGAATAGGATTTTCTAGTATTTTAATGAGTACTTGGCAATTAACGATTTTTTTCATTGATCGCTTGGTTGAAATCCTCTTCTATTTTCGAAATCTTCCACGTGTAAAATAAATAAATAACCTATATCTATCTACGTTTATGTTAATTTTATTAAAAATGTTTTTGTTTTCTGTACCGAAATACTTCTCATTCCTCACTAAAAGGTAAGTTTGAGTAGTTGTTATATAATTTATGTTCCCTTAGATGTTAAATAGATTTACGTTTAGTGTAATATATATAAGATCTTTGTGTTTTCATATAGATATATCAAATCACTTTTTTCAATATATAATATTCATTGCATTCATTTGATTGTCAAATTAAACACTATCACCTTTTTAGAAAAGAAGAAGAAAACCCAGAAGAACCGGCGAAAAAAAACTCTCTTAAATTAATTGCATTACAAGTAAACATACGTTACAGTTAGAGTTCATCCTCGAGCTAAATCGCAGCAATCCAGAAACTTGAAAATATTGCGTCATTTACGAAATCAAATAGATCTCCGGATGTGGTATTATATCAACCGGGAACTCGCTTAATACAAAAAGTAGTTTATAAACGTTTGCAATTATACAATGAAAGAGGTAATAGTTTCTTAGTTTTATGTTTTTATTGTTAAATAAGGATCAATCACCTCACTGTTTCGATACAAAAAGCATTTCGCTCAATAAATTGGATCATTGGTATCTGTGACGCATTTGTGTGATAACGAACGACCTTTGTTTTGATAAGATATGTTCATGAAAAATAGCTATGTCGAAGCGAAATATTGATAGGTTGTCTAAAATGTTTGCTTTATGTAAAATATTCTATTTATAAGATAAAAAGTTTTGATCAAATTATTATATTTAGAATTATTTACTTATGCATATATAGTGTTTTTATTTTAAATGCATTTAAAAAATTGTTATAAAATCGAATTATATGGGACATTAACGGATGTTACTTGTATTAAAAAAGTATTGATTCAAACATAATATACATAAATCTTAGGACTAAAAATAGAAATAATACTAAAAATATATCGAAATATTATTGCTAATTAACAATCTCTTCCAGACAATTACTTACTGACAAGCATATTACTTACGACTCAATCAATTTTCCAAGAGAAAAACTCGTAAGGGCAATTATTTTAATAGACTGTGCAGTAACAGAAAAAATTGTATACAAGATCTACTGATATAGGAACCACATTGTAAATGAAATAAGTAAAGAAACACTGTACGTCACCGCAGCGACACCGGTTCGTCCAGTTACTCCAATTCTATCAATTCACACATTGCCTCCTGTTTCACTAGGTCTTTGAATAAATAGAATACAGTTATGATTGTATCTTACTCGTACCTTTGGGTTAATCCTATTTAAATAGAGGGAGAGAGGAAGATAGGGAAAGGGGGAGATAGAGGAGTGATGGGTGAATTTCACGCGCCTAATCATAAATGTATGAATGAAGCAGGAGAAAGAACGTGCGTCGTCAGCAATGTCGTTTACATCGTGGTTGCTGCTCAGTTTGTTGGTTTCGAAGGATTTTCTTGTTGTTGCCTAGAAAAAGAGTTAACACTTGTTATTGACACGACAGCACGAAAACGTTTACGTCTAACTGCAACCTTAGTTATTCATGGTATAACTATAGTGCAGTGCAACACAGCAGGGGATCGATATTTTTATATGATATGTTTTTGTTCGTATAATATATTGGACAAACAACAAATAATAACGTATAATTTATAAAAAAGTGATTTCGACGAATGAGATAGTTTAACTGAATTAGTTTTGATAAAACAATTAATTCAATTATAATTAGTTTTTGGTTTTCTGTTAGTAAAGTCATTATTATGTTAATGTTTTGTTTCAGAATCATATAGGTTTATTACCTTTATATTAGGCAATCTGTTCGTTGAACCGGAACCGAACTCCGAACGCGATGTTATGTAACTCTTAACCCGTGATTAACGGAGTAATGAGACCTTCATATAAATTGATGAGCCACGGAAAGTTGGGACGGTCAAATTATAATGACTTACGATCGGAACGATAACAATGACATTTTTATGAGTATTGCGCAGTGTAGCGCTATTGAAAATCGTTTAGAAAGTTCAACGTGCTTGAGAAGAATCACCAATGAGATCGATTTTTTATAAACCATAAAATAATCGATTTTTATTTAATTGACAAACAGAAGTCGCTTAATTAACCAATAAATACTATTTACATATATTCAGAGCGATATCAGTAAGAGGATTTAAAAAATATTTTATTATCTTACAACAGACTTGTTTCGCTGTCTTAGCGTTAATAAAATTTTAATGCTTAATTATTCCTTTGCGTCGCTCTTTGCTTTCTTTGTTTATTTATCCGATACAACTCGCTTGCCATCTATTTTACGTTAATGCTAAACAATAACCATACAAAGCTTTATACGAACAAAAACAAGCAGTCATTTTCATATCTAGTATAAAATAAAAATCGTTCTATCCCCTGATTTAATCATCTTCTGCCAGTCTGTCTGTCCAGACGTACGAGCGTGATTGACTTACAAACACCGAAACTAACTTCGAAAACATTAGTAACGTTAATACATTCGTAACATTAATGACTTCATTTTATTATGGTTTTCAATACACGTTTCATTAAACGAAAAAACCCGTTCTTTTATTATTCGAAGTTGTTTTTGCATATAGATCGAGTAACAGTCAACATCGCTTTTAGAGATATAAGGGGGAATTTAGGATTTGAATCATATATTTTTTTTATATTATAGATAGGTGGACAGACAACTGGACCGATGGTAAATAGTCTCCGCCGCCCATAGACATTAACATTGTAAAAAGTAATAAACATTCCTTACATCGCAAACACGACACCAACCCTAGGAATTAAGATGTTTTGTCTCATTTGCCTATAGTTACACTGGCTCACTCACCCTTTAAACCGGAACACAACATTGTACAACTAAGTATTGAGCTTTTAGGCGGCAGAACATTTGATAATTGGTAGCTAGGTGGTAATTCTCAAGCGGGCTGTGTAATGCCTAGTCATATTATTCTGACGATCTCAAAATAATATTTAATTTATTGTAATTTCTTTATCACGTCCGCTCAGTAAAAGTTTAAATATATATATTTTTTTTTTAATAAAATCAATATAAATGAAAAAAAAAATACGTAATATTTAAAAAATAAAAATTATATCCATTCTGCCGTTGAGCAGTTTTGAACGAAAACATTGGAATTGTTATTGACATCAATTTTAATTATTACATTTGTAATTAAGTTTAATATACAATTTATTACGGAACACTAAATATCAAAGCGATTTTAATGATCGTCAGACTCAATCATATTACGGCAGTAATTTCGTCCGACGAATGATGTTTTCAATGTGGATCATCGACTAACGCACTCCGCTTAGAGTCAGCTAAATTATCTCATTAATCAACGGACGCTGTTTTTCTCTACCTTCAATATCTATTATGATTAGATTTTTAAAAATAACGAGTGCTTTGCCCCCCTTACTTATCTTAAACATGGTGTTCACGCAGCCTCCGGGTTGCTATAATTTTAAACGGGAACCTGTTTTAATAGTGATTATAGTTTTTCGATATTGTCAGTTTCGTAACCGAAACGCATTCGAATTATGTTTTTTTTTGTTTATCTAAATATATATAAAAGTGAACCTGTTAATGGAATTCTTCCGATAAGTTACATCATAATGTGTGTAAAACATATCGTCTCAACGTCCTATTGCGTAATTTTGTTCCGTACTACGATATACAATTTATGTTACAAGAAATATGCTTCATCGTCTGCGACTCTTAGTTTATCGTCGACTGGATATTTGATTCGGTTCTTGTCCGTTTTTGTTGGTCTTTTCAAGCTATTCAATTATAAATTATAATTCAATTGAAAATTACTTGTTCGAATTTAATGCTTAGTTGTATTTTGTTTTTACATTAAAATGTTTGTGGTTTAGCGTCCGTTGAGAATATGACTCCAAGGGGCTATAATTTCTAGTAAAGCTCGTATGTTTCTAGTTGAATCTATTGATTTGTAAATTCGTTTGTGGGAATCTTACATTAATACGATACAATTTATTTATGTAGCGCCGTTTGATTAATAATATAGAATGACCTTGAATTGACTTGCCCTTCTTTGATTCAACAAATAAGAAGTACTTATGGGATACAAATCAATTGTTATGAGCCGACGTGTAAGGCTAGTGATAATTTTATTTACTAATCATGAACCTTAAAACGTATATTATAAAATAATCGCCGCTATACAATAATAGTTGTTATCTTTCTAAGAAATGTCTATATGTTGCATTTAATGCTAAAAATGATTGGACACATAGGAAGTGGTCGTTATTTAATAGTTTTTTTTTTTTTTATGAGCATATATATTTTTAATTTCAAATGTTATGTGGTTTTAAAGAGTTTGCATAATTGTCTTGTAAAAGCGTTAGCATGTGAAATCTAAATTTTAGATGTTTTAGATCATTATGACCGCTTTCTCTCATTTATTCATTACGTTATTTTAATTTTTAGGTTATGTCTGTGTTATGCTGAGCGAAGATAAAATTATTGTAAAAGTTAATGAACTCAATTTCGCATGTTTAACAACCGATTGCGTTGTCCTGTTATGAAATTTCTCAATATCATATGTATATTAATTTTTCAATCAAAAGATAGATTCTAGAATAATCCGCATTTTACCGGAAAAATAAACTTTAGTTTATCTTATTTTGAAGATGTTTTGGTGCAACAGATTTTATCTGGTTTGATTTCTCTTATCATTTACGTCACGGATTATATTAATATGGACTGACAGCTTCTAAATCATGTGAGATTTATCAGAACACGGTGAGAGGATGTGATCAATGGACAAGGTCGGAGGGAAAGTTTTTCAATATTATTAAAGATAATTCCTCATTATACATATTACGTATTTACATTGTAATTACATACGTATAGCATCTTACTTCTGACAGTCTAATGTCCCTGTCATAGTCAATTTCAATGTCTGCGTCTTCATGTCCACCGTCAAAATACTATAATTTATAAATCTCTATTTTCCTATCACAATTAATGATTTTATATTACGATTAACTGTCAATCAAATTGATAGACAGAGGTTATAAGAACTTTAAATAAGTATATTTGCATACACAAACTTATGTAACTGTGTAATCTATATTCATACACTATTTGATTACTCTCAAAATATCTTATTGCTTATAAATTATTATGCAATATTTATAATAACATAATAACACGTTAATAATAATCTGTCCTTCATAATGTGTCGCTTTAAATCGAAACAAATGGCCTTGAGCTTCGCAAACCTGCGCCCGCGCATTATTTTGTATTCGATGTAACGTTTGTAACGTTGAATCATAAACTTCCGATTCGACATGTGTCGAATTCGTTAATTAAATTGAAAATCTTCCAATATATATGTATATATATATGTATATGTTTAAAATATAAATTACATTTTGTAAAAACATTATACCTGTAAAAAATATAGATCATATAATAAATTGTATATTGCACTATAATACCACACACACACACAATAATCTTTACATTTAGTTAAGTACAAGATCAGCTGTCAAATATTTTATAATTACATACATATAACATTTCTTATAATATTTAAATGTCAATGCATTAGACAAAGGTTCAAATTTATAAATATAATAGCGCAGCAATTATAAAGTTCGGGTGTACTCTATAGTACTCGAGAATAATCTAACAGTGTCAAAAAAATTAGAATCCGTACATTAGTTCCGGAGATAGGTTACATACAAACAATCAAAATTTACCTCTTTATAATATTAATATAGAAAAACATTTGATGATAATATTTTTTTATATAAAATATAGACACAATATTATATTATTTCCGGCGACGTGGTGATGTTGAAATGATAGGTGGAATCAGAATGGGTATCGCGTAACTTCATAATGTCTGTTTTAACATTTGCTGTCTTTGTTGATTCATTAATAAATACAATATGACTTTTCTATTATTAATGTGAATAGTTGACGGTAATCTTTCGTTTAAGGAAAGTATACAATTCTAATTTATAAATGAAATGATAAACAGAAAAGGCGATGATTCAAATGTGCTTGTAGAAACGTAGGTACTTCAATTTTTCAAGTAAAGGGGACTAATTGAATGGCTATCGTTTCAATCAGAATACTCGAGGAGCAAGAGTTTTTCACTGATATTATCGCTCAGAAATCTTTCACAATATCCAAGGGCCATTGATTCGTTCATGTGATAAATCATTTGATGTAACATATATACGACATCGTCGCATGCTCCCGCGCATATTCCCACTGACAGCTCGGGTGTAGTCGTGATTCAGAGCATTACAATAGCTTCCTTTCTCCTAACTGGGGCGTAGGCCCGCGGCCTTGCGGGGCTGCACTGTGGGCGGACGCTTTGACATTTGATATGCTCATGCGCACCAATGTTTGTCCTCACATATGATGACCGAATATTTTTCATGTTCGATTTTAAATCAATAAAAAGATTCGAACATTACGTTTATAATATTATGTTGCAATATCTCCTTTATAGAAGGTAAATATATATATTTTTAAAGAATATTATTAGTAGCAATGACCCATTTTAAGGAATGACTAATATATCTTTTTTACCTCTCCAATTAAGTTTAAGCTTGTGCTAGGAATGGGGACGACAATAGCCCAAGAGGTCAGGATTGATCCTGCGACTTTTCACCATCATACCATTGCTATATTGACGATATATTTTAATGTAATTGTTGTAATCATAGCTAGATTGTGTTCCACTGATAAAGTTTCATATGTTATCATGCTAAGCGCATGATGTCGCAGTGTTTATATGACGTTAGAGTATTATTTTGTTACATTGTTAAAAAAAATCTTTAAAACTGAATAAAATATATTAAAGCAATAGAACTATAAAGTGGTAGTTGTACTTGGTGGTCTGGGTAGGTACAACCCACTTAACAGATGTTCTACCGGCAAATATCCAATACTTAGTATTATTGTGTTCCAGGTTGCAATGTAAGTGAGCCAGTGTAACTACAGGTACATGGGATATTACATCTTAACTCCCAGGCTTGGTGACGCATTGGCGATGTAAGGAATGTTTATTATTTTTTACAGCGGTAATGTTCTAAGGCGGTGGTGACCATTCACCAATCGTATATATAATTATTAAAATTATATATGTATATACCTATAAAGAGATTGCGGTCGACGATCTAACACTTTATGAGGTGTCCGCAATGCGACGTGCGTTAACCAGACGAGACCACAGAAACGTAGCCGCAGGAATATTGTTACTTTTGCATTTCTTATAATAATTGGTTAGAAATAAATCCACTCGAATCATTGAAGAACGTTGAGATAACTGAACATTATATTGAACGTGTATACGATCAAACGATTAAGAATATTAATTTAAACAAAAATTACATTTAATTTGATATGTAAGATAAAGGACTAAAAATTATCGAACGAGAGGTTTATATCGAGGTTTATTTCTATCAATTTTATTAAAAATATGCTAGATATGTACTGTTCGAAAACAGGTGAGGTGAGACATGAGTGTAACACGATACAAACCCTGAGAACGCAAGGACAGACACTTACCGATGCAATTATGCGTAGTGCGCTTAATTTCCACCACCTAACTCGAACAAATAACCATTTTTATTATTCGTATAAAGCTAGTCACCAAAAGCCTTTTTTACATATTTGTAACCAGCTTGTAAAGTGCAAATGAAGCGATTTTTTAAATTTTCTGTTCTTTTATGACCTCATTAGATTCATACATATTTAAGATTAATGATTTCGCTCCCATTTCGTATACCTAAAATGATATCCTTAATGTACAAATTTGGCTCAGGATTCAAGCAAGGATAGGAAGCGAGCCAAATAGGATCCATTGGGTGTGGGCCAAGAGTTATGACTGCAACGCATTTGGACTACTGTGTTGAAAGAAATCAATATAAGAGCATTTTTAGAAAATTTAGAAAATCTATATGAACGGTTGTGTATATATAATAAAAAATAACGGAACTATAAAATCTATGTATATTGTGAAAGGTGTATATTTGCAATTTCTCTCGAGAACGTCAAATTTATCTACTTTAGTTAAATGAGTCAGCGAGTCGCTGGCTATTCATTATAATGTCAATGTCAAGGAAACAAGCTGAACGGTCGTTAAGTTTGTGAGAGCGCGGGAGGTAACTATAGCCATTGCGTAAGAGGGTTGCGATTATGTCGATGGAGCCGGTAATTAACCTTGAAATTAGTTTAAAAAGGCTTTTAACGTTCATCGTAAACATGTTTGACATGGCTATAGTACATGTTAACATTAAATACATAAACGCTGTCTAGACTTTCTACTGACGTCATTATAGCCACTCAATCGATTGTTTTAAAATAGAACTCGGCAAACTAATTTAAATTATTTATATCACGGATGTGTTTTTCTTGAGAAGATTTGAAGCAAAATATGACTATGTCGTTTACTTCCATTTCATAATAAAAATAACGATTTTACGACTCTGCAATCACAAATCTACCGTAAAATTTGAAGTTCAAATTTGAATCAATGTCACTCAGTTTTATAAAATGACCGTTACGTCATTGACGCAAACATTTTGTAACTTAGTAGCTTGTACTTCTCGTAACTATCGACGTTGGCTTGTGTCCGACTCGCCTCGTCTTGCAACAGTAACTTTATCTAAGCTAAGGACTTTTTTATATTAAGAAAGCAATAAAAACGTTAAGATTTGTTTTTAAATTACCTTACTTTGTTAATGGTTAGAATAAAATTATACGAAAAAACAAACTACTTGTAATGTGTATGTTTGCTGGAGGAAAAAACATCTTCGCACTTAGAACATGTTTTTATAGTGATAAAACTACTACAAATCTGGAACTGGTGCTCGACTCAATCAGTCGTGACGATATATGGTATGTGCACCGTTGATGTACTTTTTATTTCTGTTATTCTATGATATGATATAACATGAGAACACTTTAAAAAATGAGTCTTCGTTAATTAAATATTATTCTTTCTAAAATCATTTTATGCTAGGTCATTTTTAAAGAAAAGTAAAGTAATTACCTTTATTCGCTTGCCCATTGTTAAATTTTATTAAATTGGATGTTAGGAACCATTGGACTTTAATAGGTTGTAATGTCCTGTTTTCTATATATTAAGCGATTCATATATTGTAATACTTCACGCGAAATTAGTCTACATATATGTTTTGCTAAATTAAAGCGAGTATAACTATTATACTTGATAGAACTGAAACTGTTTGTATCAGAAATATTTCACTCAATTGCTACATATAAAAACGGCATTAAAATAACATATAGTCACATAATTAACCTTTCAAAGATACGTGTGAATGTGTAATGCGGAACATTTTAAAGATATTAAATTGAACTTCAGCTTCATTAATAGTAATTTCTTGTCGATCTTTCAAAGCCTCAATTATCTCAATTTTCATTCCAATTTTGTTACTTTCCATTGAAGTGGCATCGCTGTGGTTAACGGTTCGTCGCTTTGTCTTCGAGATGAATCGTTTTGCCTTCAATCGGCCCTTGCGATACGACGAGCGACTCGTGCAACTGAGACCGTTACGTTTGAATGATTAACTTGTACGTTCATATGTTTTAACAAACATGTCACATTTTCCGTCAGTAAATTCTACGTTGCAATGAGTAAGTTAATTTGTTTCGCACGTTCGTTTTTGATATCGTTTGCATTTTATTGAGAAATAGTTGGTTATTGAGTTTTTAGTTTATGTAAGAATGATGTACTTTTAGGCCTTATCAAACGTAATGATTGTAATGTAATATTGCAAATATCAGTTATGATTAATTCTTCATAGATAATCTCTTACATCTACGTTATTTAATGAACATGTAACCATTTATTATCGGGCTATTACGAGTACCTGTACAGAACATTACTTAACCAACGTATTCTATTAATAGTTGCTACTTGGCTGTGACTCGGATATTGATTATCATTTCGTTTGTTGATATTCGAAAGATAGGATTTGAAGTTGGCGCTTAGAGTTTCGAATTGAAACATTGTCATCATATAGGAAATACATATATAAATGTAATGATTTGTTATCGAGAGCCTAGATAGTCTAGTTAATAGCAAAGACAGATAGCAGAAGATGAATAGATAGTTCAAATCAAGGTTTCATAATCATAAATTTATGATTAAAATTCACCTTGTCGGATGAAATTCTATGTATCCAGATCCACCAAGAGGTGCCTTTCCCAACCCGTGGGATAAATGTATTTCTAAGTCACCCATTCAATTTCATAGATCAGTAATTCAGTGGAACTATCTTTTATTTTTAGAAATAACAAAGCAAATAATTGTATCGTCAGGGTCGGATGAGCAAGCTTTAATTACGAAACAGCCACCGCTGTGACGGTTCAATGTCAATGTCGCTAAACGTTTGCATCTAGAGCACATCGTAGTTGTCGATCGATATTATGGTTTAAGATTACATATGTGTATTAACACTACTGAAGTAGTTAGTGTTTGTGTATCGTAACTATAAATTTAAATTATTTAACATTTAGAATGGTGTTTATTGGGCTGTCATAAAAAGTTATTTAAGTCCTATTTGAATCGATAAATTTAAGGAATGTTTTCCAAGTAGTGTTTTCGGTCGTTCTTTTGACAGTTGATATATTTTTTTAATATTGAATAATATGATAAAAATCGATTATAAGTATGTAATAGAAAATAATTGAGGTATTGGATTTAAAAAAATATTACCGTTGCACACAAGTGCATTCCCTCAGTCAGTTTTAATTATTGTATATCATATCTCTTTCCTCCTTAACAATGTATACATCGTTAGAGAAGGATAGAATGTGTAAGCTAGAATGATGCAGCATTTCACAGTCTGCACTTGCCATTTCCTATGCTATTAAAGCTTGTGACGAATGCGCCGCAGTCTTTGTAATTTTGATTGAAGATAAAGAGGGCAGTAGCCTTGAAGTTATAATAGGTTCAACATAAGGACATATTAAAGACATACTAAATATAAACCTTGCGAATTTATCAAAAAGTTTTTAAGAAAATATGTTAATTAAGTGTTATACAAGCTGTTAGATAATTGTCACGGTAGCATGCGAAAGCAATCACGTGGCGCCCGTTGAAAATACGGAGAGGGTACCGCTGGTTTTTTAGTGGGTATTCCGTTGACCGTTGCGCACTCGGCGCCCTGGACATCGGCGAGCCCCACATACCCCGCCCCCACTTCCATCACGTGGGGGAAGCGCGTAACGCGTTTTTCCAGCGAGAAAAAAAAAAGGATGTTTTATAATTAGGTGTAAAATTTCGGTTCTTGTAAATATACATTTAATATTAAAATTGGTAATTATGTTAAGTTTTACATGGTTTAATTTTAATTCCATTCATAATTTATTATGGTCAAACAAAGGCACTGGATCCCATGGGAACTTTCGCAGGTAAGGGCGTTCCGCACCATGACCCTGCACCCAGTTCTTGCAATAGCCGCTTAACAAAACAAGAATAAAAAATATTTTACATCTAGATTGTGCTGTGGGTTAAATATGGTGTACACGATGGCTACGAGTTTAAACTTGCCACATCCTGTTGAAGTTATAAAGTGTGAATATTAATTTTATCTATACTAATATTAGAAGTAACTCTGTCTGTCGGTCTATCTGTAGCTCTCACGGCCAAACCCATGAACAATGTTGATGAAAATTCGGATTAAGCAAGCTCGTACTTCAAGAAAAACTGTAGGCCACTCTCTATGCTTAATACCTGAGGACCAATCCCTGATGCCCAAGCAAAGCCGCGGGCAACAACTAGTTATGTATACTTGAAGAGAAACGTCGTCATAAAACAAAAATGTAGCTGGAAAGCATCTAAGATAACTTAATGAAGAGCTGTGGCAGTTCAAGCGATCTCTTTCTTAGAAGAATCGTTAGAAATTTTCTTTTAATTGTCTTGTGTTGACAATTTTACCTTATTTACAGTAAAATATTGTTATTTTTTGTAAAATTTACATTGAAATCGAGAAGTAAATCAGTTTCTAAAATTATACTGTGAATGTCTAGCACATGTCTGAGGATTTACCATGTAATCAATAAATACCATACATCAATATTTTATCAATTGGAACCTTTTGTATTACCAGAGGTTGGAGGGCTCAGTGAGTGAGTGTAATTACAGACAGGAAGGGATATAACAATGCCCTTTACAATACAAATGTGTTTAAGCAAAGGTTATAAAGGGAATTATTTAATATTACGTCTAGTCATAATCTTATATAGCCATCTAGGCAGCACATACAACGGAGCAAGACACTTTAAGATTAGCGTTGTGTAGAGGTTTGAACTACGGCGCCAGTCGAGACTACTTACCATCAGATGGTCGCATTTGCTTGTTCTTACCATCAGATTGTCAAAAGTTTGTATATAAGACTGCATGTATACGTTTAAAAATGGTAGACATGATATAAATAATGTTTTACTTTATAATAATGCTTATTCTGAGATGGCCCAGTAGTTAGTAACTTGTGAATCCTAATGCGATTGGAGGTTCAAATTCAGGAAAGAACCACTGGATGATCAAGTGCTGAGTTTGCGTTTATTATTCATCTTCAAATCGTGCTTGGAAATCTTCCACACGTGTGTTCACCTGCGTTGGAGCAGCGCTTTATTTTATAAAGTAGCCCAATGCCCAATTATCATGGCGGCTGGCCAATTTAGGAACTAAGATGTTATGTCACTTGCGCCTGTAGTAACAGTAGGTTTTCAAACCGGAACACATACTACATTGCTGTTTGGCGGTAGAATAAGTGGTGACTGGGTGGTACCTACCCCAACGGGCTTGCACAAAGCCAGAACATCAAGTAATGGTGATGGAATAATCCTCTTGTTTACTTTAATTAAAAATGCTTAATATTTAAGTTCAAAAACGAAGTTCGAAAAGTTCGTTTTTGAGAATATCATGTTTAATATCAATATACCTTTTTATTTTAAACACATGTAATAAATGAATAAAGTCGGTTGACTTTTTAATTTTCACCATAAAGGGCGAACGCGTTTGTCGGTAAAAGTTTAATAGCGTTTTTATCTTTTTTTGTTTGTGATTTTTTAAATTAAGAAAAAGGGTTAATTCAAAACGGTAAAATAATCCTTGTGATAAGTAGGACAAGTTTTTTAATGTTGGTTAATTGAATCCACTTGAAACAATCTACTTAAAGCGGTTAAGTGTGTTATTAATTTGTCTGTGTGTAATCTTGTTTGACTTTACAACATGCTCAAAACATTATGGTATTGTTATTATTCATAATATAACATATGTTTTTTGCTCGTATTTCATGCAATCGCTTTTCGTTCAGCCGTTTGTTGAGCCGAGATGGCACAGTGGTGAGAACGCGTGCATCTTAACTGCGGGTTCAAACCCAGGCAAGCACCATTAAATTTTCATATGCTTAATTTGTGTATATAATTCATTTCGTACTCGGCGGTGAAGGAAAACATCGTGAGGAAACCTGTATGCGTCTAATTTCAACGAAATTCTGCCACATGTGTGCCACCAAATCGCATTGGAGCTGTGTAGTAGAATATGCTCTAAACCTTCTCCTCAAAGGGAAAGGAGGCTTTAGCCCAGCATTGGGACGTATACAGGCTGTTACTGTGGTCTGTTGCGTTTCGTTCATATGATTATGTCGATACTATGTACTGGGGGACAATAATCTACTAACATGTAACGCTTATGATACGTTCCCGATTATATTACGATCCAACTTCAATCGAATTACAACCGGATTGTTGTATTAGTATAATAGGAAAACGGCTGAACGGCAACAATAATGTTTCGATTCGAGTGCGATAAATTTAAAATATGTTTATAGAATCGGCACCTAGTTCTTGGCTTTTGCGCTTGTTTGGGCTGTTCCTGAAAGGCATAAACCAATCTGGCTACTTACTTTAACCGGGCACTTTTTACTCCAGAGTAAAAAGTGCCCGGTTAAAATAAGTAGACACACGACCAGTCGTATCGGCAGGTTTTTTTTTACCTAAGAAAATCAGGGCTTAAGTGTAGTCACGCTCATGGCCCTTAACTAAAGTCCTCTCCTACCAACGTACAACAGATGAAATAGTAGTCGGCTCATTAGCAAAAGACGAATTGTAAAATTTTGAATATGAAGATATCTATAATATATCCCTAGCTATAATAATGTAGTCTCTGAACAGCACGTTTTCAAATGTTCATAAATTCAAATCCTTTTTTATAAAACAGATTAGATTATATGAAAAAAAAAAGTGTTGTATTTCAGGCACGATATATTATATAAATTTAATTCTCACATAACTTTGTATCTCAAATGTTGGACAATACTTTGAAAAGTCATGCTTAGGATGCCTTTCAGGTACTGTTATTCTGGGTTTGATAACATTTTTTTTTTGTGAATAGATTGCTCAGTTAATCTTGAATCTTAAGCGAATCAACTGATGTTCTTTTTATTCTTTAAGACTTCAGATAGGAGAGCGACCGTTTGGAATGTCTTCGGATCATCTTTGAGGTAACTGTTTGCCGTTAGATAATAATTAAATAGAAAGCCTTTCTATGTCAGAGCGGCGTACATCTATTTCAAAAATGATTAATTTATATGGTGTCTTACTGAGTAACTCGCACACACTGTAGGTTATTATGTATTCTAATTATTATTGATTGATACACATTTTTTTTATGGTAGCTAATTTTTTGACTAAAAGTTATCATACTGTGAACGTAATCTTTAAATATCCAGAAATATCAAACAATCAACGAAAATGACTTCGTTATAGTATAAATACGACAATATTGATCATAGTAGTTTCACGAAAGTGCCGATAATTTTCTCTCAGTCTTTGTTGAGACAAATCACTTTTGTTCTATGTTCATAATTGTATAATTATAATATTTAGGTTCAAACATATACAGCCGATTAGCAACTAATTATTTCCCAGAAAATTTGACGTTAACGGTAAGTGACTCCAAAGGGTTGAAACATACAATCTTCCTCAATGAACAATACATTTTTTTTTTAATCGTGCTGGAAGTCCTTGTACTTATTTTGGCCCGCAACGCACCTGCAAGCCCCCCGGTGTTGCAGATGTCCATGGGCGGTGGTAGTCACTTTCCATCAGGTGAGCCTCCTGCTCGTTTGCCACCTCTAACATAAAAAAAAAAAACTTATGCGTTCAAACATATTTACAAATTGTACTTACTGCTTTGTAATGTAAATATAATATAGATCAGTACCCATGATTTATATAATACATAATTATGTTGTTTATTAATGTTTATTAAACACAATCCGTTTTCCAATTAATCTATTTTTTGTTGAAAGGCAATCTATATTCACTAGGAATTTAAGAGCGAAATCAAACCTGATTTTTAAATGTAGTAATAAATCTTAAATTGCTATTTAAATTTAAATATTCTTAAAATATTTATATTTTAGCAGTCATATTGTTGATTTAAATGTAACTCGTTTGAAATATATGCTTATTAATTAGCAAATAATTATAAAAGTTCAAATTTTACGATTGTGTTTTCGTCAGACCTGGATAAGGCCGAATAGTATTTAAAATACCGCTACAATAACAAGTATTCTTATTGTTTCGATTTTTCTGTTTTTTATTATTTATTATTATAAAAAATAGATTATTTTTTTATAGTCGTATATCGTGCCGTATATATGTTTATACTAATACATCGTGGCTATATGTTGTTGTATTAATAAGAAGAAGATATTTAATCTATAACGTAACACTGTTTTTTTATTTTATTCCATATTTATTTGTTGTATTTTTTTTAAATTATTATTATTTATTATTTCAATTCCGTCGATTTCTTGGTTTAATACATCTGCTGAGTGTCTTGATAGGGGAAGATATTTTCCTCATCATTAAGGAATCGTTAGAGTTATAAACGTTCCTCTTACACAGACTGACTGACTACACTATACTTTGTTCCAGAAATTCCAGCGTTAACAATATTTGATTTATCTAAAATCTTAATGATTGCAATTAAATACATCCGACAGATTAATTCGATTATTTTTAAATCTCCACAGACTAAGGATCCGTGTCCTTTAACACTTAATAAGTATAAGTATTTATATGTATTTTTTTATTCGCTTATTTAACAACTACTTTAACTTAAAATATAACAACAATAGTAAAAGTATTGATTCTACCTTTCTAGCGTTTGGCTTTATTTGGGTCTGGGTACCACCTTATCCTACCATAAAATTGTAATACTTTGTAATTTGCCGTTACGGCTTCAAGACTGTTAGCAAGTGTAATTACAGTCACTAGAGATTTATCTTACTTAGATCCCATAGTTGGCGGCGCTTTGACGTTGGTAGGAACACTTTTAACAGTTCTCGTTTTTATGAGCTAAGCGTACCACTTACCACCAAGCAATCTGTTGGTGCTGTGTTTCTTGATACTTGCTTGCTATAAAAAATCGAACTCGTTAAGGTTCGAAGTAATTTTCGTTTGCTCTCGTTGCGGTGACGTGATTTATATCTTTTGGCAAATTCATATTGTGTTACGGCTCAAGACAGGTCATTTGGAGTCAACCATTGAAAGTAATCACAGTGTGATCGAAGTACGGTCGAATGTCGAAACTAAATTATATGCCATTTTTTTCATTCACGACCCATTGTTCGTACTAGCCATAACTGAATTTCGCTTATCGCGTCTCAAATTATGACCGACATAGACCATTTCTGTGTAATGGGCGAAATTGTTCAACCAGTACCTACTCCTCATCCATTAAAAATGATTTACAATGATCTCACTTTCTAAGGCTGTGTATTTTGCAATACAATTAATGGTTTTGGTGAAACGATGCGATGATTCAAATAGACTCACATTTTAAAACTGAAGATGTAGGACACTTATTACATACTTATGTTCATTCGAAAAGTGGGATTCGATAGTAGTATGCAGGTTTGTCCCAACATTGGGAAGTCTTAGGAGAAGAGTTAGAGTTTATGCCACCAAGCTTTTCCAATGCGGATTAGTGGATACATAAGTGGCACAATTTCATTCGACACATGCAGCTTTTCTTCATCGCTCACCATGAGATTAATAAATGCAAATTAGTCGCATGATAACATAGTAAAGTTTGCCCGAATTAAAACTCACAAACTTGGATTGAGAGTTTAAGTTCACGTGTGAAGAGCGTCTTAGGCCATCTCGGTTATGAAACGAAAAGCGATAACATGAGCGTTATAAAATTAAAAAAGCAGAATTATAAGATGTTTTCAATCACTGTCTGCGTAATTTTGTAATTTTAGATAAATAAAGTAAAATTTCATATTCTTAAAGAGAAGAAATTTAATTTATTAAACGATGTTTATCCTTGTTATATAATACTAATATTAATGAAGTTATAATATTTGCGTGCGGAAACTAATATAAGATCCACAAAGCGACTATTGGCACGGCAGCTTCAGATACCGAGCGATCGCGAACTCTTGACCTCGCTAATGTTAATATTGCTTTCTAAACGGTTATTATAAGTTATTTAGCGGTTTTTTTAACTGACTACAATATGAGTTGGATTCGTGTCGTGACGTTTTTTCGCAACGATCTCGCTTTCACGCAACTTCGAAGATGATAAACATTAAGTCACTATAAAGAATGGGAGCGTATTTAAAACTTTCAATTATATTTAGTTTAATATTGATGTTCCGTTTTTTTTTAGTTTATTTATATACTAGTGTATAATTCATTTTTTTTTTGGTTGTAAAGAGTAACTATTGAATGTCTTGCCGTCTTGAATCTACATTCAGAGGCTGTGATAATTTTTTATTTATTTAATCTTGTAAATCATGTGATTTTCAAATTAAAAGCCCACTTGAATAAATAATAGTTTGATTTAGGGTTTAAAGGCATTTGTAATCTTTATTTTACCGGTAATTGTAAATGTTTTTTATTTTTTAAATTATATTTAGAAGTAATTAAGATCAAGACACTAGCGATTGAAAGGTTATAGTTCATCATTCGTTAATTTTATCTAGTTTTCATATGATGTCACTCGTTCTCTGATAGAGTAAAGTCGAGCCGGAAATTTTTCAATGGCAAGATAAAATTAACTTTGACCTTTGATTTTCATCAGTCATGTAAATATGTGCACCAATTAGTTGGTATCTTGTTTCAATTTTTCGACGGTGCCTTTTGAAATACTTATTTTAAATTTTCCTATTGATATATAAACCCATTCATAGTTATTTGTTATTGTATAAAAAATGAATCGCTTATTCGAAATAGAGTGTAAAATAAGTGGTATATATCCACTTTTTCTTATATCGTTACTAAAATAAAGTATATTTTATATATTATTTGGTTAGTCACCAGCTCTACGCGTGTTTGCATAATTTCAGCTCAATCAGTTGGGTGGACTGAAGTGAAGTTATATAATAGTTGTATGTGTATGTAAAAAAAATATCGTGTACCTCAGCAGCAAAAATCATTTTCGTAGATTATAATATGTATAACTCCGTTACGAATTAATTATATTGCATTACACGAATCTATTATCTATAAATACTAGCTAGCTTTCCCCGCGATTCTTTTAGTTAGTTCGAACGTATTTTATTTTCACCGTAAACTCCCGAACTCCGAACCGTAAACTCCATCGATGTCTTGAAATTTCATTGCAATCGAATGCCTTAGTCGTTATTCGGCGACTAGAGAGAGACAGACATTCGCGTTTATTATATTATGAAAATAACTTTATCGCGTCAGTCGTGTCAGTTTAATGTCAATATGGCATTAATTTATCGTGTGAAAATGTAATGATTATAAATAAATTTGCCTGATAAGCATTAAGTATATTATCAGTGAACTCAGCGTGTTTATTACAAATCGGAGGCCCCCTTTTTCTAATCGAATGTTGTAGCTAATAAATACATAAACAAATTATGCAATATTCTGTTAACGCTGATTTATAAGTGCCGAGATGGTTCAATGACGTGTAAATCTAACATGAAAAATTCGAGTAGAAGCACTAGATATTACCTTGATAATGTATGAACACAATATAAGTAGGAACATGGTGAGGAAAGGTTGATCTAACAAATATAAGTATGTAACAGAGTCGAATAAGTCAGACTTTTTTTTTAATTTTAGTACTCAATTTCATCTTACAATTATTTCAAGGGTAAACATTTTTAATGTTCATCTGTAGTAATTATCAACACAGCCACCAAATATTTTGAGCATAATGTACAAGCTTATCTCTGAGTATGATTAGTATGAAATCATATTAATGGTTCTCAACTTTTTGTATGGAATGTTTTACTGTCAATAGGGACTCGAACGAAAAGATACGAACGCAGAATTGTTAAAATTGACAGTTGATTCTTCTTATATGTGCGTCGCATGTGCAGCTCGTTGTAAAGTCTAAATCAATCGCATTAGTGTCAAAATAAAATCGATTATTTAATCCTACAATGATTTAATACCTTAAAATCGTTTTTATTTCTATCTATAATATCTAAATCGTCCAATAGAAACGTTTTATTTGATTGAAACGTACTGTTTCAATTTCTAAAGTTTTATGTCTCGTACAGTAATAAAATAAACAGTGTTTATTGAGTAATCAGTTCCTGGTGACTATCTTATCAGTGATGTGAAAAGCCTTACTCATTGAGATTGCACCGTGAATGATGTTCTAGTGTCGTGGATTAATATCAAGTGCAACCATTTTAGTGTTCAGAAATGATTGTTTATTAACATTATAGTGTTATGAAATTATGGTTATAAAAATCATTGAAATCTAAGCCCGTTATCAACTTCCCGTTTAACGTCTGCGGATATAATATCATCCTATTGTTTTTATTACACAGAGAAAAAGACACACAAAACAGTTGCTTTAAACGATTTGAATCTGAAACAATTCTTGTTAGTTATGAAGCTGCTCAATGATATATTTGCTAATGTAAAAATGTTACTTCCGAAATAAAAGACAATCGCATTATTTTTAAATTGCATGCATTGCACCTCACTGTCTTTTAAATCATAACAGTTATTTTGATATTATCAAAATTTACTAGAAAAATAAATTATTAACTAGATTTACCTTGGAAAACGATTCAAATAAGAACAGACTTTTATAATAATAGGTATATAGTAACGTTATGACAAAAGACTAAGGGTTTTATATGAGTGTCGCATAATTAAACCTCAGACACACCTTGGTATGAGAAATTTTTGGTTTTCGTTTTTGATTATTTCGGTTCTGCGATATTTTAATCCAACAGTTGAGCTTTACTTGTTGATAGGGCTTTGTGCAAGCTCGTCTGGGTGGGTACCATCCACTCATTAGATATTCTACCGCCAAACAGAAATACTTAGTATTGTGTTCCGGTTTGAAGGGTATGTTAGCCAGTGTAACTACAGCGACAAGGGACATAACATCTTAGCTCCCAAGGTTGGTGGTGCATTGGTGCGTTGGTTGACAATATTTCACGAATGAGATAAGAAGTGAATTCTTACAGAATCGCACTCCAGGCTATCATTTTTATACATGGTGTTTTGGTTTTATATAGTTTACAAAAGTTTAAGTAGAAATTCCTTTTATACGTATATGTATTTGGACGGGAAACAGCAGAATAATTATTTGATTACAGGAGTCATAGCCTATGAGCAACCAGAAGTAATTTTTAAACAATTTGATACGACATAATGCTATAGTTTTGAAATTGCACACGATCGCTCCGGGCGTTAGTTTTTCGTGACTTATCCCAACTCTTGTTAACGTAATAGCAAATGGAGCGGTCGCCGTCGTTGATAAATTACAAGCTCTTTTCCAATTCACTGTGTTTCTGTTGCAAAATCATAAATATTACGAGCCTTAAGATATCGCTACTCGAATTCGATTAATATATTTCGTCTTTATTCATTGCGATAATTTTTATTTCCTAGACAACATTGCCGCTTGTGTAATATAAAGGATAAGCTCACATTAATTTTAACTAATTAAGTTAAGGTTTGATCACGTATTACGTGTTGTTATTATTCAGGAATATTCGAACAGAATATTAGTAATTAACGAGCTGTATTATGATAAATAAAATATTATAATTAGAAAATTATCCCCCAATGCGAGTGGGTATAATCATGTTTTGAAACTAATGCGTGTTCAGTCATGAGTATCGTGTCGACTAATTTGAATATTGAATACGATACGGTTAATGTATGAAAATGTGAAAATAGGGACCAGTTTGTTATTGCTTCCCAGAATTTGATCCTTGTTAGCGTCACCATCAGCAGCATCAATAAATTTTTTATTTTGTTTAAATTTTTTGTCATAAATTGAATAATGTAGATATTTTTTATTGATATTGTATTTTTAAAGATTTTTAAAAGTATTTTTGGATAAAATTATGCAGTAGTTTCTGATTTAGCCGTCCGCGTACACTTGTAATAGTCATTAAGTTTGTTTTATCCGCAACCACAACAAGCACAATTTTATCGCTAGGCAGCTTTCCTCTAGATAACTAGAAAGCACGAGCCCCGGGCGGCCTATATACCTCACTCGCTGTCACATTAGAATTAACTTTCGAGGCTTCTGCTACCGCTGAGGAATTAACATCGTTGACTACGACACAGATATTTTAAACATACTTCTGTACAGTCTCTAGCTTTTCTCGTGTAAATAAAAAACATGCAGATAGACAAGTGTCATTGCACTTCATTTCCTTTTGAACTACACGACGGAATTTTAGTACATCTACGTTTTAAGAATTGGTTCAGTACATTTTTCAATTTAAATTTTTTCATATGGACAATTTTCGTTCATCGTTTGAACGTTCAAAGTGAACTTATTTATTCAGTAATCTTTATCAACATAGCGTAGAAAGATGTGGTGTGTGCGATGTGATCGCAACAATGAACTGTAACATTCTTTGTCTATAAATAATGTATGATTAAAATGTTTTCAGAGAAATTTCATGATATTATTTAATGAGACTATTTAATTGAATTGAAGTGTATTATTCATTGGACAAACAGTTACAAATGTTTGACAAATTGTACGTAATATCGAATGGTTCATTAAACGCGATTACTATTTTATTAGTATAGTAAAAATTTGTCGTTTTGAAATTTTTTGTTGTTTGCAACTTTGTACATATGATATCTTAGAGGCGCAAATGACGTTGTGATTTGTCTGTAATTAAAATTATTGATAGTGATCAGTATGTAGTAGTCGTTTTTAAAAAATTATGTTATAATTATTGCCGAATATTTTTCCGATCTTATCTTGCAGTAATTAAGTGATAACCGTTTTACCGGCGCGCTAGGGAACGAATTGATACGCGGAAAAGTGAAATTTATACGTGAACTTATTTGATTGTGTATCAAGAAGATAATTGTAATTGATTTTAAGAATTATATATTGTATGTCTGCAGGCTTAGCATTCGTTTGATTTTTGTATGGCTAAATTCAAATTAACATTGCAGTTTTTATTAGGTAAGTGGTCAACACCGTCCATAGACATTAACGTTGTAAGAAACACTACAATACTATGTGTATTGCTGTTTAGTAGGATATCAAAAATCGAAATCAAAATATACTTTATTCAAGTAGGCTTTTACAAACACTTTTGAATCGTCATTTAACAAACTATTTTAAGTAAAGCTACCACCGGTTCGGAATGATTCTACCGAGAAGAACCGGCAAGAAACTCAGTAGTTACTATTTTTCAACATATAAAAATACAGTCATGTTAGTTAAATATATGTATGTTATGTCTCTTGCCTGGAAGTCAACTCAAATATATGTTGAGTGGTACCCAGACGGGCTTGCACAAAGCCCTACCACCAAATATAATTTCATAGCCGGAATTCGGTCAAGAGGGCATTGTTTTATTTTAATATAACATTAGTAGCAAGGTCGTCTTAGCCTTGCGTGTCCGCCCTCAAAGTAAACATCACTAGCTATCTTATCAACAGAATCGGGTGAAATTAGGTCATATGGTGAAACAAAAAACGCTTCATTGTTTAGGAATAACAAACTTTTCAGCTGCTGCAAGACATAAACAGTGATATATATCAGAAGTACTGTATCGTTGTTCGGACACGTATTTTTACTTGTTTATGTTTCTATCTGTTGGCCACAGATTATAAAACGAACACACAGATGGAGCGCTTCGAATAATAAAGTGATACAACAAATGCGAATACTAAATGAAAAGGGAACGCAAATTCTGTCTTATCAATTCGTCTATTCGTCTTTTTGTTAATCTTTGACTGTACTGGCCGTCTTCGTGTTTAAACTCCACTACCTCATACCATCAGGTGGAGTGGAGTCATATACCTAAACAGTCTTTAAAAAAAAACGTCAAAAATGCTGTCACATTACTTAATTATTAACGTATTAACAAAATATTAATTACTAAAGGCACGACTGCACTTGCACCTGTATTCGCTTTTGATCTTATTGCCTTGTGTTACTTTACTGTAATATCCTGAACGCTCCATTTGCTATTTTATACAATCTGAGCAGTTTGCACTTATAAATGAGTTAAAATTGGTGTTCATTTTCACGATTAATTTATGTAACATTACATTCTAATCAAACTAAACATTACTCTTTACACTAAAAGTTTTACTAAATCACTAAAAAAAAAAGTAAAAACTTGTAAATTTCCCACAGCCGGGCTAAGGCCACTTCCCCTTCAATTGTGAAGGTTTAGAGAATATACATACTCATGTGTAAAGTTTTCACTTAACAAATGCAAGTTCCACGATGATCTCTTCACAGAAGTGATAAAATATAAACACTAAAGCGTCAATATCGCAATAGTTTACGGGCCGCCTAGCGATGTAAAAAGTCGCAGGATCGATCTTGACCCCTTGGGCAATTGTCGTACCCAATCGTAACACAAATGATAAGCTAAATAGGAATGTTAGTAATTCCTTAATTAATTTACGGCATTGCTTCAATTTTTTTAAAAGTTAGTAAAAAGTAATAAAGCAAAGCCAGTCTTAGCGATAATATATTAATTCGTAATTAGAACGTATTGTATAATTGTTTATATTGTTTTATAGCACTGCGGTTATTATTTCGGGCGCTCCTATAGCCGTATTGTTGTGAAGGTTCAATGTCAGGATCACGTGAATTAGTGAAACGTGAGATCGGAACAATGAAAATTACCTCTGTTTGTTTTATCAAACACGTTCAGCTACTTCTAGCCGAAACCTGAAACCATAATATTTTTAGCTCATGCTTTAACCATATTATAAAGCTGAAGAGTATGTTTGTTTGATTTGAGAACATATTTTATAGTTAGATAGTCTGTTTATGGACAATATAACATTATATATGACCCACTAAGGTGGTGCTGTAACGTTTAATGTTAATTTGTATACATGGGAAGCTTCTAGTATACTATATCGTCAATGGAACGCTAAGACGCCAAATCGTACGATTGGAAAATGAGATTCAAAGTTTTAACTTTAAGTCTCATTTCCCAAAAGCACAATTTTGGCGTTTCAGCTCTTCTTCTTTTCCACTGAAGGCTTATAACTACTTATAAATTTAAAAATTGAATTTATTCTTTTAGTAGCTCTCTCTGTTTTTGGCATAACTTACATTTAATATATTTGCATACATACCATTTTATTTTATACTCGCATATTTTTTTATCTTGAAGATTGACATTTACACGGGATTCTGGAAAGTTAGTTGGTTTTTTAAAATATAATTTAAAAAATAAATACATCTTAATCTCTTTTCTCATATATCTCTTTGATACATATCTGCGTGTTTTTAAGTAATTTAATTATATAATATTTTTAGGTATACAACTATTATTTATTAAAGACGTGAGTTCTTAAGCTGTCGTGTACGTTACAGCGTGTGTTCCGGGCAGCTTATAAAATAAAAATATATTTTATTATATTTAATAAATTAACGTTAAACAATTACTCGATGTAACAAATATATATTCGTATGAGTTTTTTTGGCAGTTTAATAACTAACCTAACCCATTTCGTTGAATACTGTTTGCAAATGAGATTGCAAAACAGTGCATATAAACACAGATGAATAAGATAAGTTATCATCAAGGTAAAGTTGTGCATTGAGCTGTTTAAATTGGACTAAAGATAAGAGCAGTTTGCTCGAGACACGACGGCACACTTAGAGAGACGAGTGTTGTTGAACGTAATCAGTTATTGAAAATGAGTAATGGCCTCACCTATAAATATTACTTGGGGGTGATTTGTTAATTAATTATTTGTCTTCTTCTTTCGTATGTCAAATCAATGGTACTGGATATAGATTAAAACTTAGTATTTTTAATAACCGTGACGTCATAGTATCCTATTCGTCAATTCGGTCAGAGCTTCTGACGACGCTAACGATTTCATAATAATCTGAACAGGATATATTAGTGCACAAGTGTTTGAGCAATATCTAGGAATCTATAGAAGTATCTAGGAAGTCGGTTCTTCAGTTGTTTATGGATCGGGTATATGGCAAATGGACTACCCGATGGTCAGTCACCACCGACCATAGACATCGGCGCATGTCAAAATTTTTTTGTCAATTCAAAATGTCTTTACTCACAGTCGATCACAATACTAATACTAATTATTGCTGTTTAGGGGTGGAATATTTGTTAGTTGGGTGGTATCTACCCAGACCAACTTGTACAAAGCCCTACGAAAAGCAGGTATAACATTGATGTTAGCAACAAGACCGCGGAAGCATCCGACCATGAAATATGTAACTAAAGAACTCGAACGAAATAAAATGCTATTTCTATAATAATTATCTTGCTACCTCGTCTACACTTAATGATGTTAACACAGATATCGTACATGTCTGTAAATTATCGTTACGTCTCGCGTTAAAATTACATCAGTACGGTTCCATAATTACCACCTATAATCTGCGCGGTGGTATAATCTCACCACAGGATACCGGCTCCCATAAACGCTAGTTGCGAACATTAAATAACATCTTAAATAACGAAGATACGCACTAGGCTTATTGTTTTGACCAGTTATTAAAAGTAATAATATTGTTGAGTATCTTTGAATATTAGTTGTAATCATAGAAAAGAATACTCATAATACAATTTTACGAACTATAATAGAGATTGTACTGCGCTTCGTGTGTGTGCGCGCTTCTCGCTACAACCATAAAGGTCTTATCGTAAATATTTCTTATGTATATATGTGAATATGTTGTATTTAACTTAAAAAGGAGTATAGATGACATCAATATGCAGTATTTTTTATTTATATTTAGGAGATGTAGTCGAAAGTAATAAAAGCAAGATTTGTCATTTGAATAATATAATTGCAATTAATTTATCTTCGACGTTGACAACGCAGAGATTCGATATTTAAATTAATTTGGAACAAAAAATTAATATGTATATATAAATTATTTTTATTTCACGGATTGTATTATTGTAATATATTATTATGTTGTATTTAAATCATGAATTATCACTATTAAAATATTTTCAATTTTATTTTAATTATTAATAGTAATGTAAAATATATTGTAAAGTTATTGAATGGGTTGTTAAGTCATTGTTACTTTGAGCAGAGTATCCAAAGATTAGCTACATTATTTTCTCCTCGTTGAGACAGCAGACTGTTGTAATCGCAAGGGTCATCCTGTTTGTTCTTGTGAAGTATGACTCGACTTTGAAGAGACTGGTGTAGATGTGTGGGTAAAAAGAAGGATTAATGATGTGTTTTAATGTACGAGACTTCTATCAAATACTCGTTATTTCGAAGTCAGAAGTAGGCACGTCAGTGCATCGAACTTTAAATTACCGAAATAGAAAAATACAAAATTACAATGTATAGTTATAAAATATGTATAAAATTAATTTCGAAACGGGTTTCCACTTAGATACAGTTGTAAACACTCTTTTTTATATAATTTAAATTTTTTGAGTGCTCTGGTTATATTAACATGTTTTTTCGAGTAAATCACAGTGTGAAACAGTAAATTCGCTCATATGTAGCGTTATGGCGAGATGGTTATGTCACGCGTCCGCAAGGGTGAACGCACTTGCAAATATCGTGTCACTGTTAAATAAACGGCGGTATTTGCGCATGTGAGTCCTCGCCTTACTTCGCTCGGCTGGCTTTGTTTATGACGAAATGTCTTTTCAGTTGAGCCGTTGAAATTTAAATAATAAAAAAGGAAATATCTATTAACTAGTTTTCGTGGCGGTTTCGCCCATGGTTTTCTCGTGCGGGGCGAGCATAGGTTTTAGGTATAAAAAATAGCCCAGTAAGGTCCTTTCTTGTGGTCCAGTGTGTCCAGCTTACTTCATACCAAAGGTGATTGAATTCGGTTCAGTGGTTCAGGCGTGACAGACAAACAGATAGATAGATAGTGTTACGATACAAAATTAGAATATAATTTAATCAAGTAGTCTCTGAGCACTTCTAAATTTTAAGATTACAAGTCTACTCGTATAATGCAAATTAAACGTGCAGCTAACGATAAGAACCGGCAAGAAACTGTACCGTTATATTTTATTAATATTAATTTTAGTACATGTTACGACTTACAATTACATTTTATAGCCTGCGTTAAAATCATAGATTATTTTTTAATCAATATAATCTTGTACGAATTAATGCGCTTAGTTTATTGATTTTACACGTGATTTAAATAATAAACGCTCTAACAAATTCAAATTATAATAATTAACAAAACCATTTATAAGAGTTATTAAGTGTAAGTTTATTAAGTTGTTTGTTTATACAAATACCGACTTTTCTCTTAGTTCTCTTATTTTTATTTATTTATTTTTATTTATTGCAAAAGTTACACCATCAACTTATCCCTAAGCACTTAAAATTAATATCTGACTTGGGTAACATACAAAGTGATACGTCTTTAAAGGTGTAAACAACATAGCATAAATATATATTGTTAGCATAAATTTGATATTCGAACGCCAGGGTATTGTTTAACACTAAACCATCACACTCTTACGAAAATGTATTGTTAAATTCGTATGATATTTTTTTGTTTAATATACTTTAAAATTGCAATACTGATGATTAAATAATGCCGGTCAGAAATTAGTCACGAGTGGTTGTGCAGATAAAGTGTGGGTTCGAAACGTGAATTTGCATTTTACGCGGTTATAGTTGTGTAAAAAACTCGATTATCGTACTTTTGAGCGATATTTATGGTTATTACCTTAGTTTGCGCGTATTGTAATAGTTAATTTATGTATTTAACTGGTAAAAAAAAACACTGAGATTTTGCCGAATCTTCTTAGTAGAATCCACGTTTCGATCTGGTGATAGCTTTAAGTTTAATGAAACGGTAAAATGATAAACCTAATTCTATCTACACTATACTTTAATCTTGCCCAGCCTATCGCAGTCCACGCTGGATATAGGCTTTTCTTAAAGTGTCAAAGCTTCCAGTCATCCGTCTTTCGCAATATTGGGGTCCCGCTATCTTAAATAAAATACATTTTCGGTTTATGATTAAGACCAAAGTCATTATTTTTGCTCATTAGCGACGAATCGTTAGCGAAACGTAATAAATAACCGTTTCATACGCTAGATTTTTACCAATTACACATAAATACAGGTATAGGTACCACCATGAAATTGTCTCCTAAAAGGTCTTCAACCTCGGAAGAAACTCACAAGTAATACTTTTCAAGATTGTCTAGTTACTAGACTGTAACGCGGTTATTTTAGAAACAATATACGTATATATAACAATCTTATATTTTGCAAGATAAATTCACCGTGAACAATAGGCGAAATTAGCATAGTCTGAAGTAATGATTTAATTTGCTATTGTGATATATGCAATAACTGAAAAGAAAATTCAAAGATTTTTCTATTTCATATGTATGGCATATAATATAAGTAGTTTTCGCCGAGGGCTTGGCTCGCGTTTTGAGGGTTGGTCGGCAAGTGTTAGGCGTAAAAATAGAAGCCTATGTCGTAAGTTTCATCGAATTCAATCGACCGTGAAAGAGTAACAGATGGACAGTCGGCGGTACTTTCGCATTAATAATATTAGTATAGACTGTGCGGCAATCATTTTTAATTTATTTTAATTTGTTTCAGATGACAGCAGCAGAGAAAAAGTTAAATCAGAAAACGAGGTAAGTTTACCGTATATATATAATTGTATTTAAGGATTAGCGACCCAGCCTGGCTTCGCACGGGTGCTTTCATTAATAAAACAATGATTTGGTATGAATATAATGAATACATATTAGAATTTGAACATAATCAAATGTTAATGTATATATATATATATATATGTTAACACATGTTAATTAATATATATAAATGCGAAATACCACTCACTGATTAATCACGAAATCTCAGAAACAATAACTTGAAATTTGGCTAGTAGGTTCCATATAGGGTGTAGACATTCGCTAAGAATTTTACGTAACTCCACCTCTAAGGGTATAAAATTGGAGGTCTGTGTTTTTATAAATTTCGCGCGTGTAGCGCAGTTTCAGCTAGTAAATAATAAGTGAAGAAGCTGAACCTTTTAATGTTATATATGATAATATTATAAATATATAAATGCAGAACACATTTTTAAGATCATCGGTTTTAGAAGTAAACATTATATCTTCTTACGTCATCAGCTATTCCGTATTCGAAAGACTAACGATACGTATTTGGTAATTACAACCGTTTTACAACGTTATTTAACACACGCAGAAATCTAACAACAACGGCCCCTAACTTGCCTTACTTGGTAGTAGGGCTTTGTGCATGCTGGGTACCATCCACGCGTCATGTTATTTCGCCAAACAGTAACAGTAACTTAGTATTGTTGTGTTCCGATTTAAGGGCGTGTGAGCCAGTGTAACTACAGGCACAAGGGACTTGGCATCTTAAGTGTTTTGAGGAGTGGTTAATATTTCTGACAGTACCAATGTCTATGGTTACCACCGCGTAACAACAGGTGGCACTTTAACGAGTCCGACAAAGAAATAAAAAAAAAGTACCAAGTCATGAGTAAAACAAAAATGGTGAATATAACTTTAGATCTTGCTTATGATTGTCGGTATTCTAAAAAAGGTTCTAAGTTGAGTTGTTCGTCCCACCGCGTATTACCATTTTGTCCGCATACAAGGTCTTAGTTGGAAGCCTTTATTTGGCTTTTCAGGGTTTATTTGCGAAATGTTTCCGAGAACTTTAGCGAAACTCATACGAATTGAAATAAAATAGGTAACTCTGTCGCTTTAAAATGTTATTCAAATGTGGATCAACCGTATTTCGAAATTAATTTTTATATAATGCTTAGATGTATTTATTTATTTATAACATGTTGTTTAATGTATATTTAATAATTAAACATTTCTTTCATAATTGATTTGACATTCGGACGAAGAAGACAGGGCTATTTATATATCGTAACAAAAAACAGATTAAATTTAGAGAAATTTAACTCGAATTATTAAATAAAATTAAATCAGGAAAAGAAACAGAAGGGCCTATTTTCTCTGATCAGAGACTTCCAGAGCTCCGCAGCAGGGACTGTAAAATTTAATGTATTAAATAGAATTATACTCCATCCGAATATAAGTTAAATAAAGGTACGGTTTTTTAAAATGACATCAGATTAAATAATTAGGTCGCCGTGATCACCAAGCCCTGTACTTTATCATTATCTAATCTTCTAAAATTGAAGATAAAGAAATTAAACTTTGTACACTTAATTAGCTATTGTCCGAGTAGCTTCTGTTTATTTTCAAATTCAAAGTCGTGGTCACTGTTTGTATTTTGTGCGATTATCAAGCAAAATCGTGACAACTGAGATATTAAAAAATCTTGAAACAATTATAATTAGTATTCAGTCCAAAATATTTTTTTCGCTTTCCTTTTACAACAGCAAGATTAATTGAATACGTAACCAAATTCTAATCTTCTCCTCAAAGGGAGAGGATGCCTTAGCCCAGCAGTGGGAAATTTACAGGCTGCTAATGTATGTAATGTATGTATGATACAAATACTTTAACTTTTTCTGTATATATCCTTCATAGTTATTCTTAGATCCATTTAATAGATAGGTATGTGACAAACTTGATATTCCTAACGTTAAAATAAATGAAAAGTTATTTTATACAGCGTCGTCGGTTAATCTTATAATCTAAAATTCAAAGCCTCTACCGTAAATTCTAATAATAAAATCTAGTGTCAGTTTGACGACGTGGAAACGATAGAATGATTAAATAATTGTAAATTGTTAGTTTATTTTTGCTCGCGTTATCGAGAGCTCGTAATCGAAATTTATGTTTCGACCACCCGATCCGTGCGGGTTACATCCCAAGATTTACTGTCTGTACCGATCGGTGTTTCAGCACTGCATTCCGTTACGATTTAAGTCTTGTTTCATTTTTAATTCGTTTAATTTATAGTTTGTTAAGTGTTGTTATTAAATGATTCGAGAGGGGTTCGATTTTTAATTTCTTTCGTATGCCAAATGTCGGAAATTAATGTTTCTCTGTATAATATTCCATACAGTTATTTTTGATGATCGGATATAAGTTTATAAGGACTAGTACAGTAACATTAACCATGATTTTATTTATTAATGTCGTGTTTGTACAATGTTGAATTGTACAAGTCAAATTTAGAGAAAATGAATATGTTAATAAAGACGACATTAAATTATATATTAGTTAAAGGTTGGAGAATGATTGCTTAGAAGTTAGACAACGTGTCCTCGAGAGCCAAGTGCAACGGGACTAGCAAAGTACGTACAATCCCAACCATCAGTCTTGTTGATTAGCGATAACTAGACATTGTGGGAAATCTCCCCAGTCAGATGTATATCACGATAGGATTATGTTTCAAACAAGGGAACGAGTTCTGTCATAAAGGGGGTATACCTAAAACATTTTTTGTGATCTTTGCAGTGTCATAATCAAAGCGGTAAAAACGCTTAAAAAGTGAAATGTAGTTTATTAAGTTAACAAAAAAAAAAAGATCGTCTAGAAATTACTGTCTGGTATTTCTATTTTGGTTTAAAGCAACTTAACGCTTAATTGTTTTGTTTGTGTCTCGAAAGATTATTTAACAAAAAAACGCCAAGCGAATCTTACGTACGTACTAAAATTGTCCTCTAAGGATTGGTTAATGCAACTAGTTCTCAAGGATACGCACAATCAGAGTTCAATCACACAGCTTGCGGTGAATGAAATGAAACCCAGCCGAACACAAGAGCACATTCCTTCTCAGATACCAAGGACCATGTCGAGGCTTTACAAAATGGTGACGTTGTGCTGTGTATTGCAGGAACCTTGCAAAGGAAACAACACAATTTAGCACCCGCCCGGCTACTTTTTGCGATAAGAATCGATCGGGCGAAAGTAAACCGATTATTACTTGTAACCATATCGGTTATGATATTTATTTCTGCTCTTTATCATAAGACCGCCTTCTTCTAGATCGTCCAATTTTGTACAATATTTTATGTTATAAGTTTATGTTTAATTTTGAGTTTGTTTCACGACATAATAACATATTATGTTTTATAGCTCTAACTGTGCAATTAAATTAACTAAAAATGATATTGTTTGAATTTTGTGACTTTTCCAAAATATTAAAATGTGATCAAGAAATAAATTAATTGTATTATTAATTAAACTTTCTTTTTTTTTTAATATATTAAGTGAACGTTTTTCTGTCGGGGTTCATAGCTATATACGAATCACAATTTGTTATAAAAAAAAAAAAAAATGTATACATAATGTTATTACGCATGGCTGCATATGAAGTAACTCGTATTAGTCGGTGCAACTAATTGGAAATTTTAACTTTCGAAGCGTTGGTCCAGATCGATGACAATATAAAACTGATGAATTTGGTAAATGACGTCGATACCCGTTATTATTCACAAAGTAGGCTTTTACTAAGTAAATTATCGCTCGTATTAAACGAGTAACTTCGTCGATTACTGTCGGAACCCGTTCACAACTGGTTTGTGCATTAGCTCTGACATAGAAGCCTTATTAACTGATTAAATACACTGTTTGGCTTATATGCTATTAGCGACACATCGGACACCGAACGAGAGTAACTTGTAACATTATGATCTTAACGTGCGTACTGTATATCTTTTGAACTATCTTTAGTAGATAATGTCGCTGCTACGTCGTCGATTTTAATTTCAATAATTGTCTTGTTCTAAATCACGCTAATATTATAAAGAGTTGGTTTCTTAAGTTTGCTAATAAGAGCCTCTATTTGGATTTATTTGTTTGGTTTTCTTGTATGAAATAAGTTATGTAATTTTATTTGTTATGCGAGATTTGAATATAATTATTAGTAATCAATAAATCTATTTGGAACTGTTTATTTATTTTTGTATTGGTACATTAAATTGTAGTGAGAGCCAATGCGTATAGCTTCGTGGCCGAAGAAGAAGTTAATATTTTATCAACTGTGTTACTTGAGCGCTTGAACTTAACTGAAATGAAGCCGCAAACCATTTCAAAAGTAGGGGACAACTTTTTTTTTTACGCCATTTGGCATGAATTCAAACCTTGATTAACGCAAGAGTCTGGAGCTCGCTTTAAATTTTCAAAAATGGTCCTAAATAAGGAGAAATTTAGATTTTATTTATTTATTGGGACCAATGAGTTGTGAAAAAATTGCGTGTGGTATAATACATATTGCCCTTGATACGATGTTTAGTACTAGGTAGTTATAAAATATGTTGAACCAACTTAATAATTATAAATATAGTTGCCAAAATGAGGCGATTTTTATTTCGATCGTAAAGCACTCTCCGATGTTTTACATCATGAGTCGTACAAGTACTTATATTACACAATCAAGACTTGCTATTGTTTAACTTATATTGATATTTATTTTATACAAATATACTTTAACATATTTTGAATAAGAGTTTATTTGTTTTACAACTAGTCCTGCATTATTCTTTTGTTTCGTAATCAGTTTGTTGATTTGACATTGTGATCAGTGATTCTCTTAACAAATGATGTAACATTACTGTCCGCTGTGATCGCTATTTCCTCATTTTAATTGTTTCCTGTAATACAATGGACGGTTGTTTTTAAAATCACATTAATATACGTTTTGTTTAAAACATAATCGAGTTTACATACGCCACTTGGCTAATATCGAAATTATCATTGAATTATAATTTCTACTTACTTGTATTCTTGCGAAACCCATTTTTCAAACGATCTCAAAATTTATCAGTTATTATACGTATTAGATATTGTTCGTGCATTATAGTTCTTAATTGTAATAAGTGTTTTACACTTCTAGTAATATTTGTGGCTATGGACGAAGACGAACACAAGCCACTTAACATCAGATGAGTTATTTGCTGGAAATTGAAATGTCTCTTGCTTTTATGGAATGTAATGGAATGCGTATTCAAAGCAATAATATTGTAATTTCTAATCATGTTCCGAACATTATTCGACGTGGTATGTTTTATTCTGGCCTTGGTTTTCTTCGTCTCAATACGAGTTACTATTAATACAACTTGGATTTTGGACATCTGTAAAATGCATCCCAATTCTATCTCCATGTACCAGTTATGGACCGTTTTACTCTGAACACGAACGATTAAATATGGGTGATTTTAAATATTAAAATTATAGGATACTGCAAAACCAAAAACACATTCGCAACGCGTATTATTATATACAATAAAAAAACGCCAATCCGTTATAGATATGCTATAAATATTTACTAACATCGGTCAGATTGAACCGCAAGTTCGTGAGAAAATTCTAACTACACATTGAATCGTCTAAAGCATCGAGACAAGTATTTAATTGGAAAGATAATTTAGTAGGTTTTGTCCCACGACTTGACGTCCTTAATGATGTTTAAATTGCCCGCAAAGGGTTTTTTATAACATTGGCCACGCATTTCGAACGTAATGCAGGAATGTTTTAAGGATCAACATTAGATATTTATGAAATATTTACATTAATCAAATAAATGTCTAGTATGCGTCATTAATTATTATTACCAATGTTGTAATATACGCAGCCTCTATGGTCAAACTACTCTATGTATTTAAGGAATTGTTGATAGTTTTTTTTTCCAATATTTGATTTTATTTGCCTAATTTTCACAGAAATACGAAACCTGCTTGTCAGTACGATATAATCAAACGATGAAGTTGTATTTCTATTACTTTAATAATTTTAAATAGTATATATACTAAAATTTGCTTAAATGGTTACAATTTACATTTTATGGGCCATTAAGTCGTAATACTTGTAAGCATAAAGCGTATGATGGAATTCGTACAGTTGCGATGAAAATTGCTGAAATAATAACCGCACATCGCAACAACTTTAACAAAGTTAAGTTAGCATTGAAATAATAAAATAAAAAAAGATACGAGTTTAACATTCGAGTTTTAAAAGAAATTTAATGAACATTAGTAGAAGCTGCTTAATTTTCGCATTGACTGTACAATGTTTCCTAACCTAACCTAAACCTGTTACCTTGTCAAAGTAGGGCACTTTTATGTACAGCAATTACTTCTTACTTAATTTAGTAAATCATCTTTAACTAAGTAATGTAACTTGCATATAATTAAGCTAAAGAATTTGAAATTACAACATAAACATGCTGTGTATACATACCTACACACACACACACACACACATATATATATATATATATATATATATATATATATATATATATATATATATGATACATAAGTCATAATAATCGAGTTTATATTTTTAATTTCGTCGAAAATTGCAAAATCCAAGTTTGAAAGTGACATTGTGCTGTTTATTTTAGTTTGTCAGCGGAAGCAATAATAAATGAGAGTACTTATGAATAAATAAACTTAAAACGAACACTGCATAGACAATAACTATATTTTTTGAAATGACAAAAAGATAAATATATATTTGATAATGATAAACTATAAATCAATTAATAATAGTCTTTGCACACCCTGTATTCATCTTAGTAAAAACAACTCTTATTCTCCAACTAAGTAATAGCTTTATTTCAGTAACGTAAGAAACTACGATCTATGACCAAAGCGTCAACCATGATAGCAAATATATATAATATATATCTATATCGATGTGATAAGTAGGCACAGGCTTACGCGGAAGAAGAGTCCTTTAGATTCCCGATAAGTTAGCTCATTATATTTAACTGGTTGGGAGTTATGTCGATTGCCTGCAATCACTAACTTACGCGAGACCCCCGGGCACGTTCGTACTTGGCAACGTTTCGAAGCCTCATACTTAATTTATTGCCTTACCAAGCATCAGTATTGTTTCTTATACATTTTTCTCACGTTCATCTACTTGAATTTTGTTTTGTTTAAATTTTTTGAGAGATTGTAACGAAATAATATCTATTTTATGATATTTATTAAGATTATGTGTTCATTGAGTATTACTTTGCTAGCGTTCATACATTTTTAACAGTTAGTTGTAGTAGACCAAAGTTAATAATAGTACTTCATGCAGATACTAAGAAATATTATCACGAGCGAATCTGCATTAATGCATAAGTTTTGTAGCAAATACGATAGCGGTAGAACCGTTACAAGATGATAGAACTCCTAATAGGTTTCAGGGTATGGCTAGTAATCTAACTAACAGTTACTTAGCTCACCCTACGATCAATGACATGGACACAAAAACATGTAATTTATTTACAACATTCCTGAAATATGATTATATTACCAAGCTTGAGTGATTTCAGGTCTTCGAATAATTCCCGCAAGCGTTATAGATCTTCTGTTAAATGACTTTGAAGGTATTTAATCTCGTTAATCGGTAATAATGTATATTTATCTTAATATTTAAATTTAACATATCGAAGAATTTACATTCCGAACCGTGTGATAGATTTATATTAAAATTAACCTTCTAAAATGACTATACAAAGGTGCTTGTATGTGCATGTTTGATTAAAGTATATTTTGGTTTTGATTCTGGTTTTGATATCGTTCATTCTTTTTTTTGTAAAGTTGACACTGAACAGGTGGTGACTTCATGTATAGTACAGAAATCTGATTCCATATTTGTTTTTTTTTTACCATAAGCAACATTTGTCACACCCATTCAGCTAAATTGGTTTTATGTATATGAATACCGTTTTCGGTATCTCTTTATCTCGGATCTGCAACAATGCAGTTTCTATTAATATTTTAAGGCATTATGCGATATTCGTCTTTGAGTTCTTTACTTTAAAGATCAATCTTAAATTCTGCGTCAGCATCAAAAATGTTGTCACTACATAGATACTTTGGACTTACTATTGTACATTTGTCTAAGTGTCTCAAAGATCACTCCCACGGTCCCGAGCTTCGAATGGTAGTCCATTGTCCGCTCCAACTCCTTGAGATAATTCTTGACCTTGTTCCGAATTTGCAGTCCGTGGGCTATGATTACCATCACTATGGGATTATTCTATTCGCGTGTAAATCACTTAAATTAATAGTTTTCTAATTCTTTATCTTTACCGATACAATAGACCTCATATTTCATGGAAAAGCAATTTGTGGATTATACTCCGTTGTAGGGTATACTATTACGATTAAATGTTAAGTTTTCCAAAAGGTTGGTATGATCTACAAAACAATTTTAATAAACATGTCATATAACGTTTTCTCCTTAAGTAGTGCTTTTATATAAAAAGACTAGAATATTATCAATTTGTTACAAATTTCGTTCATGCTTCTTATAAAACATGATAGATATCAATTAGTATCAATGCTTGCGTAATTATACTGATTACATTGCTACGGCGTGAATATCATCGGGCACGTATAAGTCAATGCGCTACGACGCCGCGTGCGCCTGCGCACGGTCAAGGCCAGCCGCTCGCTTTTTATTGGCGCGCGAAAGTTCAGCGCTCTCTTCGAAAAAGTGACTTAACACACGCCATATTATGACCATAGCATAGGTAACAAGACATAGAAGATAATATTCATAACTTACATGCTTCATACGTTCGAGTTCGAGTTGTTGTAATTTACTGTTTTCGATTTTTCGATCATTCTTTACTGCATTCGGTTTATTCCGTCGTTCGGATTTGAATTAAGCAATTCGAATGAAAGTTTTTGATCTTACTGCGGTGATTATTAAACGATTATTATACATAGTGCTTCAATATAACATTGGCTAGAATATAAAAAAGGTAGTTTTGGTGCAAAAAATTATCACCGATTCTCTCATAATCGATCTCTGATTATCGATTTCACGGAGGATATACGGGCACGTGCGCTTGCTAGAGACTCATCACCGACAAACGACAGCGATTTTATTTTTAAACAGATCAATTTAAAAAATCCTATCAAGATAATCGAACGTCTAGTCAATGTTGAGGTCAAGTTAAAGTTAAGTTTAATCAAAAAATTTACTGCACACGTATTTTTAAAATTAACCTTATAAAACTTTAAACCTTCAGGACGTATATTCATATTTATGTCTGTATTACTCGGATTTTAATTCATCGCACTGCATATTTTATCAAAAGTTGAGATAGTTGTATCTGCCCCTGAATGAATGAATGAAGTGATGAATCGAATTGATTGATTAAGTTGTATAACGATTCATTAAGTGACTACCTTGTCCATTATCATCATCACCTTCCATTAATTTATGTTATTACTGACTACAACGCCCAAATACATTGAAGACCGATTGCAATAAACACTTTTTTAAATAACCTCTTTAGTGTTCTTTATAAAGTATTCCACCATCAACCGGCTGTTACAGGTATACACTTTATATAGCCGCTAATAAACCTCTCATAAATCAAGCAGCCACAGTATCAATTTCATCACGCCCATTTCACACAAATGGAGACCTTCGAATAGCATCGACACAGTTATACACCGGATCGGGGCCACGCATCTGAACACTTATCTAACGGTTGCAGACGCACCCTGACTATATTCTGTTATTTTATGTATTACTGGTTTCTGGAGTAAAATCATAATCAGAACAAGATTTTGTTGTGAATAATCGAAAAAATTAAGGTTTAGGTCTATTATCAAGCTGAACGGCAGGATAACCGCATAGCATTGTGAAAGCCTTAGGTTCGAAGCTGACCCCTTGGGGTATAGTTTGGATTGTTTAGTCATAATAGAACATTCGCACTTAGCTGGAGGGGGAAATATTCATAGACAGTGGAATGAAGAACCTAAACAATTCCTAAAGTAAATAAGCAATTGATTATAACATGATTTGTTCAAAGAAAGTCAGCTAGATATTTTGAGTACAGTCGCGGAAAAAACATTGGTTATAGTGTTCGTGAAGAATCGCCTAGTCTTTAAAGATATTGTTCGCATATAGATCATTAAACGTGGAAGTTGTTACATGAACAAAACCGTGATGAAAGAGGAATAATCTCTTCCGTGGTTTGCTTTGCGGCAGAGACCACGTGACAATTGCTCCGTATCTAGGATCGTGTGACCAATCGACCGCGATATTTCCTCCATTCTTCGTATTTACACGGAAGAATTTTTAGTGACAAGCAGATACATAAGAACAGTTCATGATACTTCATAATCTCTTTTTACTGCGATGCAATTAAAAGTAGTGAGAGAAACACTGTTTGTCTATTTGTATATTTTTCGTGTGAAGATGTGAGTTTTGTAAATATCTTGACTAGTACAAATGTAATATGTTTGCAGAACTTTGCCTTATTTTTTTCTTGTAGTCTTTTTTATATCAATGTTTTTGTTATTGTTGTAGCATTTATGGCATATAAAACCGTAGTTTTGGATATATTTCAGCAATGACACTGTGATATGAAAATTGTTGAGTGAAATTGAAATCTCTTTTGATTTGCCATTTGGAAGTTGTTGTAAAGATCATTTCGACAATTTTTTAAGTTGCGATCTCCTAGATTAAATATTAAGTTAAATGTTATAGGCTTTTAAAATCTTACTCAGATTTCATTCATTTATTTATAAGGCTAGTGAAGTAGACAAATAAAAAAACTTGATTGACCAAGCGATATGAAATTAAAAAAAAAGTGCTTATTACTTTTTTATATGCTACATACGAGAACGTGTTAATTAAAATCAATGAATGACAAGAATGTGCTACACGTGCTCTTAGTAAATTAGTTCTTTGATGATAAAAAAACCGATCCGCTACAGTAGGCTAGTTAGTAAAGTCTAATCGTGAACATAAATTGTGCTATTTTATTACTCGTTTCATAAGACCATTGCCGTGTGCATTCCTGTTTTCCAAACGGGAATTGGAGAAGAAAAAATATTGTATGTATTAATATAATTTTATTTTGTTTCTTTGTAATGACTGTTAACGGAAAAGGAATGATATCGAAATATATTCAGCTGTTTGAAGATGGTGACCTCTTTAACTTTGTTGTTATCGAATTTTAAATGTTAAAAAGTAACCGGTTACGTTTATTGTTATTGCGATTCATCTTTGATTGATCAAAAACAAGTTGGTCGCGGCGACCGTTAAAATCCGTTGCCGATCGGTTAGTAGCTTATGATAATTTCAAACGTCCGATCTGTTTTTTTTTTTTTTGTATCCTAATAGGCAAACATCGCGAGTTTTTTTGTTTGATTACATTACGCCTTCACGGTTATATTAAAAGATTTACATGCTTTTAAACTTAAAATGTAATTGGAGGCACTAGTTTTTTTTATTCCGTGATAAAATCTCGTTCTTAATTATCGGCTCGTTTCCTTCGTTAGTTTTGAATGTATCGATCGATACTTTTTCCAATCTTTGTTTTGTATGCATCGGTGACACCAAAGGCAGAATGCGCTTTCTATCGTCTCTGTTGTCGCCGATAGTGTCGCCTCTTTATCGACAACGGCATCTGTTTTCGCTCCTTTGTCTGCTTAGAGTTTATAGTTAATTTGCGAAACGTGGGAAACATTAACATTACCAAACGTTTGATGATTCTTAATGATTAAATTTATCTTTACTAACTATTAGGCAAATCCACTTGTCGTTTAGTCACTTAACTCCTTTGTTACGTGTTGTTTTAGTTTTATTATCATTAATAAAATCTATATTATTTATAGTGTATTTAGTTTTGATGTTTTACGATGCTTTAAGCTTGTCAATAATAATTGACTATAATCTTATCGAACTACTTATATATTGCCGCAACGAAATTTTACGTAATAATAAGGTTAATGTTAAAATCGAAATAATTAAGATTGTTAATCGATAAAAAGTTTTTACTATAAATTGGGTAGATAAGTCTTATAATTAATTAACAGTAAAATAACACATGATAACGTTTTTCACGATACATGTAAAAAAAATATATACTCTGTTGACTAATAAAGAGTTCTTTCATTTGAATTCTGAAGCCAATTCTCGGTGTATTATCAGGTCATATTTACTACAAAAATGCTTTGACATCGGAAGTGAACCAACATGTAAAATTCCTACTCCGTATGATAAGAGAAAATGGTTCTCATTCAGATTTAACCAAAATTAACTGTCAAACAAAAGGCTTCTAACAAGGAAAAAATTATGGAACAGTAGTAAAGGACATTATCGAATATACACAGATTAAATACTTAAAATCAAAATAATTATCTGACGCTTAATCATAAATCAATTAGCAATAAATATAAGACAAGCAATAATACAATTGTCATTTACGATAAGTTCAACCGGTCTCAGCTATTACCATCGGTGGAGGAATTCGATGGTAGCTTGTTATTTCAGTATCGGCGTTTGTTTTGTAACAGGACATAATACCTTCCATCATACCACGCGTGTACGGTGATTACCGTTTTTGCGACACGCATCTGCCGGCTTGGAATGTCCGCAAGATGTGTCGCTGCTGATATAATTAATTTACAGACGTTTTTGCGTTTATCCATATTATCGGTTCGTCAATTAGACAAATATCCTGTCATTTAAATTAAATTCTTAATGTTGATGAGTTTCTTCAGCTTTTATCTTATATAGATATATATTTCTATGAAGAATGACATGACGGTATATTTACTTACTTTGTTATAATTATACATATAAGAGTAACTATGTTATTGAAAAAAATTGTTCGTGTCGTTAAAACCCTAATAAACAGACTCACTTCAAATGATAATAATCTGCTTTATAACAATCATTATATTCAAACCATTTAATTATTACGTTAATAATTCTGTGACCGAAAATAAGTGTAATTTAGTTCATAGCAGTAGTTTTAATGGTAGACCGTACAAGCGATAAAAATGAATTTTAATTTTGTTCATTTTGTATTGAGATTATGCGAAAACCGAACCTCTCATGTAAATATTAAACGAATATCCGTAGTATGTATTAAGATGATCCCGTAATTTTCATAAAACTGGATTGTGGGACTACAAATTACTATACGATTACTTAAGCAATTAACGACTATCTTATGATTCAGTAAAACTTAATTTTATAATATCGTCTTTGGACTAAGAACTGAGAACTACATACGTACTTTGGATAAGCATCAGAGGCTTAACTCATATAAACTCGTGGCTATTTTGTCTTCCTTACCAATGGTTGGTTATTATACTACTCTTTGAACAGTACTGCATATTCTGTCTACTGGTACTATAAAGGCGGAAGTGTGTCTGTCTTTTATCGAGCATTGTGTATAATTATGCTTTTTTATTCCGCGGCTGTGTACTATGTTAATTTATTTTTATAGTCTATTTCAGGTTTTTCTCTTTTATTAAGTAATTTTATAATTCCAACATCGATAAACTGTGTTTTATATATTAGACTAAATTTAAAATCATCATAGATTTTAAAATGCCGAATGGTCTAGTTTCGTTCGTATTCGCATCGTTTTAACAAGTATTAATTCTTGTAAACGTTGGAATATATATATAAACAGCATTTTGAATCGAAGCTGACAACGCTAGGAGGGTATTATTAACTTTCAATAATTATAGGTCTGAACGTCAGATGCCTAAGCAAAACCTAAGAGTCATACACGCCCAGGAAAGAAAAGGCAACGCCTACTTTGATATGCAATTATTTGATGAAATAAATGCTAACTCATTAAGAACCATGGCTTTCATTAATATTGTCAGGACTGACTAATATATTTATATATATGTACGTAACGTTATTTATGTACGTATTAGTGTCAATTTTTTCATCTAATCCTTTCCGATTCATATAGTTATTTTATATTTATATTATTTTACTGTTTAAAAAAAAAACAATATTTCGTTTATTAAAATTTGGTTTGCCCATCTAAACGCGCAGGTTAAGAAGCGCTTAAAGAAGCATTACTTTACACTCTTAGTGGTATTGGTAGTTTTAAGGTGTTCTAACACATTCCGAGTATTAATCAGTTAGTATTTAAGTTTGAGGTTTTCATTTTTATGAGTATAGTGTATGATGTTTGGTTTTCGTCTACAATGTTAATTATTTTTTAAAGGATACTAGCATTATTTATTATACGTAATGCTTATTTAATTCGATACGTTAGATGGAATAGTACAAGGGGTCAGGATCGAATCTGCGACTTTCACTTCGCTAGGCGACCCGGTATGCCTTTAAGCTATTGAGGATCAAGCATATTAAATTTCAATATAATTGCGAACTTGTAACTTCCATTTGCCACCGTGCCAACCTGTAACGAGTTTGTAAGCTTCGTTATTTCCGACTTGTTACAAACTCTGTGATTACGTACTAATATACTTACGTACATACGTGTTCGTTCTGCAAATGTAAGACTTGGCGAGGGTCGTGGAAAACTGTTTTTTTATTACGAGAAAAATTTGCATTGCGACAAGAATTCAAATCATGTAGCCGATCTTTTGTTGTAAATTTTTTCTTCAAACAATGTGATATTCTTTTTGTGGAAGATATTTCGTATTTTAATCTGTATGCGAAGTTCACTTGCGATATAAAATATATTCTGTTAACAATTCGGTTTTGGAAAATATTTTCGTATAGAAAGTTCGTTAAAATATCGTAACAGAGTATATTAATGTATTTTTAAGCACAGTGCTATAAACGATTTGAGTTACTGTTACTAACCTGACTACGGTAAAGTAAAAGGATTATGACTTTATCAGTCTATTTATGTTAGTATGCTCATTTGTTTCTGTATAGCTTCTAACCTACATACCATATTTTGACAAATAGTACAAAAGTCGTTTTTTGCATGCGCCTGTTTTTCATTTGAATGAGGTTTTCACCACTATTTTGATAACTTTTGATAATGATATTGTCTCGATGTTAACCTTCAATTTTTCTCGTACGAAGCCGGAGAGAATTACTAGTTGTTATATAAAATGATTCATACTCTTTCGTATTCAAATTTTGTTTTTATTGTACGTAAAATTTGATATCATCTAATTGATAGTATCGTATCAAAAAATATTTTTTGAGACAGACATACATGTATAATTTAAGACCGAGGAAGCCGCAACAGAGATTAGGAAAAACGTCACGAACATAAAACTTAAAACAATTTTATTATTACAAAAACTTACGTTTCTTGCAATCATTACAAATATTTGATTATAGGAAAAAATCCTTTAAAACCGTCCGAAACTGCCTGTGTCAAATTAGATTACATCTAGTCGTTATAAATTAAACCGTGAGAATTTCTGATGAGCGTTTTTTTTTTTATTAAATTAGAGGTCCGTAGCGGTGGGAGCGGAGGGGCGAGACAAACTTGAATATCCAATATTGTAATTATTATCACTGAAACGCTGCAGTATAATTTGTTTTTGAGGCTGCTCCATATTTAGGATTTTATATGCTCGTTTTCGAAAATCCAAATAAGGAGAGGTGTAATTAATTAAGTGGGGCAAAGAAAGGCAAAGGACAACAATTGATTTATGCTTACTTAAAATTATTATTATTATTAATGTATCGACTTTCATCCCTTTTTACAAATACAAATACAGTATAATAGTTTAATACTTTACTAATGATGTGATAATTATTTTCGCACTGGCTCGCTATCGTCTCTCACTTGTAAGTTGTCTGCAACCCAGTGACCGAGTGTCCAAACGTCCGACCACGTAGCGTGCACCGACTTGCAACTTACGCACCCGACACCTGCAAGCGATTGTCTTCTGCTTGAACTTACTTCAAGATACTGGTTTTTCGTTTAGGGATCCGTATTTTTTAAACGTAAACGATCGTGCCGGTTTCGCTTTCACAGAAGTACATTTCTCGTAAGTGCCACTTAACTGCGTCTACATTTCGTGTACGATTAAAAAAAGGGGTGAATTATTGTTGCAATGAAGAAGTATTTCACTTTTTCCACTTCGGTATAAGATAAATAATATTTGCTCAAAAGATATTGTCGGTTTTATGTGTCGTTAGCGAAGTACGAGTTTGAGTTGCGTATAGAGTTCTGTACAATATTAATATATAAACACGAACGAAATAATAGTTATATATAGACTTGTCCTACGATAAAATTATAATTAAGAGCAATATTTTTAAATAAGTAATACGAAAATTTTAAAATATTACTTTGTTGATCCACATTCAAAACTATTACAGTAACAGATTTAAATAATACTACATGTGTGTTACTCATTGTACGGAACCCTGGGAATCAAGCATTTTATTATTGTTCTCATCTTATTAGATGTAACTTTCATTTTGTTTAAGTTAAATAATTTTTAATGAAACTATACATTTTTGGCGATCCTCCATTTACCTCAGCTTATTACGATAAGAAATGGCTCGCCATTTTTATGGTAAACACTATGAACTCTCACTCGCGGAATCCAGTGGTAAGATGATCTGGGTTATGGGGACAGGCGAATTCTACTTTATGAGTTTTGTTAAAAACTTTTGATATTTCTTTAAGATTTAAGATAATTGCAAATTCGTGAGAAAAAACGTTTTGAATAAGTTTTTAGTTTGAAACCAATCAAACCTAATCTACTGAATAAATATTATACTGTTTAGCATAAACAAGAAGGTGAGTAACAAAAAATATATATTATTACGTATTCTATAACTATGTGTAAATACGAAGAAAACATTTTTTATAATTATAACAGTAATAAAAAACTTTTTTTTAATTTTTGAAATAACAATTATTACTATAAGGCAAGTTGATAAGGGGAATTGGGGATATTGGTGGATCATTTTCTTGGAATCGTAGAAATGACATTAATTATAGTGAAACTATGATTTAATCTAATTAACTCATACTGAAATATAATTTGTTTAGATGGTTCGTGACAAGTGCATAGCTTCTCTATTAGAAATAAACTGCCTTTATTTATATGAAATCATTGCAACGTGTACCTCAAAAAAAATAGTTTGATAAGTACAATATAGTACGGGTAGCAAAAAAAATTGTACGAAAAGATTACGCAATAAATAAACAATGGTACATTTAAAAAAGATAATTAATAAAAAAAAAAGTAAACATTAATCATAAACGATTATTGAAAATAAATAAATTGGAATGATTCATAAATATATGAGAAGTATTAAAAAGTTCACTCGTAGCTATTGACACACATTTTCTCGTACATAAAAATAATGTATGTCACAATGTCAATAAACCGCAATGGCCGGCGGCGCGGGCGCAGCGAGTGAGCACCAAGCCCTAGCTTCCGTTGTTCGTCATCCGTTGTCGAATAGACTGTAATAATTAAAAAAAATATGAGAAATTAATGCTATGATTTTTTTTCAATAAAAGTCATGCCCACAATTCCTTGGCTTATTAAATGAAGGGTTTCATTACTATTTCTTGGGAATTATTTATTTCCGGGGACAAAACTAGACAATTTTTATATCCGGGTATATCCGTCGTTCTTCTGTGTAGCACCTAAACTATCTAATAACATAAATGCGCTTCAAAAACCACCACAAAACATATACGGACGCTCGGACTGACTCTTATATTTTTATTATACGCATATACCTATAGTGAAAGGTTTTCTACTATATAAAATGGACAAATTTAACTATCTCAATGTCAATTTGCAATACTAAATTAATATTGAACGTGTGCATTCAAGCGTAAACTGTCAAACGGTCAATTACCTGAGTTGTAATTTGACGCTTCCATTGTAAATCTGAACATTCATAGTATGTTTATTTAATAGGAGTGATAGTTTTATTTTACATCGTATTATTTTTATTTATGATATAAAATATGTTTTTTGTTTGAATTTGTCAAGTAAGTATTGTCTATACGTATGTGTTCTGTATATATTTTTTGTATTAAATAATCAGTAGTCGCGTAGTTCACGTATCTATTAAGTAATGAAAAACAATTGTACATGTTTGTGTGTCACGATGTCAATAAACTGCAGAGCGGGCGGCGGCCGTAGCGGGTCACAATTCGATGAGCGCCGAGCCCTTGTTCGCTTCCGGTGCGCGTGCACATTCGTGATCACACCTGTATGCCTGTTTGTATAATAACTCGCAGGTTTTATTTATTGAATTAATAAAAAAATGATAGTGATGATTTTTGATTTATATTTCGATTGCCTGACAATCGTTGTTTTAACGTTCATTGAATTCCAAAATTTTACTAACTAGTAATTTAAAAGTAAAATCTTTTATATGCGTTTGTATTCATATATTAACATAAAAATCGTTAAATAAATGCTAATATTATGAAGTAAACATTAAAAATAATAGTTACAATGCACCTGCGTTTCGTCGATTTTGAAAGTATGCTCTTCGCAATAAATGCGAGTGAAACTTACATTCTAAAAGCTCCGGCAACTGTCAATACTCGACGGACGTAACATGCGTCCGAAGAAAGCGAACTCAATCACTTTCATCTCAGCTTTTGTACATCGTAATGAACACGACAAAAGTATATTTTGCATCTATGTGTTACATCTTTGATATTTTTTTCTATGCCTTAAAATTGAGCACCTTGAAATTGGTAAAGCTCACGGCCTAGAGAAAGTGAAATGCTATGAAATACAATGCGTACTATATATTAACTTTAATGTTTAACGGTTGATCAATTAACTTTTTTAAACGAAGAATCAATATTGAAACTTGGATAATAATTTAATGTTTTTATACTTTAAAGTTTTGTTCTATAGTTATTTAGATGAAAGAGTAAATTGTAAAAGGTTAACATAACATGGACAAATAAAAACGTTATGTAGTTTTTCCTTCGTTTATTTAATATAGCTACCCATTGACGCTTTGAGAGACGTTTCTTACATCGAATATTTTTAATCGTATGTATGTATCCTTTTTTTTTCTCGCTGGATAAACGCATTACGCATTTCCCCCAGTAAAGTAGGGGGATATATGGGACTCGCCGGTAGCCAGGACCGCTAAGTACACCGGAATACCCACTAAAAAACCAGCGGTACCATCTCCGTCTTTTCAGCGACTGCCACAGGATCGCTTTCACATGCTACTGTGAAGGTGTTTATGTACCCCGTGTTAAGTACAAACAAACGAACTGTTCAGCTTTAAAAAATATTATAAATAAAGTGAGAATGGATAAGCAAAACAAATCAGAAATTTAATAATAGTTTTGATTTAATAAACATAGTTACTATAGAATTTAGCCCTAGAAAAGATATTTGCAATAAAATATATGCTATTTCACGTAGAATAAAGGAGTACTAGTCGGTCTAGTGGATGCTAATTTTATTGTCATCGAAGCGAATTTCAATAATATCGCAGGCTATAATTTGTGGCACGTGGTGGTTCACCGCCACGGAACAGGTTTTCTCTCGACCTGTCCCGACTCCATCAATCACGTTGGATAAAAACATCGATTTGATTATACGTCATTAAAAGGTACATCATTTTTTTGTTTTCTCACGATGAGGCGATCGATTAATTTGATTTGTTCTACATAAGCTTTCGCGTAGTTTTTGAGATAATACTCAGTCAGCTCGATCGAAATTGTTCTAGTGCTTACTTTATCATTTCGACTTTAATTCAATTAGCTAGTTGTTAATGTATTGCTTAATAGTTTTTGATGGCATAGCCGGTCTAGTGACTAGGTTATTAGATTGCTGATCTCGATGATCCAGTGTTCTAACCTTAGGTCGAGCTAATATAATGTTATTGGCTTTTTCGGTTGACATATTCCCAGAAGTAGTCTGGAGTCTCAAAATTGGTCCCAACACTTAATTGCTTCGGAAAGATTGTAAAGGCTTTAGACTTTCGTGTAACTTGCTTTCTTCCAATGAAAATTGCCGCTGCGACTTAAATCAGTCAGGAGTATATCGATTATTTGTTTTTAACTAAAATAAAAATCATTCACTAAATACGTATGATTTAGTAAATTCGACGTTTGTTCCTTTGTTATTTTGTTGTGGTCTATGATGAAGTCTTAACGGAAAATTGTGTTAAGAAAGTCGTTGATGCAAAACTAAGATATCAGATCAGTGTCGATAAATAAGCAATAACAGTTATCTCACACAATATCGGATTAGAACACATTTATTGCTTGTTATGAAACTTGGTACGGAATGGATACAATTTCACCATCCTTTTGGTATTTACTTTCAATCGCTTCGATGGTGTGTTATTGTTCAATTTGTCATAATGAACGGGTTAGAGAGTTGTATTTAATGTCGATATAGTACTGTTTGTTGTTTCGTACACTTGTTTTTTTTTTTTTCAACTGGTTTGAGTTCGATTACTATATCCAAGAAACAATTGGTTTTGTTTACGAGGCGTATGTCAAAACCGTCCTTGTAAGGAACGTATGTATTTGACGTGTACGAATGACTATACGGTTCGTTGATAGTATGTTAAAAACGATCGGTTAATAATGTGCATACCATAATAGTAGTATATACATATATGTAGTATAGGAGCCTGATATAAATTAATTTATCATAAAAACCTATTGATAAATATTATTAATATATGAACGTGTAAAATACTCGTACAATTAGAAATTAATTTATTTAATCAGAAATATAGTATAATAATAAATCAATAAAGAGAGTAAGAGATATAACAACGACCGATGGTTTTTTGAAGATTGATAATTTATTTATAACATACACTTTAAAGAGACCTGTACGTGGTTGCGCTAGGTTTTATAGATATTCTATACTTCTATATTAATATTACAAATGCGAAAGCAACTCTATCTGTCTGCCTGATACTCTTTCACAGCCAAACCACTGGATCGAATTGGATGAAAATTTCTATGAACTCCAAGAAGTCCTTTCTTAGGCTACATTTTATACCTGACGACTAACCCCTGAAACGCGAGCGAAGCCGCAAGCGACAACTAAGTATTTTATTATAATGATAATTAATATCACTAATATTTGAAATGTCAAATTTGTACGAATATATAGTATTAACTGTAGAATTGTAGTATATGTATCATTTTATTTACTTTCTAAAATAATCATGTAAACTTTACTAAAACCTAAAAAACATTTTTTTTTATTTTTAAATGTTACAATGCAAAAAGTGCGAACAACTGAAAAATGATAAACTTTTTATTGAGGTCATATTTGATTCTTGCAAATCGACACAATATAGACCGTCTACACCTGCAGCAGTATGCATTAATTTGCGAAACACATTCAAATTGGACAATATACAATTAAAAAAAAGTTTATTCAAAGTTCATTGATCTCAAACACATGTAACTGTTGAAATAAAAAAAGAGCGCTTTCGCCTTGAAATATCAAACACGTCTGCACCTATAATTAACGATGAAAATGGTAATGAAATTCGCGCTCTCTTCTGTCGATATGTTTTTATTTTCATATACCAAATCCATCGACCGTTGAGAGATCGATAGCGGCTTTGTAAACCGATTCCTATTACGGTACTCGAAAGTTTTAATTATTCATCTATCTCATTACAGCGTTTATTGTGCTCAGTGAGCAAACGTATATTTTTATTACGACGTGCTAAGGTCGAAATTCGGTTGATTAATTTATGAGATAACTAAGGTGATTGCCTTTTTATCACGAAAGCATGCTACGTAATATTACAAATATTCATTGTCCGCGAACTTTCTTTCGCGATGAGATAATTTGTAAAATATCACTCGAGGCCGTACCCGAGGCGATTGCGAGCTGATGATTACTCGCATGCATTTAATTTGAAACGTGTGATAATACTTGCGTTAATCAGTGTGCACTGTATATAGTTGACGTAATTTATTTGGAAGAATCAACTCGAAGTTATTTATAAATTCTGTCATAATAACAGTTTTGTAGATTGTTAATTAAACAAGTAAGGAAACTTGCATGTGTGGAATGAAAATATTTCAAATGCGAATCCACTGAACTTCAGTGGAGTCGTCGTTCGTTTCACTGAAGTATCAAAATGGAATAAAAACGTGTGGGCCGGGACAGTTAAGAGTGTAGGTATGTTAGTTTATTACGGAAGAGAAGCTGCTGCCCTTAGTTTGATTTTACGTCATCCGTAAAGTGTTGAGAAAGTGGCAGCAATCCAAGTACTCCACCGACACAGGCTAACAGATGTTTATTCTTAGCTTCTGTCTTCTATGCTGTTTTAGATGAAAATGAAGTTTAAACAATTGGTGATTGACAGAGGTCATGTCATTAATTACCTAGTTCTATTTTTATTCTTTATACTTCAAATATAATTTACATGTGCAGTGTCTACATCTGTCACGATATGACAAACAGTTTATAAAAATATATCTTTGTAGAAGACCTATAGCAAGGGTTAGGCCCTCAGGGTATTTACCACTTACTCACCAATATGAACCCTCCAGTTATCAACATTTTCACGACTTAGCCAGTATTACCGCAACAATGGACATAACATCCAAAGTAGGCGGCGCATTGACGGTTAAAAGAAGCTTTTTAGGACGCCCGCCTTTATAATATAAATAAAACAATATTCAGAATCTTTTTACGTCACAAAAATATTGGTATAAATTTTATATGTATTTATAAGATAACTTGTATACGACCCTTATCCCCGACATTAGCCCGTCAAAGGGTGAAAATGGTAGCCTCTGTCTATCCTTAAGGACACCTTTAGGTTACCTTAAGGCTACCTTTTCGGTTCAAGCTTACTCTGTAACAAATTTCATCAAAATCGATTCAATGATTTAACTATGAAAGCGCAACGGACAGACACAATTATTTTCGCATTTATAATATTTGCCACATAGGATATCAGTAATGGTGACGTGACATTTGGAAATGATATCAGCCTTCAACTGATACGCGTATTTTCCAGTGCGAGTAATGTGATAAAAAAATCAATACCGAGTGAATATTTATATACGTCGACGTCTATCATATATACGAGTAGGTATTTGTAACGTGCATACAATGAAAGTAAGTATCAACAAACCGTTATGGTAAAAATAATTTATTTTATTACAAAAACCCACAAATAAACTAACTGCTTAACGGGCTGAATTCGTGAACCCTTAGTCTCATGGTAACATTAGTCATTTCTAGTTAGTGCTAGAAGTAAATAATGTGGCTTAGATAACGAGAAGAATTGTATTCCTAATAAAAAATTGATAAAGGACACCGGACACTAAATAAGCGTCTTTTTGTACAGTCGTTATATTGCTTTTTTTTTCTAAAACAATTTAGAGAAGTGGTATTTGACTCCTGGCCTAGATTGCCAGACTATAGTTTAATGAAACTACGCCATCGCATACGCAAGCTGCGATAACTCCCCGACGCGCGACGGCTGGCCTGCGCCAAAGAGTACACCTTGAGGGTGTGTTTCTGAGCATACCTGTGTCCACAAAAAGCTAATTACAAAATATTACTATTCTTGCACTTACAAATGCCTATCGAATTTAGTACTTTTTATATACGGCAGATGGATTCATTATTTATGGATCAGCTGATGTGAGTCATCATTGAGAATTTATGGTCGTAGTGACATCTTAAAATGCCCCCGCGTGCATTTTAATGTGCATTTTAGAACCTGGTTCGATAGTCGTAGATTTTTTTTTATTCCCGTTAACTCTTCACGTAATTTGCTATTCCACGTAACATCAGAACAGGTGAAGTATTTCTTATACTGGAATTAGTTAATAAAACTATACACCTGCACTTTATTTTATCAAGTTAATTGAGAATTTTTGTTACGAGTAATTTGTAAATGTAAAAAACTTACACCATTCCATCATTTTAAATAATGCGTGAAAAATAATAACTCCTACTTCTTCATACTCAGTCTTCCTATATAGTCTTCTTCTTCATCCGACAGATTCATAGTAATTTAATAATAAAAACATGAATATCTTAGATACTTTTAAATGTTTTTTTTTTCTTATTTTTATTTATTAATTTGTTTTAGTTCGAATTATTCACCTGCCAATACAGTTAAAATAGCTCCTGGTGTAGGCGTACGAACTGGGGTTACCATAGCTTTAAGTTTAATATTAATATATTTGATACAATTTTGACACTTTTTTTTAGCTAGCATACTTGTAATTTATTAGTAAGGTTATTTAGTGGCATTGAATAATAAACTATAATGATTTATTTAGTGTATAGTATTTTAAGTATGAACTTCCACTTTCTGATCCGGGATACAAAATGTATTGCAAGAAAAGTTCGATTGATAGGAAATCGATACTTCAATTACACCGTCTTTATAATCTGTGTCTCAACTATTATATATACTTATATTGATATTTTCTTTGCTTTATCAATAAAAAAAATATTGTCATTCTAATATCAAACGCATATTAATCGGTCTACACCCACGAGATGAACTAGTTCGTAATTTCTGCATCAATATTCTTACATTTTGGGTTAGAAAGCGACAATCAACTTTCGCTGGTGTTAAATCATCGATTTGACGTACTTTGTTCAACGAATCGATTGTTATTTATTCATACGATTGATCTTTTGAAACATCGAGAGAATCGCCCGAGGCCCCTAACTGCATTGTCTTTGAACGTACAAATGAACGTTACGATCGAAATAATTAAAATTATTTTTTATATCGCCATTTTGATTATGTAATAAATTGTTATGTTTATTTTATAATCTAACTTTCGTTTATATTTCGGTTAACGCCTAGATTTTATATCTTTCTTACGAATGTTATTCGAGATCGTAAGGAACGGTTGCCGGAAGTTGAAAATAATCTTAAAATTCTTGACCGACTATTGTGACATCAGACGGCTAGAAATAACTCCCATAAAATAGCTATCTGAACATCACGATAAAAAAAAAACTACGAATACTATGTTAAAAAAATTTAACGCATGACAATATAAGCACACCGTACTATGTTGCGAACGTACTATACTATACTATATATGTATATGTATTTTATTTGCTTTTTGCGGTTATATTTAATTAATAATTGTATATGGACAGAGTTGTAATGTAATAATTTAAATGCTTGTTATAAAGTTGTCAAACTAATTGTATCGTAATGAGCTCTGAAAATACACCTGTTAATTTAAGGCTAACTAGTTATGGAACGCGGCTTTCCTCGCGTTTTAGGGGTTTGGTCGTCAGATATTAGATATAAAATCAAATCAAATTCGTTAGTATTAGTAGTAGTTAGTGACGACGGTACACATTATAGATACAAAATTCATTTAATTTAATGGCGCTTCGCTGATACATTTTGTTACATTGCTTAGTATTTCTGAACACATTTGGTACGATTTTCGGATAATTGTTAAAAACATATTCGACAACGTCACATGTTTCTGACTTGAGTTTTCCAATTCAAAGCATATATTAGATATATATTTTTATTTTTAATAATTGCATTTTCAGTTAATCGTTGTTTTTTCCGACTCGAGCATCTATTGTCGCTTTATTCATCTTTCCTTATTGAGTCCCAGTTGATCTTTCCGTATTGAGACGTAAGCTCAGATATTCGTGGGCGAACAGTTAAGTGTTAATAAAATTTTATTATTACGTTCAGTTTTGAACAATATATTCAATTCAATTTCCTTATAAATACGTTTCTATCACTTTCTTTAACGAGGTGTTTTCTAGTGTGCGTGGAAACTCCTTGCGTAATATACAATAAAATTAACATTTGCATAACGAACTGATTTATGTGTTATCTATCTCGCGAAACGCTACCCGTATCAATTTACAAATTAATTTTATTACTAACTTATTATAAAATTATACATTAGGAGTTGTTTTATATAAATTAATGTTCCATGATCAAGCTTCCATTTTTGTGCATTGGAAAGCAAGCGAAACGAAATTGGCAATGCGTTATTTTTTTTTTTTTTTTTAAGTATATTTAATATTCTTGCTATTCTGAATTTAATATTATATAATAATTTGCTCGTAGTATTTTAATATTTTAAAGCATATTATATTTAGATTTAGCACAATATTATTTAACAGCGTTAAAGATTTCTCAGCAGGAATGTTGTTACAGCGGTAATAAAGGCGGTTACATAAATATAAATATTTTCGAGCAAGGCACGAAGGCAGTGTTTTGATATATATATAAATACTAATTGTTAATTGTTATGAATAATTATTATATTATTATGTTATTTTTAAACGACTATAAAATTATATTGTTTTTCAGCTCGTGCTGAAGGCACGTGTGTATAGGCAATATGTATGTTAACATTGAAAGTATAAACTTCTGTAATAAGTCTCTCAATATCCTGTCACTAGCTATATATGAATAATCTAATCTTCATAAGTAAAGCAAGCAATTAATCTCCGGTCTCACAATCACCTTTCCCCAAACTATTGTTGAATAACACGTCGTTGCCAAAACACGCCGTGGGAAGCAATAGTTCCCGAGAAATGAAATATTGTTTCCAGAAGCTCACACTGTGGTACCTTGTATACTTGATTACGAAACACATTCCTCGCACGAATTGACTTTTAATTATAATGCCCTTTCGCGATAACAATTCTACTAACGTCTGTGGATTTAATCGCTAATTGTGCAGTTTCACTCATAGCCTTTGGCAGATATTTAACAAGTGTCAATTTAGATGCGTAATAATATACTAATGAGAAATTATGTACCGCGATTAAATTGCGTAAAATATTAAGGATTATCATTTTAGACGGTGCGTGTAGAAACCTCTGTATCTGCGCAAATATGTATATTTGTGGGTGACATTACTGTGAATGAGGTATTATTACAACAAATAATAACAAGGTTTTTTTTTATTTTAAATTAATAAAGAAACGGTATCAAACTGGGATTTGAATCTGCAGAATTGTCTGTATCCACACAAGTTACCTGTCAATCTTTATTCGTTAGTCTAAAACCCATCTCGATGTTTTGAAATAATTGAAGTTCCGAGAATTACAGTTCAGCACAGAGAAATCACATTTCATTACTCATATGTCTCCACGTACGTTCTATTTATCTCGTTTAATTATCGACATGATATTAGACAAAATAATACTACACTGATCCTATTTTTCTTAAATTTGTTTACAAAGTACAATAGCGAATATATTTTTATTTCCAAAAATAACGATACATTATTCAAAGAACGTCAATGTGGATATATCCTTATTGTTTCTCTGATATCGTGACAGGAACATTACCGAAGACTGTAGCCGGATCGTTTCCCATACAATACCCCTATTCATTCGCATGGTATCCTTCAGGTAGATGTCAGAATTCAATTATCCGTCAGTCTAAGATGACGATGACGTTCGTTCCTCAGGCCATTGAGCTGTTAGCGTAGACTTTGTTTATTATATGGATCTCTTAGTTGCTGTCGGTTCGTTGGGTTTGTTCTGTTGCATTTTCTGCCTTGAGTCAGGGACGGTTGATTTACTAGAATATTTAGCATTTTAATGTTTTTAGAAAAGGAAATTTTGTTCTGTTTACGAGTTTTGAAACCACGATTCAAACTGATATCACGCCAATTATCTTTAGTTATACCGTTATAAGAATAAGTATAAAATAACGTAGATATATAGGTGACATGTAACTTTTAATATATCTACTTGGTGTTCAGATATATTTATAAAAAATAATTATTGTTTTTGTTATTTAAACGAATGATTGTTTCGTATAATAGAGAAAGACTGATAAAATTAATAAGTGCTTCTATTGTTTTTCTGTCTGTCAATTTGTAATCAATCTTAATAGTTCGGCAATGACCCTCTAACAGATTTGGCCCCGTATCGTATTGTTTAGACAATTTCGTTAACAGCATAATGACTAGTAATGTCAGTTATCTGTGATCATTTATAATTGGTGATCTTGCGTTTTAGTTAATATTTTTAAATATAGGCTATGTTACAAATAAAACATTTAATGTTTGTGGAGATAAATAAGTTCAAATTTAATTATAAGACGAATGGGCGGTGCGGTTACGTTTATATTTTATATCAGAAGCGAAATGCATTCGCAGGATGGATAAATGGTTATTTTGATGGTAGTAGTTAGTGGTTCATTTATAGATCACTGCAACGTATGTGATTAATTTACTTATTATATTTCATTCATTAAAATGTTTTTCAATTTTAACTCGGGTGGTTGCGCCGTGGGTGATTGATCCAGTACTTGGATTTCTTGAGTAAAAATTAAAATTCTTGTATATTAAATTGTAAGCCGATTTTTGTCCCAGTGGTTATGGGACGATAGCTGCACATAAAAAATCGGTTATAGTCTCATTTTGAAGAACTCCCAGCCGTAAATGTGCAGAAAATTAAACCGGATTCTTGATTGCAATTTAATTTGTAAACAAAATTAAAGTAATTTGTTATCTACAAACTATAATTCTAACTGAACAAAAGTACTATTTGAAATGTAAAAAAAAAAAATTAAACAGATTTTATTATTTTGACGCCTAATGTAGACGACTGACTTGCAGTTTACAATGAAATTAAATCATAACAAATATATTCATAAAAATTCATTCATCAGTTCATAAAAAATATAATCATAGTAGTCGATTATCTGGTATGTGTATATATAAGATCAACTTGAACTAGACGAAATTGTGATTTTTTTGCGTTGATTTTAGACTTGAAAAAAGCTTTGAGTATATTGGCGTAGGTACTCACAACTATACATAGCCTTAATGCATTTTGGTAATCAATGTCTTAAATAAGATCGTTAAATCCATATTATGTTACAAAAAGATGTGAAAGTGTAACGTTACTTATTTATTATAATAAAACAAGATTAATTTACGCTAGTCACCACGTGTCATTCCATGAATTACGAGTGTATAGTATGTTCAACATAAATCTCAGTGTGCCAGAAGCTTTACCCAGCCTGTACTGGATTAAGTTACACAATATAAAAGCCTGTAATGTCAGCGATAACATTATGATTAATTGGAGCTACTGAAACGTATTTCCGAGGTGCATAATTCCTTATATAAGAACCCGGCACTGGATTCGAATGCATTTTCGCGATGATATTCTGCGCGCACGCAATATACTCAAGGTTTTTGTCACATCGTCGATCGAGATGCATGGAACGAGTCATACAAGTAATTTATGGATGATATGAATTATTGATAATAAAAAATATAGAAACAGTTATCTATTATGCAATACTGATGGACATCCTCACTTGTTTATTATTCCGATTACGGTGATTGCTGAGTTATTGAGTTCGCGAACGTAGAATATATAGGTAATATATTCCAAAAATAATTCCTTTTTTAATTATTGCGCACACTCGTTGCACTATATTATACTATTGCGCAACTAGCCAGTCCACTAGAAATCGTTTAGGAGGACATTTGTGGTACAATTGAGGAATGTAGGCGTCAGGCGTGTTGTGATGTCAGTTTATTTACACATATTCAATTTATAAAATGTCCATTCGTATTTTGACCACTATAACTGTCTGGTTTAGGATCAGATCAAAATAAAATAACAAAAATATAAAATATAAATTTAAATACACGTTGATATTTTATTTGATGATAGTACTTAAAGATTTAATAGTAGCTTGATCTTGAAATCTGACAACTTCCATCGTTTATCTGATACAACTATGAATTCCGACATATTCGAATATACAATTTCGTCAGATATTTGATTAGACGAATAAATTCTACAATTTGCATGAGGAAGCCCTGACACACCAGACGGCGCCAATCGTCTGTTCCCAGTTTATTTACATAGCTTTCTATTTCCGATAGATGGCGCTGAGCCGTTGCGCAATGTTGAATGGCTCGTTAAACGATAGCGCTGTAGGAAGGACACATATTTCGATTTATTGGTGAACATGTAGAACAGGCGTACTATGTTTTAGGAGACATTTCCTGATTGGAATTTTGTCATATTAACCGTCTCGTAAAGTCATTAGTGTAGTTTAACGGATTAAGGAACCCGAATTCAATGCGGAAGAGAAATGCTTTTGGTGTTGTTCGGTATTTGCTTTTAACGTCTATTTAGTGCCCTCGATTGTTTTGGTTTCGTAATATGTCTGATAATTTATGTCTGAAATGTCATTTTGCTTGTAAACTTAAAATATAACAAATATCTTGTTAGTTTTTGTTTTACATTATTTTTATATCGTTATTTGTTAACGCTCGCGTCTAACGGGTTGGTCGTGAGGCTTAAGGTTTAAAAGATAGCCTTAAGGGGTGGTTGTTTCAACCTTAATTTCATCAAATAAGTTCAGATAACAGACAGACATTCACTGTGACTTTGGCATTTATAATATTTGTAAAAAAATATTAATTCGTTAAAAATTTAGGAACGCTATAAGCTTGAGGTAGTTTTAAAAATGCAAGTAACAGATTCATCGGTTTTTTTCATCTATCGAATATAAAAAAGGCTTTTATTCAATACAGACGTGGCTAAAACGGTCTAGACTAGATACGGATCCATTTAGCCACACAACTGGTGTTAGTGTTAAAAGCAACACCTATCAAGCCAGACCTATTAACAGACAGTAGTTTCTCCATTTACAAATGTTCTCTCAAAGCGTACTGTCAGTTTCCTCAATTTATAGCCCCTCGCAGGTGCATGTTATTTTATTAATATTATAACTTGCAGTACCGACATGTTTTAAGCTGATTGTTATAGAACATGTAGAAAAACAAGGTCATAGACTTAAATACGGATGAATGTAAGTTGCTATAAGGTTTATCTTCGTTTAAAGATATGAATTTGAACTATTATAAGTATTGAAATTATTTTCACAAATTATAAAATCAAAATATACTTTATTCAAGTAGGCTTTTACAAGCACTTTTGAATCGTCATTTAACAAACTATTTAAAGTAAAGCTACCGCCGGTTCGGAATGTAGATTCTACCGAGAAGAACCGGCAAGAAACTCAGTAGTTACTCTTTTTCAACATCTATGTAATAATTAAATACCCATATCAGAATTTTTGGACACGAGTCTCTTCTCAATAATTGAAAAGTGAGGTCATAGTCCACCAAGCTGGCCCATTTCTGGCTGAAGAAATTGTATAAATTCGGAAAGCCGGATAAGCGTGCCGTAGGATCAATTTTTTTGCATTGTAGACCAATAGTCTCCACACCAGACTCACGCTGCTTCCTAATATATATACATATAATCTATTATTTAAATATGCCTTGTATCTATAAAATGACTTAAATGTTCATTTAAATACAACAATAGTAATAGATTTTAATTCCTTTCATACTAAATGTGGTTTTAAATATAGAAGATTTAAATATAACATTAGTTAATATATCAGAAAGGTTCATTTAACCGAATTCAAGAAAAATTATATCTATTTCACTTCAAGTTAGACTTGTTATTATGAATCTAACTGATGTTTTTATTGACATCTGAGTAGGAAGGAAAATGAAGTAGATAATCGGACTATTGATGGCGAGTGCTCACCTCTGCCCATAAACATTAGCCATTTAAAAAGGCATTAGTAATGACTAAATAAGGAATGGTTTACAGTGACAATTTGCCTTTAAATCTTGCGCCGGTTATATTCGTTTACTCCGTTTTATGCCAGAGAGATATATTACAAATGATTACAGTTTGAGTGTAAAAATTTATATCAAACATTTCATAAATTTAAACAGCTTCCTTACTACGTATGTAACCAAAGTATTTTACAATGAAGTAATAGCATGTTGATGTCCCACTGTTGGGCTAAGGCCTTCCTTGAGAAGCTTCTGGAGAATTTTCCACTACTTGCTTCAATTATTACCCATACGGCTAAATTCTACACATATTATATTTCTCAGGACGTTTTAACCACAGCAAAACAATTCTGTAAGAATTCGTATCTCACACGTGAAATGTTGATAGCCGACTTGTGGTGATACGACATTTTGATAGGTATACCCTATAACTTTAATGATAATTATAGTCAATGTCCACATTCTGTCATTTCAAACAGGTGTTCTGCGGAAAGTTTTGAGTTTCTTCTTACAGAATGCCTCTACAGAAAACAATTTGTGAAATGTCAGAAAGTGATATGCGACTTTGACACTAATAAGCATAATTTTAAAAGGACAAATCAATTAAATTAGCATATCAACATTTTATGATTCAGATATCTATTATAACAAAAAGTTTTTGAAGTCGTTTAATGTCAAAGATGTAGCCTGATGATTCTTCTTAATTGCACTTCTTTAGGTGCTCAAGTGTTCTCGATCACAATAATATTACGAATTACGATGTCTACCATTTCATCTACATGTGATATACAAGAAAGATATTTCCTATATGTCATTACAAACTTTTATGCGTGTTATTATGTGTGTTCAATTTTCCAATTGCATTTTGATGAGGAAATTTTGCGCACATTTTATTGCTCGTGACAATACGATATAGTGTATTGATATTTATTTATACCTCGATGCAAAAACTCTAAGTAATGATATTTGAAAATGGAATAGTAGTCAGTGGACAGTACAGTTCCCACCGTACCAACCACAAAATATTATAATAGACGTTCTATACAAATGCAAAATTGATCACCTTAATTCATACTTAACCCCTTGCCTAATCGATGTTCGTGTCAAAATAATTTTCGGTCAATCGGACTCGTTAAACACATGTTGAAACACACTAAACGCAATAATAAACTTTTATCAACGTGATGTAAGTAATTCAATAAAACCGTTTGAGACATCTGTTCATTCACAGGATGTTGAATGACTATTATTGTGATAAACGAAAAAAAAAAAAAATCGACGCGATTAAATCTCGCTAAAAATACATAATTGTTTGAATTATCTGTGATGGGGATTATGAGATTATTATTATAAACGTAAAGTTATTTCTATATTGTAATCTTATAAATTCTAATAGCTACTTCGCGTGGTTTCGCATGTGCTAAACGTTTCTCCATGAGTAATAGAGAGTGATGTTATATATTCTACTAGTTATCATAAAAGTAACCTATGTTCTTCCTTGGAGTTAAAGCTTGCTTCATAGCTTGAATTCAGTTTACTGGTTTGGCCGTGAAAGAGCAACGGACAGACAGAGTTACTTTCGCATTTATAATATTAGCATACTCGTTGATAATAAAATTTGTCAATTTGGCTATCTAACGCAAATATTTAATTTAATTCGACTGACAGATGTGATTGCGACTGAGATTAGTCCGTCAAAACAAAAAAAAATCATAAGCTTCATAATATTAGTAGAGATTATTATATTTCAACAACACACAAAGTTATGAACATAGTCGTCAATTGAGTACGTACTCCTTCTATCTAGAAAATACAAGTGTTTTTTTTTTAAATATCGTCTACAAATTTCTTTCGATCGGTCAAAATGTACAATAATGTTAAAAAGAGTACATACAACGGTTTCCTCGTAGCTTGCATATTCAATGTCATCGCTGAGACATTAGCCATTCATTACACTGTCAATTCGGTGCTATTCATTATGAATGAAGCCGTATCCTTCCAGTGCAATTAAATTAAATTTAACACAAAATGTATATCTTTATACGGAACGGCCTGTATATTTAGGACATTCTTGAACGCAGGCGTGTGGCGACAAATCAAATTAATAAACGTAATATTTTTTCTGTCTTCATCAAATTGTGACGTAAACTTACAATACATATTTTTACTTATCAATGTTATTATAATACTTATCATTTACGCCTTTTTTATTCGCAATAATCAAGATGTTTCGAAATTATTGTGCAATTTATTTTTATTTTAAATTTTGGAAAAGAGTTACCACTGAGTTGCCGGTTCTTCTCGGTGGAATCTACATTCCGAACCAGTGGTAGCTTCACTTAATATGGTTTTGTAAAATGACGTCAAAAGTGCTTGTAAAAGTCTACTTGAATAAAGTATATTTTGATTTTGATTGATTTATAAGCTATGTATATAATACGTTTCCAAATTTGCACGAGATTCCATGTCATAGGAAGAACTGAGAGGGTTAAAGTAAATAAATATTTAATGTATCAAAGGTGGTATACCAAATCAGTAACCTATACCTAGAATTTCGTATGTGATGCTGTCCGAAAATAATAATAGCGCTTCAAAAATAAAATCTATAAAACAAAACTGCGGTTTGTGGAAATGCGCGAATAAAACATGTGGTGATTGTTTATTGATAGTTTTTTTTATTATAAATTATAATTCATATTGTATATATCTAAGCGTATTGCAGATGGCGACACTATATTATATCCCATAAACAATTCATGAGTAATACATATCATATTCATTTAATGAAAAAAGAACTAAACTTCATAAAAACTTACATTTGACATTCAAACTTCCAGTACCAATTTCGCCTGACATAACATATCTGACACCACCGATTAAGAACTCTCGTAAAATGACTACTCAATTATACGTAAGTAAATTACAATAAAATATGTTTTACGATAAAAGAGTTGTCTACTACTTCAGTGGATTGTCAATTTAACAATTTCTACGACAATCTTTTAAAATGTATTCATTCTGTGAAATAAATTCAAATTGAACGGAGCTCTCTATTATTTTACCCTAACCTCCTAAAATAACAATATTTTTGACATATGTTTGTATGTAAAACCACCAAATATAAAAAAAATACTTACAAACTTCCTTATATTGAATATTGGAAGAATAAGTTTTAATTACATGAATATAATTGGGAATTACATTAGTTCTCTAACATAAATCGAAGGTATGAAAGACCGCCCGTGAATTCGCTCGAGGGGACCTAATTGGATTTCATTTCTCACACTAAAACGAATTGTGATATCTTCCAAATTACTCAGCAAAATATCTATAGATTTGAATTTAAATACGCGACTGATTTTACTTTTAAGCAAGTGTGAAATAGCTTTAAAACATTATGACAGTGTTTTTTTTTATGAAGAAAACTCTTAGTGAGATTTCTAAAGAAAATTATATATTATCTTAACTGATTCTTTCAAATCTTTTTAGTCATGTGAGTTATTGACATATTCATTATTATTAAATGTTAGTTTCTTTAGAATTTCGTTATTTACAGTATGTATGCGGATGGAATTTGTTTTAAAAATATAGACGTCAAATGTCTAGGTTGGTGTAAATTAAAGTAAATTTAATTATATTTCTTTGTTCCAAAAAAGTATTACGCGTTAAATGCAACGAACGTATGTCGTCATATAAAACGAATGCAGGTATAGGTTCAATACCAAATGTTGATCGAATCTGGTTTTAATTTTCAATTTAATTCATTTTTAATATTCAAATTAATTTACATGACATAATATATACAGGATGTAGAAGCCGCATGGCTAGCCGGTTTACAGGAACACAAATAATTTTATTTTCCCGAATTTGAAATATATATGCCATAAAAATGAAAAAAATCACAAACATTTTTTTATGCGTTTCAATTCTGTTTCATTTAAGAATCAAGAATCAATTACTGAAATACTATTTAACCTTATATAAATAATAAATTATTGTTAAATTGTCTAATATTATAAACAATGAATTAATCATTAATAGAAAGCATGTCAGACAGAGAAGTATAGAAGACATGCTGCGCCGAAAAAGAAAAAATAACTCCTATGGCTTTATTTCTGTTTTTTTAAATTCACGAATAACATATATTTTAACCTACAGTAAAAGATAAGCGCGTCCGTTTAATTTAAATTTTAAGAATTGTAAATACAAATTTAAAATTCGGTACTTAGTCGGGCAAGCATCCCCAATATTGACTTTCGGCTAATATATAAATGTATTCGTATTCACTGACCAACTCAAGCTCTCAAATCACATTTAGTTTAAATACACAATTTGTTTGGATTTTTTTTTTTACATAAAAGCATCAAAGAGTATTGTTTAACATTCCATGAAGCGTAACTCGATACTTTTTTTTCAAGGGGATTTCTTTGCCGGGAGTTTTTACCTCGTTTACAAATAGTCACGTAACAGTTCAATGTCAACGACCTTGGCTCTTTGCTTATCGGCTTACACTTATACTGTGCAATATCTAGGCTTCTTCTGAAAACAGAGAAACTCTATGTGATCGTAAATTAATTAAATAATAAAAACCATCTACTGGAGCTAAGCAAATACCATCGCACTAAATCAATAATTACTTCAAGATGGGCACAATCCACAAACGAGTATATCACATTGACATCGATTATATCTTATTCACGAGTCGACAAGACTCACGGGCAGAGTAACAACACTAGTAGTGTTGTGATTATGATTAATCGTTGTGTAATGCCGGCATCATGGGCAGTATCAGCTTTACCCGGGTAGTGATAATTTGTAAATTATCACTACCCGGGTAAAGCTGATGTCATATGAACTCTGTCCATCAACTATGCACCTAATTGCACAAACATCCCATAAAGTAAACACAGCCAAAGCATTGCATATCGTAGAATAAGTGACTCTCGCTTTTTCAACAACGCTATAATAATTTGTTAACCCTTAACATCATACTTTCTCTTCAAACCTTAAAGGGCCCTTCAGACCCTTAGTTCCTTGTACGAAGTGACCTGTAGTTAAGTAGAGAGCGGGTTATCGGGGGTCATCAAGTCACAATTGAATATAGGGCTGGTGACCTTATTAAAACCGTTCTATGTTGATGTACGATATTGACCGGATAAATAACGTAATAGTGTATAGTTTAAGGCTAACTAATTACTCAACACGTAATCACAATACTATTCAGACAATTGTAACCGTTAGTTCAATGAAAAATTAAGAGTAAGTTACATTTTATTAGCTTTGTTGTCTCCGAATCAGAATCGCTTTCTATTTTAACACGATTTTGATTAAGTATATTTGACAATTAGTTTGCGGTTTCATTGCTTCACTTTTTCTTCTATAATGTGAAATTAACAAAAAAATTGCTCCAGCTTTTTATATACTAAGAGATTTTCGTATAGTTTTCTCTTGTACTTTATAAAATAGCTATTATGTTTTACTTATATCTAACTGATATGCTATTGAAAATTAATTTAAAACTAATAAATAATAATTTATATTGATAATTTGATATTGTATTTAAATTACGAAAAAAAATCTTTAAGCTGTACTGATCTTCAAAGAGGTTGAGTTAAAAATATATATAAGAAATATTTTTACACATATATATTGTTTTACATAACAACATTACGTATTTTGTTAATATATGCATTTCTAGCGTTGTCCTCGATTTGTGGATTATTTGTTACGTATGGATAAATAGAGATTATTTTTGTCGCAATCTTTGATTCTGCTATTTTTACGTTCTCTATGTAATTCATTATAGTGTTAGAGGAGTATGGAGGAGACTTATGAAGATCCGTTTATTATTAACTTATTTAGTTAAATATATTTGAATACATGAAGAAGAAAAATTTTTTTAAATGATAATTACAGAAATAATTGCTCTCGAAAAGTACCTGTAGGAAATGCAGCAACTATTTGGATATATGTTTATACTAATTTGGATTCGTATAGTAATCATTTCATAGATCACCAATGAAGTCCTCATTTAATACACACACATATAAATAAAAATATTCAAGAAAATCTAGTGTTACATTAATTATAAATAAGGCGTCAAACGAAGTACACATTTGCAAAAAAAGAAATATTATTTGTTTTTTTTTTAATATATAAAGTTAAATAGGCAGACCATCAAATTTAGGAACTAAATTGATATGTCCATTGTGCCTTTATATACTTGTGCTTGGCGGCAGAATATATGATCAGTCGATGGTATCTACCGAGACGAGCGTACATCAAGTAAATATAAACCACCAGCAAATAAATGAAGCTATTGAATCTGTATTGGGGGTAAATTGTCACGATCTACAGTGGAATGTCTCTAAAGATAACAACGTGTGTGAATTGAGATTGTCAGTGGTCTGCATTTGTTTTTTTGTCTGCTAAGGATACGTAAAATGTATGTTTTATACGTGGAACGGTAACACAAGTAATACACTAGGAATATTATCCCAGTTTGAAAGGGCGATTTGAGTCACATCGTGGACACGATAACGTAAAACGAAGGATGCTTGAAAACTTTCAAATTTTAAATTTAGAATAAAGAATAATAAAAATTAATAATTAATTAAGTTTTGGTAACAATAAACGAATGCTCAAGTAATAATTCAGTCTTCATTAATGCTCATTCTTAATAACCTTTCGAGTATTTCAGCAATTAAATTAAAGTATTTAAATTAACTGATTTAGTCTTACCTTTTGAACTATTTTTGATTGAATTTGGCGTGTAACGATGGGGCCGACATATAGCCCGCCTATAAAAGCCCCCTTAAAAATACCAGAATAAAATAAAAATAAAAACTAGCTGTGAGAGACTACAAGGACAATGCTAGCGATAAAACTTCCCTGGGATTGTAAAGAAATGAAAAGATCCCATATTATCAATATGGTAAACAAATACTAAGCCATCTAATCATCTGATCAGCGACGACCACGCTCTCATAATACATTATATAACTGTTTAAGATATGGCTTATTTCAAGTCGTTTATTTTTACCCCACTCTAACATCTAGCCTATTACGAAACGTTCTATTAAATACAGAATTTGAGAAATATATATCGTGACAATGTTCCAATAAGTTTTAATGGTGACTGTAAGTGCCGATTCAGATTTGGAATTCGTGGTTTATATTAGTTTCGGGCACGTGAACTTGTGGTGTACGACACGAGGCTGAAAATTTTAAGCAAAATTACAAGCAATACACGAAATGGACGTTGTTCAAGCTAATGGTAATGGAATTAGAAAACAATGGTTAGATGTTGACGAAATTGAAAGTAAAGTTGTTGTTAACGCACAACAAAGGTGAAAGATCAGTCGTTTTTGAAACAAAAGAACTTACTTGGTGGTTGCGTTTCGTGCAAGCTCGTCTCGGTGGATACACATATATTCTACCGCCAGCAGTACTTATTATTGTTGTGTTCCAGCTTAAAGGGTAAGAGCCAGTGTAACTATTGGCACTAGGGACATAACATCTTGATTCACAATGTAAGGAATGGTTAATATTTGTTATAACGCTAATGTCTTGCCCGTCCGCCTACCTATACTATAAAAAACACGTACAAAAGTTAAACTTTTTACGTAAAAAATATTAATATCCCCTTTAGATAAGAATAAAAAGATGAAGCGAAAGAAAAAGAAGAGACGCCGTGCAGATTAAAACAGTTAATATCGTGCAATAACAATATAACGTATAAAATAAAATTCTATAACATCCGATGCAATTATTTTAAAATGAAATATAATAAGGTTCGATCATATTATGTAAAAACGTTTATTGATTACATAAATCTGACGTAATAACGCGGTATAGGCAATTTTCTTAACAAGATCCTGTTTTTGTAGGCATTAGCGCCGCGATTGACAGCATGAGGGTAATAAAAAGTAACTTAGAGACCACCAGGTTGATTCCGTTTTACGTAATAATAATATGCAATTTACATTATCACTTTTTACGTACTATAAACTGTTATTTTATTCCTTATTAATATTATTAAAGCCAATATAATTATTTACGTAATGGGTAAATACGATTGCTTCGTTGTAAATTGTTGTAAAATGATAAACAATATTGCAGGGAGCAAAAAAGTAGTAATTTAGATTAATTATTCAAACTTCAGTCAGTCGTCTTAATTAGTCCTAAAATGGTACAGCTAAATGGAACGTATTATTAAACCCTACAGCCACTCTAAATTCCCTCTGAGTGCGATATCATCTCGAATGAGTTGAACGCGTACGGTACGTCCTTCTACGGTTTTATTGTGTAGTTTACGCCGTAAATCGGATGCTGTTATTGTTACGGTCTTAGTTGCGTGCGCTTGCGCAATACAACGCAACATCATATTGCACGTGATTTGCATACAATGCCCCCGATAAAATACTCTGTCGACTTTTCGGTATTGGCAGGTTGGTAATGATATGCGAGATGTTACTGTCTAATACGACCGTAACATTCCTTACGGATTACCATGCGTCAGCTGATTTGAGTTTAGAGTGACACAGCTTATTCAACTAATATATGTATAAAAAAGATACCAAACATGCTGGTCCTACGATTTCAGCAAAATTTATCTTCTTAATTAATCTTTCATACGATGAAAAGTATTTTAATAATACACATCAACGCAACCACCGGCGGTATAATTAATATAGATAATTTAAATGGGTTGGATGGTTCACAAATCTTGTTTCCACACTAGTTAAATGAAGTGTACAAGATTGCGCTGCACGCAGGAGCGGCTGTGATCAAATGTTCTTGTCTGATCGCTTTAAGCGCTGTAATTTAATCGATATGCTAAATATATATTGTAAATTCTTTCTCAAGCGCTGTACACGTTATGTGCTAGATCAGTTGGGTAATAGGTGTATTAACAATAGACGAGCATCAGTTCCATTCAATGCGCCTGATAGTCACGCCTGCTGAACCCCATGAGTGTTTAGTAAGAGAATTCTTGAGATTTAAATTACTTTGTAAATTTAAAATGCCGTTCGGGAAACTATGACTTCATGTAATGCTAGTTCTATGTTTAAGCTAATATTGTTTATGAAAAACTTTTCATATCGATTAAGGATATACTTTTATTTGTTACAGTTGGTTGTTAATTTGGCGATCGTGGTATACCATGCCCTGGACTACACGCACGGGGAAGATGAAGAGAGGCTCATATCACCTGACCTCGAGGGACTTATTACGGAGATGACCGCCGGCAATATTACTGGTTAGTAACATATTTTCACTTCCTTTTACACCTTTTATATTTCAAAAATATTTTATTAAATTTTATTAAATACTTTTTAATTCACACAACAAAGTCTTCACAATTGTATAAAACAAAAATTAAAAAAAAATCTCCCAAATAAAAATTACCATCTATATTAAAATGTTTTGTAATATCATTTACAACTTGTGATTGATATGAGCAAACCAAAATAGAGTCGAATTCAAAATCAAAATCATTTTTTTTTATAAATTTTGGACAACATCACATACATTACTCTGATCCCAATGTAAGTAGCTAAAGCACTTGTGTTAAGGAAAATCAGAAGTAACGACGGTACCACAAACACCCAGACGCAAAACAACATAGAAAACTAATAAACTTTTTCTACGTCGACTCGGCCGGGAATCGAACCCGGGACCTCGGAGTAGCGTATCCTTGAAAACCGGTGTACACGCTACTCTCTAAAGTACCTACTTCATAAATAAGTGCATACTTTAATATTTATAGTATACCAAGTTTTGCATATGTTATGGAATATTAATACCCCTTCCTAAAATAATGAAATGTCTCATGTCTCGACCATGGAGGTCGTCGGAGGAGAGAGGAGGAGGAGAATTTGTAATTTTACATCACTTTAACATAATTTGGAATAATCGAGCTGATTTGACGATGAATGAATGTTATAAGCCATCTAGAATAAGCGTGGCAACAAAAAGGGTATATTTTTTAGTAATAAACGTAAAAAGATTACAGCATTCTTGTGTATTATATATTTGTTCGGATAATTCACAAATTATTATTGTAACTCTAATTGAAGTAAAAACAAACGCCCCCATTATATTCGTCTATTGTTGAAGGTGATAGTTCATGATTCTGTTTATATTTTCTATCATGACTGTCTGACCATAAAAGTAAATCAATGGTCACGCGAGTGAAAAGGCATTCACAATAATTGATCTTACAAAAGCACCTTTAGAGAAATTCCGTAATCGGCAAAACTTTCCCCCCTTTTGACCTTTTTTATTATCACGCTGCCAACTAAAATACGCATTGAATTTTTAAATCGTTTCATCATTATTGATATTTCTAACCACTAAGTGAAACAGCTTCTTGATACATATCAAAAATCTATCAAAAATAGGCATATACCTACATATATTTGCCACCACACAAGTTATTTTCAAGGCGAAACATATGGAGTTTATTCTTGCACGTTGATCCACTTCGGGTTAGGGGATACGAATGTGGTACATTTGACCCATTCTTCACTAGTAATGCACGGAAAATTCTGTCGCACCTGCTAGGATCTGCAATAGCGAGCCTCCATTAAGATCCAACTGTTCTTTTTACTGCCATCTCAACTCTTTATTTATTAGCCAGCAATTCTCTATTAAAAATCATATTGTTTGTATTCGAAACCGAACTTTTACAAATTTCCAATGAATTTTTAAGCTATCGATTGTAATTACAGTCGATTTTAAATGGAAATATTTCGAAATATTCGATTTTATTTCTATCATGCTGTGATTTGGACGAACAGACGTGCGTGCAAACACGTTTTATGTAAGCGTAACCTTTATCGGTTCCCGTTATAAAGTTGACGTGAAATTGGCTCGATACTCATGGCTTGACCATCAATCCGTGTATCAGACCCGAGAGTCGAAGTTCGATTGGTCTGTTTGATGATCATTGTTATTTTTGTTATACATTTATGTTTTGATTAAATGTTTATTCGAGTTCAGTTCAGTGTTCTAACAGTATTCTTTCATACCGTTAGCAATTTTGAACACATTCTCAGCTTAAGTAGATTGACTATTGTTTACGCTGTATTTATGGATCCGTGTTGATTGTTTATGTTTTTGCTGACGAGCGTACAGTAATGCGTGTGATCATCTGTTACGGGCAATTACAACGGATTGAATGACATTACCGTTTCCATTGCTTCAGTATTACTTGTCTAGTGTTCGTCAATGGTTATAATCAGTAGTTATATCTTCTAATAATAATCGTTGGCAACAAAGTTCTGATATTCGATTTGATCGGAATTTTGAATGACAATGAATTTAAATGATTTAGTTATAAAAGATTTATATATATCAATAATATAGGGGATGAGGATTGGTTAGAACGAGACGGCCTTGCATGGGAGGAGCAATGAATGAGATCAATACTTTGTCTCGGTAAATTTAATCAATTTTTTTTTAACATAAAATTATTCCACGGCTTCATCAATCCATTTCGAAGACATCGTATCGTATTCCAGGCCCGTCGAAGACTTCACCTGCGTGATAAAAGAGCGTGAAAGACTCTTCCATTTAATAATTTCCTTTCGCTATTCGCAATCCGAAGACAACGAATGTTAAAGCATCAAATATTATACTGATTAAGAACAAAAACACTTTCATATTTAAGTTTCGTAACACTTAGTTAAGATAAAAGTATATTTAATTATTTTCCTATGGAGATGTTCCATTTAGCTGCGTAAGTAAACTTATGTAATGGAAACAAAATTTACTTATAAAACAAAAACAAGCATTACAACAGTATCGTAATAATAAAAATTATTGTTTCGATCATAATAGGATGAGAAACAACACGGTACAATGCGTGTAGTAGCTGACGGAGCTGTAAGTGGATCTTTAGACTATAAATCTCATGGCAAATACAATAGCGGGAATACTCCATCATTTACATACACTCTTCGCATTCCGCACTTCTGTGAATTGTGCGGTTTCCAGCTATTTTGTTTTGATTTTTATCTCGTAATTATTACTTAGTTGATCGATAAAGCTACGAGTCCCGGTCCGTGAGGAGGCTTTAGCCAAACAGTGGGACACTTCACTATATTAGGAAGGGGTATTAATATTACATAACATATGCAAAACTTGATATACTATAAACATAAAAGTATGCACTTATTTATGAAGTAGGTACTTTATACAAAGTACCTACTTTATAAATGAGTGCATAAATTACTACAGGTAAAGTAACAACTTATAAATGTCCCACCGCTAGGGTAAGAACTCCACTTGTTTTAAAGAGAAGGTTTGGAACTAATTCCAACTCGCTGCTCCAATGCTTATTGCTGGTAAACATATCGGAGATTCTTAATTGAATTAGATACATAACAGATTGATACAGAACAGAAATAGAACGAAGCACATGAAAACTCAGTGGTACTTGCCTTGAAACCGTAATCATAAGTTAAGATGCACGCATTCTAACCACTGACCCATCTCGGCTCCATAAATTTAGAAAGAGAAATAATTTATTTATAAAATAAATAAGGTCTTTATTGAATCGTCTCTACCTTAACATTCCAAGCAAGCTTTTGTACTTCACTCATGTCCCTATTAGAATAACATCTTGCATCTAACAAGGAAGGTTGTTAATTTACACTTTCTCTTAACATTGTCGCCTGTCACCGCTGCAATGCGAATGTCCTCTATAGATTGCTGGAGCATATGATATTTTAGGTATTGTCGTTTATAGCCGACCTTTGCCACGGCAACGGTTCGAGCGCCTCCCACTGTGTTAGTTCACAATGAATCGAGACAATCCGTTCCGCCTGAATTTCACCACCTTTTCTAACTCTCACGAGTCACTTCAATCTAAATTGATCTGTCATATTTTATGCTTTTCTTTAGAAGGTGTTTTTTTTTGATCGATTTCAAATACTATATTTTAAATTATCGTAACATCTTCTAACACAGGTGGCCAACTTTCTGGCAACGGTTAATTCAGATGTGTTACGTCACTTGTACTGTAATTAGCTCCTAAAACACCTCGCATGTCTAATTTTCTTAATTTTTGCTCTACGAATTTATTGCGTTATAATAGCTAGCACCGGAAAGTATACCGTTTTGTACTCGTGATTTAATGTCAATCAAATTTCTGCAATATAACCTGTTTGGTTCAAGTAACGCTTGGATGTTAACCAGTTCTATAAGAAAAAGTAAAATATGACCCAAAAATCTCATTTGTACGTAACGAATAATAAATATGTCGACATTAATCGAATTATATTATTCAAATTATTACATTTGCGGATATAGTGTTGGAATTATTTCTTTATTTAAAATTTGTATTATTCGATATTTGAAATTAATGTATATGTTGTGCTGGAACGTATATTTAAACCTAAAGGTGCACATTTAGACAATTATTAAAAAAAAAAAATTTAACTTTCCACTCACTTGTAGATAGATGATTATATATAGTGAGTAGCGATTGTGCGTGAACACAAATACAGGTCAACCATTCGCAGACAGGTGATTACATTATGTCTCGCTATTGATCATCGTATGATTGTCCATTGTCTGTGCATCTATATATTCAATCTGTGACACGAACGCTGACATTATCTTTATTGATCAGATGTTTGGTGACAGATCAACAGTATAATCAGTTTAACGGATCCTTTATCAGATGTTTATAGATTCAATTAGCATTTTTGACATCGTAGAAATTCTAACTGATATTGCTTAATTAATGCAGCTATTTCGCATAATTTAGATATTTAATAATTATTTATATTAATAACATAATGAAAGTGCTTGTATTTATACACGTAAGACCTCTAATATACAGTAAATGATTTAAAAAAAAAGGGAAAGCCTAAAAAGGGTAAGGGCATTTAAAATCCTAAATAAAAGGAAACCGCTCAGGCATGCATCGTACTTAGTATAGCCCATATTTAGAACCTGAAGACTTCACCACTGTTAATACTAACTGCATTAGCAGTTAGCAATAGAGGAGTCCATTTTGTCGAAGAAGTTTGTTATTTGAAAATCTTGAAATTTTATCGTAATTTTGTCGTAAGTGACCAAGAATAACCGCAGTACCTTCAACAATACGCAAGGTCATCACGAACAAAAAAAGAAGAAAGTTGCCCGACACTTGTATCGCCGCCTTTATATGCAGATCTAAACATCAAGATGTTCTCACGGCTCTCGTACAGTCGACCGGTGAACTTTATATTCAACGTTAAACAAGTAATGATGACAAATTAAATAAATGTAAGAACTTTCTAAGTTAATTTAATTAATATGTATGTAGGTATTATGTACTTCGATGTATATATTTCAATTTATGAAGTTATACAAGTTAATGACGGCTCTGGTTTAAGTATTAACTCCAACCGCGTAAAGAATAACATTGTTTGATTTAATATTGCCTAAATTACCTACATTTTCGCTCTTCTGATTATATTTTCACGATTAGGCAGACAGGCACTAGTAACTGCCGAAGATCGACTTCATAAATCTTTTAAATGAAGAACTGGTAATGGAAGTTAGAATGAAGTAAATTTTAGATATTATATGACAAAATATCAATTGTTTTCAACCGTCTTTCAACAGTATTTTAGCAGTACAAAGCCAACACGCTCCTAACATAAATCCATAGAACACATTCATATAAATTTTACTAAATTATTCAAATTTACCTGATTCCGAAATGTACCGTTACTGCATGTGAATTAGTAACAATGACACAGCTTCGCCGTAACCTAAAGAAACGAAATATATTTATGAAACCGGTTAATTTAAAGATCAAAAATACAATACATACGATGTTTAAAATACGTTTGTAACCTAAATTATGTAGACTTCCAGTCTTAATATCTATTGAGATGATATGTTATCATTTGCTGATGTAAATAAGATGCTCAAGAGTCATATAAACATCATATGGAACTTGTTGGTTAATAATCTTGTCCTATAGACCTCTTTGAGTAGGTACGTCTATCTACCATACTACACGCGCTCGGCTATGGTTACAAATAGTTGTTTTGCAGTTGCAGAAGACATAGCACTACAAGTTTGTAGATATCGTAATGTTAGCAGCTATAAAATTATTTATGTAACATTATCTGCGCGTTTACCAAAGCTATTTCTTACAGAATGTACTTCCTGAACCGGATCTTTAAGATGAAATTGTTCAGCAAAAAACCTACTATTATTTTAAATGTTGCTAGTTTCTTCGAAGACTGTACATTCTGATGCTAAGATATCAGTATCTATCGTATCTGCAACGGTCGGCTCAGTTCTCGGTGGGCAATGTTTCGAGCATGTTTATCTTAACGAGTTGATGTTTTGGTGATTTCGCGGTACGTTTTACACGGTCCGTTAAATTCTGTTTATGCGAACACGTCTCTTAGAAGTTGTGTTTTCTCGTAAATGAGGTTTATGCATTTTCAGAAACGCATTCGATTGTAATTCTATTCAACTATTTGTGTAGCTATTACTGTAGCTTTTGTCTCGATCCTGGTATTGTATCAAATTTGGGTTTTTTAATGTTCTGAGAAGGTTATTGAAATGATTGTAAAACACCTGAGCAGCAAAGCAGACCTCAAGCATGTAAAGATGCAAAACATTAACTGTTTGTAAAGCCTGTGATAATAAAAGGTTACCATGATACACATTTTTGATCATACTTTAAATAAGAGGTGACATTTAATACTATAATGTCGTTTACGAGTAATTGAAAGTAGAGGGTTCAAACTTTATAATTATTTAATCATGCATTTGAATGTTTCTTAATGTTTAATGTGATTACCTAAGCTTATGTAAATGAATGTCCTGGTCTCACCGACTGTTTCGTCACATGCCTTACGTGTAAGTATGTGACGCTCAGTACGTAGGTGGTATTGTTTTAGACGCTAAATATACATTGCTACTGAGTGTCATATTTGAAGATTTATCGGCTTCGTAATCACGAGTGATGCATTAATTGCTGCTGTGCTGAGTTAAACTTGAGTTATTTAGAAGCGGGCGTTACTTGACAGATATTTACGATCTAATAAAAATGCGGTGCAAAGTTTTGCGTGAGAAAACTTATCAATTTACTCGTTGTGTGACAATTAATTATGATTTATTGAAGTTCTGTTTACAATTAAATATAATGATTTTATTTTGTCGAAAGCAATATTTGAGTGTTATAAAATAAATGGAGTCGGATAAATTATCAAATTAAAAATAATAGTATGTTTTATAGTGAAATGTTGTTAATAGAGATTTCGATTTTTATTTGCAATTCATGGCTTTCCCGTTTGCAATATTCTCGTACATGTCATTTTAATTGTATGAATTATTTATAACTTTACCAGCAAAAGTTAACTTTCTCGAGTATCCCCGTGCGATATCATAATATACTCGACAGGGGATTGATTTTCTTTAGCTCCCGTGATTATTTAATTACTAGTATTTATACGGACTGGTTCGTAATCATCATAGAGGAAAATTTCGCAGATTATTTGATGAGATAACATTATTTAATGAATTATTGACATTCGTCACTTTTAGACGTATGGCAATCGGCGTTTACGCTTAATTTTATGAATAGAATACGCGTTAAAGTTTTTTTTCAAAACTCATCATATAAAGATAAATACAGGTTACCAAATCACTCTAAAAGTAAGGAAATATGTGTGTGAAACACACATTTATGTTTCCGATAAGATATCCCGTCAGTATAATCATTTTTATTTGCTTGAATTACGAATTATATTGTCAATTTTTTTTTCATTGAATAATTCATTGTGACTTTTAACTTTATGTACATAACTAATGTTATCAAACATAAAATAAATGTTTCATTCAATTTTGCTCTCACTTTTTACCTAACAACCGATTGCTTTGGAAAAGCGTTCTAATACCGTTTTCTATTTTATAGATAGCAGTTCTGTTTGTTTAATGAGAAGCGAGTAATTTAAATGAAACTCTTGTTGCCGTTACTTTATAGCTTCTATATATTTTACAATATAATATATTATGGTTCACAATGTGTGTAACAGGTTTATGTTCTGTTGGCTTATCCACGATAATCTACAAAGTTTATTCGGCATTACGGCACGTACGATTAAGCATGAATTAATACCTAATGATTATTTTAGTTCTGATGTTTTTATATTCTCCTAAATCAGAGAAGAATACTTGATTTGGTGTATGGAGAGAATCGTCGATGTATTTAATATTTAAGATGTATTTTTAAAACGACGTATTTTATTGCGATCGTAAACATGACAAGTTCAAAGGTTATTATTTTTTTCTTAAACATAATTCATAAGAAATAAGTTTGGCTCGGTGATATTTTATGTCGTATCATTCGCAAATTACCTTCGGTCTCTTCCTCATTATTCCTTAGACGTTGCAAATAAATTAATCGGAAGACATGTAATTATGTCCCTTGTACTCCGTTCAGCGGTGTCGATTCTGTCCGTAACCCAGTTTCGGTGCGTCGCGTCGGCTAAACTTGAAGCGCCTGCGGCTTCACACACATAACCGCTTGAAAATAAAATAAGGTCGAGTTTAGAAGCTAAAATCTTTTTAAATTAAATTATATTTAAACTAGTTGATAGAAACATTTCAATTACTGTACATAAAGATATTGAAGTAACGTTGAAAAAAGGCCACAATACACTCAAATATTTAAGCGAAACATTACTTTAGTTAGTCTTATAATTTTTGTTGCTCTCTAGATTTATAAAGGTTTCAAAAGTAAAAAGCACCATAAAAGCAGACCTAGTTTAACTTTACAGACGATACCATATTTTATATTAGACACCAGTAAGGTTATAAGGTCAGGGAGAAAGTGGCGCCGCACCGCGCGAGCCCATGCAAGGGCTTTATACAACACAATGTTGAAAATTGTTATTAATAGTATGACGTGTTTTGACGAGGTTTATGGCTTCTTTGTTTAGCTCAGATTGATATATCGGTTTCATTCGTGAGTGCTCGCGTTAATCATTCAGCTCACCCTGTAATCTTTACCATAATAGCTACTTTCGTTGAGCGTTAAAGAGTCAATAATGATGATTTGTGTTCTAATTAAACATGAGTCTGAACAAAGACTGCTGCATTATTGTCTTTATATATTCGTAGAATTTCCAAAACCTCAACAGAATGATTGATTACGTTAATTTAGTTATTATATCTTCTTTTACTCTTCGTTACTACTTTGTATATTTTTTATTACTTATAGATTTTTGAGTCAATGACTATATCCTATGCCACTGAAATTCTTGTATAGTTTATTGTTATTCTTCAACTAATTAAAAACTCAGTTGCTAGCATACACCAATATGGTACGATATGCGCATAAATACGGTATATGGAACGGCAAAAATATCAATCACAGTATCCTATAGTTTACAGGTTAGTTTATAGCCGAAGTAATATTTCTCTCGTGGGAGAATAGATACTAGTTAACACTTAACCGTTGCCTGTTGTGGTGTGTTCTCATGCTCCTCGTGATAACGGGATAGCTTCATTAACTGTGAATATTATATTATGTACTAACCTAGAGTGATTATGATGTATTTATGATGACAATTATTGCTCTTACATAGATTTTGCGACAACGGAACGGAATGGGCCATAAAATTAGTCGTTGCAAAATATTGATTGCGTCGATAAATCTAACGTCACTTTTAATGTTTTTATAATCAACTTCTTCTTCTCTCTTAAAGAATATTTTATATACAACATTGTATAAGTAATGCCTATGTCTAAATTTGATCCTGCCTGACCTCCTAATAAGGATTGCGTTTGGTCTATAATTCTTGAGATAAGATTACCTCAGCGAACGGTCTCGACACTAGAAAGTTAGTATATTTAGGACCTTTGCCATCGAATCAGATTGCTTTAGATCTAAAATAATATTTGACAAAGGATATCTAGATAGTGAGTCATATGACTGTAGTTTATCACGGTTATATTGTTATTAGATTAAATGGACTGACATTTTAATGGAAACCAAGAAAACGGAAGATCATGTTCTCTTGAGTTAAAATTGCGTTTAAAGTCATTCGATTTTTGTCGTACCTAAACCTAAAAAAATGTCGGATAGTTTGATGGGCAAGAGATGAATAATCTTTTGATAAATTTGAATTTTTTTTTTTATATAAATGACATATTGTTCTGTTTCAAATAAGATTAGGAGAGACGAGGTTATTTAGATAAGAGCTTTAATAAATCATTATTTGCTAGATCATCATTTTCTTTGAATGAGCAATGGCTCTTCACGAATTTCCTATAGGCCAAAGGCGATGTTAGCTAATCTGTTTGTTACACAAGCTACTATGAGATATGTATCGTCTGTGTCGGGGCTGGCGCCGGTCATGACTGTGACGCGGTCTTATTACCATTTGCGATTCGTGACGAAATTGTCATGACAATTTTGTTTATTTATATTAGTTTGCCTTACTATTATTTGTTATTCCTCGTTAGAATCAATAAAACTAATGTCCAATGTGAAATGGTTTGAACGAGGTTTCTTTAGTTTGTTAAATATTATTTATTTAAAATGCAGTATCAATAATTTTCTATTGTTTATTTTATTTACGATTGGTGAAAGGTTATATAAATTTTTACTTTTGTAAAATAAATTTTATTAAAGATACTCTTAGTTTCTTGGTAAAAATGTTTTCCCTTTTCAAGTTTGGAACCGTCGTTTAAAATATTTAGGCAAGCAAATTATGTGGGCTCAACAACGACCGCTATTTTTTTTTTAAGTTTAATGTAAATCATATTATTACAGAAATTATATATTGAGAAAATTATTCACAGTTACCACCCCTAAACGAATTATACGCTAATCGTGTATAATTTTATGAATAACGGTATTACATAGCATTTATAGCGATCGCTGTTATGACTAGCATTTGATAACCTATTATTCAGGAGACCGTGACCAATGTCAAGAAGTCTGAGCTTGTGAACAAAGCGTTCGTAAACGCGTTTGCGCAACGTTACGCGCCGATACACGACGTCACTGTCGATACTCTATAGAAGTGCTACTTCAGACTCAACAGCGATTTAATAAATGTATTCTTTTAAATTTTAAAATAGGTAGGAAGGTGGGCTATCAAATGGGCTAAAGTCAAAACGCTAAGATTCTAATGACCATGCGATGAGATTAAACAAAACGTTTCTTGTAATAAAGTAACAATTGCATGTTCTAGTAAATTGTGTAAAACGTTGTAAAGGCATAATAGCTCTTAATAATTTCATCCAGTTAGGTTGTTAGTACCCTCAAGTCTGTCGTGATTCATAATAGACTCCGTTCCGTGTGAAGGAGGTTTTGGACTAACAGAGCATGACCGAAGCGACTTGCAACACGCAATTGGTCCACACGTGGCCATCAAGGTCATCAGGATTAGGCATTGTCTTCTTACTGTGCATTTAACGAGCTCTTTGTCTAATCAATCTATACCATATCATTTATTATTAAAGTTCACCGAGATTTGTAATCATAATGATGTATCGCTGTGACATTTCAGGTACAATATTCGTATCTCTTTAAAGTATATAATGGATTTCGATAAAACAAATCAACCTCAAAGATTAGAATGAGAATTACATTTGCTTAAAAAAAGCAAAAGTAAAGTATTAGTCTGTTAATATAATACGGCTGGGCAAAGGACTCCCCACCCTTTTAAGAAGGTTTTTTAGAAGGTTTTGAGTTTACTCTACCACGCTACCCTAATGCGATTTGGCAGATCTCATCCAGTACGTACAGGTTTACTCGCGATGTTTTCCTTCACCGCCGAGCACGAAAAGAATTATAAACACAAATTAAGTACATTAATCAATTGATGCTTGCCCCAGGTTTAAACTCATCATCAACAAATCATCGGTTAAGGCCAGTTACGGATCGTTCGGGCTCTTAATAATGACACATACTTAACGATTAATAATAATAATGATGATACTGATGCTTTGAAAAAATCTAATTAAAAATATTTTATACCTGAAAAATAAAACTGGCTAAAATCATGTAGCAGCAACACTTGACACACTTTGTAACGTTATAATGAAAACATAAAGCTTATAGAACATTAAAGTTTAATGCAGCCTTTGATTTGGAATACTTTCTAATAATAACAGTTAAGTTTTATGAATATGAATCTTATAATTGATGACACGAGACGATGGCAACACTTACAGTTATCGCTTTTCTAATAAGTTTTAACCGGAAAATAAATTTGTTTTAGAGGACGATGAAGAATGCGGCGCTCTATCAGAGGGTTCGGAGACGTCAGAGGGCGGTCGTGCTGACACCGACGATGAGGGTATAGAACGGGATGCTGAGCCGCCGCCGAGACGACGCCGCCCCCTGAGGCGGTTCATGCTGAAGGATGTTATCGAGGTGAGTTAGAATATATACAGGCATCCTGGTATATTAATGAGTAAACAAAAGGCGATCCAAGAAATATAGGGCTAAATCGAAAATATATTTGACCATCACGGGGCGATGTGTAACAAAAATTAACCAATAAAAAATATGACGGAAAAAAGTCATTCATTTTCGTTAGTAAATATGTTTCCCTTATTATAAATATTATTTTTATATTGATTTTTAAGATCAATCATTCAATTCCAAAGATTCGAATGATTCATATTTTAGTACGATGGTTTTTAAAAGTGAGTATTTGTAATTCAATTACTAAATATCTTATCACGGTAGGCATGATTTGAATAGTCAATTTATAAATCTGTCATGTCAGTCCTACGTGAAGTATTTATTGATTCAGTAAGTAAGTTCTATGATTATATCGAGTATAATAATGTACAAAAATGAGTTATAGTAACACAAAAAACTGCGGAGGTGTCGTATCTTTGTCTATTACAGACTAATATTATCTTATTTCTTATTTCAAATAGTTAGGCAGTTTGGCGAATGGGTCACCTGATCTTAAAGTATTCACCACTTTACATAAAAGTTTATGAATTGATGAATTTAAACAGAGCCATTACTTTAAGATTTTTTCTTTCTTTTAGAGAACTTATTATTGAAATGTTGCATTATCACACCTTTTATGTTTGTCAATAATCTAAGGGCCTAATTTAAAGTTCCAATAAAAAAGTTGTTGGTATTTCTGTCAATAAATTTCCAGTAGCAGGTAACAATTTGTAGTTTCTGATCCGTTGCGCCTGAAATCTCTCAAATCCTATCGGTATGCCGTTCTATCGGATTCTGGGAGAAAGCGAATAGTTTTCACTATATGTCCCGAGTTGGATAGTGTCTGTTGAGAATAGTCGCCGTGCCCAAAATCGGTCAGGAGGTCACCGAGTACAGGAAGAGGTATATCTAAACTGTACTGTATGCTAACTGTAAGCTAACCGCGAACTGAAGTTACCATTTTCTATTATTTAAAGTAAGTAGCCAGACGAACATATCGCAGTGACACCAAAGCTTATAGACATTCGCACTGTGAGAAAAATCTATTATTTACACAGTAAATGTTAATAGAGAAGAAAAAAAAATACGGCATGCCCCCTTTGTTGGACGCACGCACTTTTTTGACTATTACAAAGATATTTCAAAGTATAAATGTTTGATGACGGCAATTGTAGAGAATGCCTCATATATTTTTCGACGTCATAAGCTGAGACAGCATCTATCAGCGAACAATCAAGCTCCTCTGCCACCAGGCAATCTGCTAAAGTAGTAATCGAAATATCTAATCACATTAATCGGATTTCAATATGTAAAATCGATTAGAATTTTACAATAAAAAATGGTACATCACATCGCGTTACGTAACATTCACAGCACCGACATATTTATTTTGCAATTTTGTGTTGTGACTAAATATTGAATGTTTGTCGTATACAATCTAGTTCATTTACTCATAGACTAATTTTGATGATCGATTTTATTCGCCTCTAGTCTATATGGGTCATACCATACATATGTATACTCTATTCCAATGGGAATAGGAAAGAACCAAAACAAACCGTACTTTTCAATATCACGAGTGTTTTGTTGATAAGTCCGCTTTATGATTTACTACAAACAGTTCTTGATTATTATATCTTCAATTTTAATATAACAATATTTCACTTAACTACGTAAATCCACTTAAATTTGACTTCCAAAGTAACGAAAACAGTTTTGCTGACATTCAAAACGCCATTTTTCGATGAACGAACAATTAAAATGGAGGCCTCACTAAGGATGTTCGCTAAACGAATGGACAATGAATAACTTTATACAGATAAAAAATATATTATTTTAGTTTTAACATACATTTTAGATATTTTTTTTAAATATATATTTATTTAATTGGTTATAATATGGATTATAATATAATATAGAAATATAATATAGAAAGTTAGATAATGTTCGATAAAAATGTTATTAATTTATATAGTAAGGTATAGACAAAAAGAGAAAAAAAACATTTTACAGAAATAAAAAATCTTAAAATATAGATCAGTTTTATGCAAAGCAACACTTAATTTATAGTTTTGAAAATAATATAAAAGTAAGATATTATTCGGAATTATCAAAAGTTTTTTTCTTACGACCTGGCTTTGTTTAAGCGAACTGTAATTGTAACCGATTTAGTATTTACGACCTTTTGCTTTTGCCTACTGACTTTTCATTTGCCATCAACACGGCCTACGCTGATTGAACATTACTTTTTCGGTTTGAAGATGTTATTTTTAATTATATTTTGATTTTTTTTTTCAAAAAATTTAATGCAACATTTCTTAGAAATGTATTTCAAGGTCAAAATCGTTTTAGATATAAGATAAAGTAAGAGTTTCTTTGAAAGATATATAAAATTTTATTTATTCAAAACCTTAGTATTATACAATACGTCATATGTCTTGAAAATGCCACTTCATTATTGAAACATACAATTTATTTTTATTAATGATGGAATAAAAATCTATTCATATAAATGAAATTGTAAGTGTGTTTCTATGACTTATCACTGAAAATAACTACCTCTTTATAAGTTAATAAGGCTATTTGCGAAATACCACGATCCAAATCAAAACTAACGACCTAATTTTTATTTAAGCCTAAAAATGCTGCTATCTAAAAATTTGAATATGTACCTTTCTTGCAATTCATATAAAATGTATTTAAAAAATTACATCAAACAGGCACAAGGGTCATAATATATCAATTCCCAAAGTTGGTGGTACAAAAGCGATGTAAGGAATGATCAGGTGGCCCATTTGCCCGTCCGCCTACGTATGCAATAAACCATGCTCTGTTACATCATTTTTATTTTTATTTCTTTTTAAATTTCATTAATTTATACATGCGACTATTTTTCCTTTTATATGTTTGTAATTTATAATCTCTGGCTTGTTTTTTTTTTAAGATACCATTTTGCTATTTTTTATTTGGTTTTATGGCTCAGGGATTTCTACACCAGTGTCTTCTCACGTATTGAACAAATAATATGTAAGAATATTTACTTTTCTTATATAATTCAATAACCATATCCAACGAAAATCACGAATAAATGAAAAACGCCCCAAAAAGTGTTCGTGCACAGACCGATATTCCAGTTATTTATTAGTACTTATATGTAAAATTCATCGATAAAGATTACGTGAATAGGATATACAGTTTTCGAATGTGTTCTCATTATTAGAAGATTTATTGTACAATTAGCATCTAAATTAACGATAAGAAAAAAAAATGCCATTATATTATGAATAAATATAAAATATTTTTATTTCTGTTTGTGTTGATTCATAATAGAAAGCGGACACTAATAAGCATATACCGATATTAAAATATTAGATTAATAAGTAACTAAATATTTAAATACCTCATAAATCAAGTTTAATTTCAATTACAATATTTTATATTGTTTTATTCTATTAATAGCCGCCCGCGACTAAGCCTGCGTGTGAGGGGAGTGTTAGGGGCAGATAGCTTATGTGTGAAGTTAAGCTATCTATATTTAAAATTGCATCCAAATTTGTTTAGTTTTTCCGTGAAACTGCAGCAAAGATCCATGCTTCTATAAACTAGAGCTATTAAGATATGAAATCTATACGGATATCATAAAGCTCGAGGGTTTGTTCGTTTGTTTGGTTAAACGCGCTAATCTCATGAACTATTGGACCGATTTAAAAACATATTTCAGTTAGATAAACCATTTACCGAGGAAGGCTATATATAGTATTACGTTGCGACCAATAAGAGCGGAGTCTCGATGAAAAATGTTGCAAAAACGGCTGTAAAGTATTCCTTTGAGAGTTTCCTCTGCATACGTTGCGTAAACGGTTATATTATCGTAAAAATAATTTAGGAGAGAATCTGTAAAATATCTGAGTAAAGTCGAGCAGCTGGTAATATTATAAGTAAGATTGAGTGAAGGATCTAATGCGATACAATGTTAATCGTAATTGGTTTTCGAATAAAAATCTATCATCGTAATATGATGCAATATTTAAAACGTAAATGTAACTATTAAGACTTGTTATCTATTCGTCACTTAAAGTATTATATATTAGTGTCCGCGTCTTTGTCTGTTACGTGTGTTGCATCATACGCCATAGGTGCGCGATGACATCCACTTTCACTGCATTACTTACGGACAGGGCTGTATAAAATAAACAATTAATAAATAATATTCACTATATACATAATGTATTTTTATAAGTAGATAATCTTTATCAGATACTTTCTACATGTTATAAGAATTAGTCCTGTTTGTTTGTGTTATGGTTTTCTTAATTTTTTACATATTAAGTACCTACAAGCGATACTTAAAGTCCTAATAAAAATATTTAACATTAATTTCTATACAATGGACATCTTTGTTGATTTTATGGATTTATTGCAAAAAGCGAAAGGTGTATTAAGATAAATATATATTCAATTAACTTCATTAACAATAAGAATGTAACTCAGCCGTAAAATATTAATATTTATAAAACAAAAACCGGAAAAAACGGATTTGTTGAGAAATTAAAATTAAAAATAATAATAATATTTGATATTAAGGTCTAATAAAAATTCATAACTGACTGCTGCACGTAACGCATCTATATTTTGTACTTACCTCAATAAATCTTTTTTTATTAATAAATATGTCTAAAAATATTTATATTAAAAATGGTCTCGTGACAGCCCTATTTATAAGGTGCGTTTGGAGTAATCCAGTTGACGACCAGATATACCCGTTTAAGTGAATTCACTGTCAGGTGATTATTATTTTACAATAATAGATAAAAGTAAGTATCTACATAGCTTTTAGCGAGTATCTCATTATAAGTAGAGAAAGTCAGTTAGGTTAATAATTAATTTAGACTTGTTTTCTGCTGCGATATTGCTTGTAATTTTAGTTTGTTTCCAGAAGTTGGGATACGAAAATTAATTTAAATTAGTCTTTGTAATTATTCGTGAATAGTTCTCTTTCGTTCTGTTTTAATGGTTTCATAATGACAACGAATAAAAGATACTCAAATTCAGTCGTTCGATTTCTTTTAATAGCACCTTATTTAATCTGCTATTTTGATCGCATTATTCTCTACATCAAGTTTTAATTTTCATGCCAAGTTATATCAAAATCTGTTTAGTAATTTAACAATGGAAACGAAAACAACAGTTGCTTTTATAATATAAGTATAAATATAAATAATGCATATATTCTGTTTCGAGCATTTTTTAAAACTATTTAATTTTTCCTATAAAAGACAACATTTAGAAAGCCAGTAATGCCCAAACTTAACGATTAAATTGAACAAAATATGGAAAATTTTTGGCGGGCTTTTTAATGTGTCGACATTTTGAAATATGTATAGTATTAATATATTAATATTTATGCAGAATATAGTTAATCAAAATCGAATTATAATTAACTTTTACAGCCTCTGGTTTTTATGGAAGATTAATGTCAAACGATTTCGTCATGATCTTAAATTATTTGATAATTATCAAAGATTATATTAAAAGTTTATTGGTAATTCGACGTATTCCCGTTAGGAGGTGATAAGGGTGACTATTTGCGATAATTTTAACTCCCATATGCATGATGCAAAAGTGAACCATTTTTGAGTTATCGCGTTTTTTAATTTTTTTCAAAATAAGTCAAAAGTGCAACTTCAAAAATTTATTTTAAAAAAACTATCAATTAAAATCTACTTTTTTCTTCTGATTTATAAAAACGATTAAACACTGGATATTTTTAAACATTTAAACAATAATTATCGGTCCAAATTTAAAAATGCGAGACGGAAAACGATATTATTTCAATATTTTTTTTATTTTTTTCCATCAAATATGCATGAAAATAACAAAAATTATGGAACTTGTTCTGCAGATTATTTTAAAAACATAATCGTTTACTTAGCTTTCCGAAAATGTATAAAAATTAGGAATTTATTTCAAAGCAACCAAATTAAATGATCAGAAAGGACGCTGGTGGAAATTCGTATTCGAACATGACCGAATTCGTACAAAAGGTCGCTCTTTAAAATTCCCACAAAATTGGTTTAAAATAAAAACCAATGTAAAAAAACTTACTTATTTACCTAACTTACTTACTTAATAAAAATTTAAAATAAAATTTAGATACATAAACAGTTCAGTAGCTAAGTTACAATTAAAAATGTGCAGGACATCCGTCTTGCTGGTATATCATATTTTGCCTAGTAGCCAAACGTACATCTTCGAGGTGGCCAAACATTTTTTTTGCCAAATAATCTTCGTAAGCTGCAGTATTTAGATTGCTTGGTAAAAAATATCGCAAATAGTCACAACTATCACCTCCTAACGGGAATACGTCGAATTACCAATAACCCTGTATATATCATCTTGTGATTAATTACTTAGAACAATTAATCTACTAATGATATTATGTGAAAGTATAAAATTATAAATAAATTATTTTTATTTTATTTTATTTATTACGTAATTACAATAAAAGTCTTTTACCATTGTACTACTTTTTATCGGTTAATATATATCTAAAAAAGTATTCTTACATAAATTAAAATATACCCTCGTAGCGGTTTGAAGATATATTCAATTAAAAAACATTCAGACACAACACAATTACGGAAATGGTAAACATCAATTAAAGTTAAAAGTCTCATTTAAATATTTTTTTTTATGTAAAACTGTTTTATTAACTATAAATCAAACTATAATTAAAACTAAATAACTGATTTGGTTACTCTTTTTAAGACCACACGTAAGACAAGGACAGCAATATTATTCCTGTCAAGTTGGTTTTTAAATTCGATATATTATCCGTCTAATGACGGATTCTTTCGTCTATCGAATATATAATTAAATAAAAAAAACAATATATAATTACAGGAACTAATTATAGTTCCTGTAATTATATATTGCTTATAAATTAAGAATTAATTTTATTTGGTGGTCTTTACGGTGACAATGTATATGATCACTAATGACCACTTACCTAAATATCCTATGCCATAAAAAATATAAGATGTATGTTGCACTATGTTCAATACGTAATATTCTTCTATTATCTATTGTCTATTATCGTACATAATACTAAACAATATAATGAAAACACATAAAAAATAGCAACATTTTTTTAATCTTATTAGGTTCTTAAAATAAACGATTGTAATTTTTTTTTCAATTTCTTACAACAATATTAGATATATAGTTTTATATTATTATCGCCGTTAGAAAAAATACAACTTTTTATAATAGGTGAAAATCGGATATACAATATTGTGCTTTCTGTGAATAATTTCTGCTGACCTCTGACCGTACGATTTGACGCGCGGCACTAATTGGTTACTTAACTATTTACAGCGAGCTCCATTTATGGAGACTACACGATGTTATTTCTGTTATATCATCTGAGATGCTAATATTTCCCTATCGATAGTTCGTGTGACGCCATGACCTCTCACGGATATATTATTGCCGTGATAAATGCTTAATTCAAAGTGTTCTTAAAGACATAAAATTTTTTTTGCTAGTGGGTTTATATAATGGAATTATTGTAAACTTTTACGTTCACAAATACGTGTTATTCTCTAACCCTCTACTGGACAAATGTCATTTCTTTTCTTAAGAAGAGGGATTCGTTGCCACTTAAAATCGGACTACCTACATTTTTCAAAAACTTCATTCAGATTCAATTATGATATACATAATCTATTCATGGCTTTGATTGCGGGTTCAATCAGCCTCAAAAAAAAATCATGTGCTTCTTGTGGATGAATATGTTGATTTCGTTTAATGCTCGGCGGTGAAGGAAAACATCAAGAAAACTGCATATTTAAGATGATAAGCATATGTATTACTACAAACATGTATTGGAGCAGACGGGACTGAGATCCAAAACCATCTCCTCAAAAAGAGAGAAGGCCGTGGCCGAGCTATCATGCTAGCTATGTTTGATATGACATGAAGACATTTCTACTACTATAAAAATGAATATGATATTCTACATTTCTATTTATATTTGCATAAAATATAGCGTAAAGAGTTAGACGTCTCATTAAATACTACTGGGATGATATTAAAGCTCGTTTTGCGCAAAATATTTTCTTTGCCTTTATATCAAAGTGTCAGAGGGTAAAAAGAAAATGTTTAGAGCAATTTTCTCCACTTTTCTTGGATGTTATCTCGTAGCTGAAGTAGGTCGCTGGGTCAGTACGGTTGAACTTCATCAATATTATAGCAAGGCGAGATATTATCCGGTCCACAGAGTAAGTGGTTCTAAGCAATAAAAATATATCTTAAAATACGAATTTAATTTACTTTAATTACGTTTTATATGAACCAGTGTAATTATACAAGCGATATATCTATAGAGTATTAATGCCTATCCTATGGTTTGTAATAAGGACGATATAATTAACAATTTATTAAACTATTTTTTTTATTCTAACGTTATCTATGTGAGTCCGCTGTCTATAGCCATTCGTTTAACGGTTCGATGTCTATAACCGTCATTTTCTATGATTTTTGGTAGAATTATAATAATGAGTAGAATATAAAAGTAGTTTTTGCGCTGCCGATTTAAAAATACATTGAATCTAAAAGCACTTATTTATTGATAGTGTAAGTAAAAACTACCACCGGTTCGGAAAAGAATCAGAAAGCCGGAAAAAGAAACTAAGCAGGTTTTGTTTTGTCAAAATTAAAAGTAAATAAATTTTCTACTATTAAATAGAGTTTCTCGTTTCATCATCAATTTTTTTAATATGCCAAAAATATAAATCCAATCAAAGCCGATCATATTAGCTAATCAGGAAATTAAGGAATTCAATAAATCACAGTTTCAACACTCGAAACATAGTAACGCTATATCGCTAACGACTTAAATACGATAAATGTGAAATACTACAGCTCGATACTGTCGAATATTCATATCAATAAACATTTGATATTAAGTAATAATCGACTTTCCATCCATCAAGTTTAATTGCAATTGTTTCGCAAGTTATGGTATTTCTGTAAGGATCGCGTCGTAATAAAATACGTTTATCTGTAATTTGTACAGTCCGATATATTTTAATAATAAGCTAATTTATTCATATTTAATTTTAAAAAGTCTATAAATAGTTATAAATTGTATAATCAAAAACTACTTCATACGCTTTATTTAACATTATACACACGTTCGTGTACGCAAAACGCACACACTTTCACGCACAAGATTTTCGTATAAAGATAAAAGCAACTATAATATTAATTGGTAATTTATAATTATACAATTTAAACGAATTTTTTTTTTTGTTGACATGAACTGGGGGTATTTAAGAACGACCGTGTCAACGTATCATCATATTATATTGGTTGATTTTATGTTATTAATCAGAAAATTTCAAGGAAAGTTAAAAAAAAACGAGAATATGTTGTAATGGAATATAAACATTTTTGTATGAGTTTAAGTATACGGATTTGTATAAGAAATAAATAATGACAATTAAATCGGGAACAAAACAATCTAGTATTTTTGTATGATATTGGTAGGGACGATCAAATGGGCCATATACAATGGTGCTGTAGGAAATATTAACCATTCCTTACATCAACAATGCGCCACCAATCTTGGGAACTAAGATGTTAAGTCCCTTGCGCCTGTAGTTACACTGGCTCACTCACCCTTCAAATCGGAACACAACAATACCGAGTACTGCGGTTTGGCGGTAGTATATCTGATGAGTGGGTGGTACCTTCTCAGGCGGGCTTGTACAAAGCCCTATCACAAAGCTTTATATTTCTAAAAATTTAATAAAAGTTTTTTTTTACATAATTTTTCTCGTGAAAAGAAACTTGACTTAATAATAAATTCCATCTACGGACAAGTGGTTTAAATCCATTGTATTTCTAATTTGCGTTCGTAAATAGACATATGTTGGAGGCAAATAATTTGTTTACGTGTGGCCGACGAGCATTATTGAAATGTTAGTACATGCGGGATGACTGGTTGAAATAACTAAAACATGCACACTGAACTAGCTCGAGAATTGTACGTACTTATGCATATTTCAATAGTTTAGCAAATAAATATTTACAAGACAACGTTGTCGTAATACTCAGAGTTTATTTGAAGCCCAGAGCAAATACGCTGTTATGTGAATTCCTTCGTTGATCGTGCAAGACGACGATTTTAAAGATTTGTATCAAAATACAATCAGGCGTTCAACCGGACACACATATGTATTTTCGGATTAAACAATAATTATTCATATAAAAAGCGATAACGATATGTTAAATATGTGACGCAAACGAATTAATTTACATTAGGTATAATCAAACGTAATTTCTTTGTTACTCGCATTTAATAATGAGTATATATATATCTTTTGTTTTAATCACCTACATATTGTTTGTCCAAACTTACGGTTAAAGTTAATGATTTACAAGCCACGGTATAATTACTAAACATCAAATAAAAGTTTAAAAGTACCGTATTTACGATTGATCGTTCCTCGACGACTGTTGATTTGACTTTCGTGATTGTTGATTGTTGTACGCCCTTATGATGATAGCTATAAGGATGCTGATGCTACTGAATTCTCGTTCCTTTGTATAGTGGCTCGCTTATTGGGCTATTGGAGCTATTAAAAACTATTGAGTTTTATTGTTAAGTAAATCTTAATTCGGAATATGGAAATTGGTACTCCACGGGAATAGGAACTCGTTATCAAAAACAGAATTTAGATAAAATCATAATGTTTCATTATTGTTACGTATTTAAAAATGTAAGTGTTTATTTTCGCAGCGTTGTATTTGGCACTGCGGAGGTGGCAGCGGTCGCATAGCGCGGGAGACGGCTGCGGCGCACTACCGCGCGGTGTGCAGGGCGCTGGTCGCCGAGGCGCTTGAGCTGGCGTCGTTCCTAGCACGAGTACGAGTCGGAGGAGCACGGGACCTCGGTGCCGCTGAAGATTCCGCCACGCATCTCGATACTCTACAATTCTCTGATTGGGTAAGTTTTGTCAACGATCCAGGGTAAATCTTTATATATATTGTTGGTCTCAAAAGACATTGTGTGTTTGTAAAGTATAAAAACCTGAACAAATCTGTATATGGATGTTCGTGATTGCCCAATATAAAATTAAATATATACTTATACATAAAAAATGATAAAGTTTTGCAAGAGATAATCTAAAGTCTTCCAATTCTCTATCGGTTTTACCTACAAACCTTGCTTAGTGTCAACAATGATTAAAGAACTTTTTCATTCATCGTTGATTTCTCTCTACGAATTCGTGTTTAACTTAACACCCGTTAAACAGCGTTTAGAGTTAGGCAGTAAATCTTTAATCTAATTATAAATGTTACAACATTCACTGCGATATAAAGTGAAGTGTTGTAAGTTACAAAATTAATTTCAGGGTATGTAAATAGAATAAATTGTAGATGTAACGGATAATTAACGCCAATCAAACGATAGACATTATTACTTAGTTACGGTACTGGTTTGCATATAAAGTGGGAAGTTATGATTGTTGTTGCGAGTAATTGAATACTTAGCAATTAATTTTCTCATACAGACATTTCAGTGGTTTGTTATTTCGTTATATAGATTAGATATGAAGTAATCACTTTATTTCCATATGCTAGTGGGTGGAACATTGCAGGAATAATTATCTCTTGCCTCGTGTCATGATGACAAATATGTAATGTTTCACTACGTATATTAAATACATAACTCGTGGTTTCATTCGCAAGTTCCGATGTCAGTTCTTTATCCATAGCAATCAGACATTCCCAAACTTATCTGTAGTACAGTTCCAGGGAGTTGAGAGTATAAAATTGTAAAGTTTTTGTGTGGTAAGACATAAAATTTAAATTAAAAACTTATTATATTTTCCCGTAAATTTGTTATATATATATAATCTAAGACTTTTTCTACAGACTTCGCACTTGCTTTAAAATAAGCTTGCAAAACTGTACGTATTAAATATCTTAAAACAAATCGGATACCCAAAATATTATATATATAATTCAGTGCGTATGGTATGCGAATATTTCGCAACTTGCCGGCGTCGGCGTGCGTGCTGATGCCGGTGTAAATATTAATAGCGGCATGCTCTCTAGGAATTTTGCGTTGAATTAATTAGATTATACCTATTACCTACTATACCAGTGGCTCTCAATCCGTCGTTCGCAGAAAAATGGTAGAGTACAAGTATTCTTTGAACTACATATAGTAAAGCCATATTTTTTTTTATCGAGAAGCCAATTACACAACTACAAACTATGTTAGATGAAAATATTATAAATTTAAAAAAAAAACCGCAAGTGGATGAAACAAATGTGATTCTATAAAGATACTTTGCTTTTTTAACTAATACTTTGAAACATACTCACGTTCTGTTTTGTCTTTTTAATTTTTTAATTTTCCATTATGCAAAGAGGTTAGCAAGTCTTAATTTTTAAGCTTGCCATGTTTCGAAAATTATTCGCTTAATAAAATAACAAAATTTCGAGCTCTATGAATTCCAAATTTGAGAACCACTGTATTATACGACTCACTAGACAGTGTACGACTAGCGTGTGAACTGTTCACCTGGTGCAGGTGATCGTAGTGAGCAGTGGGCAACAACAATTGCTTCGATTACGATACATCTTGAATCGTTTAGTTTATTTCAAGACTTTGACAAAGAACTTCGAAAGTCCCACGGCGTAATAAATGTAATATTCAGAAAACGTTTAAATTTTTTTATATTTTTTGAGTTTGTTAAATTATTCACGCAAGCTAAAAAATGTTATTATTAAAGTTGATAATTTTACTGAAAACAATGTACTTGTGAGAAAATGTGTGATGGTAAAAATACCTTAAATACATTAAAAATGGCTCGCAGTTTTATGAGGAGTTATAATTTTGAAAATGCAATATTTTAATTGAATGTCAATGACCTAGTAGGTAAATTATTTATATATTTTAATTAATAGTTATTCACAACGGAACATTCATACCGCCTATACATAGGTAGGTATGAATGAAATGCATCTTTACGTATGTCATGTACCTTATATATATTCATGAACCTTTAATAGCGATGTCGGTAAAATACTAAGTGCTCCAGCTTTGACATGCCTCGATTCGACGCGAAAAAAATACACAAATGATTTGAACTATTTCTAGTTTTACAGAATGCAGGTTTAAACAATGCATAAATATAACAAGCTTTTTATTCAACAATCAGGGTTCTATATCAACCACATAATATAATATACATAAAATTCAATCTTTTCACGTATTTCTGCATATTTACGCTTTTGATGCTGTATTTAAAAACGACGCTAGTCTAATAGTAATGTGATGTAAATCTTCGTTAACTATTTAGCAAGTTCATTAAATGTTCTTGAATTAAATCGCAATAAATACACACAGCTGTTCGGTCGATGATAATAGAGGATAGAATAATGAATGGACAGATAAACAATGGACAGATTCTGAATCACTTAGCATATCATACGCAGTATAGACATATGTAATTAATTATCGAGTAGATAGACTTATTATATTATAGATAGAGTAATTATTATTAGTAATAAATAGATTGACAACTCCTGGTTTCTATATTGATTCGAATATTAACTACACTGTAAACGGTCCAATGTATTAATACAATCACAAAACAAATTTTGGGATCCCGGAAAATATTAAAATATGTGGAAAATAGATTACTCCGAATGCTGTCGTAATTAAAGCAATATTTGTATAAAAAGGTTTATGAAGTCTGTAATTATTAACGACGGTAGCTCATAATTATAAATTATTGCTAACTTAAATTAAGCAAGGTTGACATTTAGGCAGAGTTACTCAACACTTGGATCACGAATTTAGTAGCTGGTTACTGTTAATACATGTTAGAAGTAGTATGATGACAGGTTAGTTAAAGCGTGCTGGCGTTACTAGCCGCAAACCACTAGCGATCCTTCCATCTCAATTCATAACAGCTTAGTCATAAAGTATAATTTAGAGATGAAGGTCATTATTTCGTATGAATGAGATTATGTATAATAATGAATTTATTATGTTTAAATTACCCTTTCCCGATTAAAACAATTTTTAGAAATGGATTATAATAATCTACGTGTATAAAAATGCTTAAAATTAAAGTTATAAAAACAATCTTAAGATTGTTAATTTGTCCATTTTTTAATAAAGTGCTATAACAAAAGATGAAATTCAACTAGTGATTTATTAATCTGAAGTGAATTCTAGCTCCTGAGTATTTATTTTTAAAAAGTAAAGCAGCATAACAATTTCAAAGTTCTTTCTTTTACAATGTTCTGATTTCACTTTCTTTATTATAGTCAAACCGACGGATTTGGAGAGCTTTACAAGTATGTACTTAAATATTCAGAGGCTTTTTTTTTGTTGTTATTAGTGTCTTAGAGTGCATGATTAATTTACGTTTTTCTTTTATTTATTTTCCAAAACCTTTAAAATAAATGGTAATGTACTGAAACCGTATAAAACACAAACAATGTAACAATCTATTTAATTTAACAATGTATTTAATCGTAGCTATAAATAGAGATCACTAGTTATAGAACTTATTGAAATAAATGGTTACATAATTTGCATTTTTAATATTTTAATTGTTTCCTGACAATCTTTTATAAGCAAAATAATGCAAACAACTAATTGCTATTAAAATATTACAGGCGCGATTCTGGATGCAAGTGATTGGGGAATTGCGTATGGGAGTGAAACTAAAGAAAGTTAACTATTCAAGAACTCCTATAGAATATGAATTAACTCCGTATGAAATACTCATGGATGACATAAGGTCGAGGCGGTATACTTTAAGAAAAGTGGATGGTGCGATACCGCAAAGGTAGGTTAATTATACTCGTAAATCAATACTTGTACTTACGATAATACTTAGCCATAATTTTTATAAATCAAAACATTTTAGCTTACAACGTATTTGACAATAAAAAAACAAAACGAAATAAAAATAAAAAAACATTTGATGAGCGATAAGAAGATGGCTATGGCTAATACTTTTTATACTTACTTTTATAATGATTTTGTTATAATAAAGCATTTTCACGTATGTTATTGTTAACCATGTTCCTTCATATACTAAAATATAACAAAATTGTTTATTTTTTTGCAGTGTCAAGAAGGATGCGCATGCAATGATACTCGAATTTATTAGAAGTAGGCCTCCACTCAAAAAGGTACTGTTTTGTAATCGTTTTGTCTTTGTATAAGTAAATTAATAAATTGGTAGACCTAATTGTTAATAGGTTTTTAGTGTAATGTGATAATATAGAAATAGATAATAAATCATCGAGTTCAACATGTTGAATAATATTTACTATTTGAAATTATGTTAAGAAAACATTTTTTTATGAGTATTTAATATAGATTTGAATAGTTGGGACACTTGGATTCGAAAATATTTTTAATTTTATAATTAAAAATATTTTCGAATACAATACATTTGTTTGATAATATATATATTTTTTTATCTGTGTTATAATTTCTTGTAATTATCACATAAATTACGATGATGTTCTTCTGTCCAACTTTCTCAATGCAGACATGTATAAATTTATTGCATTAAAAAGTAATAACTGTCATATATTAATACCGGACGTCTAATGAAATTTCTTAATATTAAACCCAAAAGTCGGACTGACAATTGTGAAGTTTTCTCAATTTAAATTCATAATTTAAACCCAGCCAAGCCAGCCTTACAAACTAAGCACTACACCGACAACATAATTAAATTTGAATCAAATTGGTAATAAATAATACTACATACATTATTTATTTTAAGTTTTATTCATTTTATTTCAATCTGCATTAGGCTTCGGAACGGAAGCTACCACCACCTCGACGGGAAGTGACTCCACGAGAACAGCTACTAGCCTCAATCCAAGTGGGACGTCAGCTCAGGCCAACACCTTACTCAAGGCGATTATGTAAGTCATTTTATCTTATTATTTACTCACATTTATTTGAAAATGTTCATCGGTAGGAGAGCTTCTTATAAATGCATCAAAGTGACGTCGATAATGACAGCTGATTAGGAATTATTTTAAATCGCCCAGTTTGAAAAGCCTGGATCTTGTGTATATAATGCAGAACGAAGCGTATATTATATTATTATAATTTAATATAAAAGAACACTTGTCTATGATTAGTAGGAATCTCTCTAAAGTTTCCACTGAAACATCATATCTATACATATAATAAAATTGGAGTATCTGTTTGTAATACTAAAATAACCCATTTTTACTAAATGCATATGTATGTATACACGGTACATATACCAAAATAACATTTTTTACAATTTTTGTCTGTATGTCTGTCTGTTTGTTCCGGCTAATCTCTGGAACGGCTGAACTGATTTTGACGGGACTTTCACTGGCAGATAGCGGATGTAATAAGGAGTAACTTAGGCTACTTTTATTTTAGAAATATATATAGAATAAAAATTAAACCATGCTACAATATCCAAATAACTTCAATTCAAACAACGCGCACGAAGTCGCGGACACAGCTAGTTTAAAATGAAAACTAGATTTTCAGATATTATATTTACCTACATGATTTTACTTTTTTCATCCTCCTTTTCCTTCCTCCTTTTAGCGAATAGAATTTACATTTTTAACTACCTTTGTCTACTTATATAACACAAAAACCTCTTAATCACTTCTTCTTTTAAAATATTTAGACAGAAAAAGTTATGCCTGAAATCATTATCCCAGTCCCATCATCACCCAGTGTCATGCCAATTTTAAATCATCATTAATTGTTCCAGATTCCCAATCCTTTATTACGACTCCCGAAACGCTAACATACCTGAATCATGCAGTTGATATAAAATTATACAAGTGTTTTCTAAATTCAGTTTGGATGTATTTTTTTATATTTACTGGATATCTGTATTATATATTTTTCTATTAAAAAATACCGATTACGCAAACAAATTTTTTTGCTATTAATTTTTAACAGGCGCTAGTTATCATTCATTTCGTACTAAGTTTTAGTTGATTTATTTTACATACAAACTCTAATACTGCTACTCTTAGATATTATTTACGATCCGTAATGAAGATTTTATGCACCAAACATTATTACAATCACCAACTTGTGTCTAGGTACTAACCTAGCTTCGTATTATTTAAAATAAATAAATTGTTAGTCTGTGGTGGGGTTTTGTGCGAGCTTGCCCACGTAGGTATCACACATTTTTATTAGAAATTTAAAGGATAAGTTAGTTTGCAACTACCGACACAAGGTTGGTGGCGTATTGACGATGTAAGGAAAGGTTAACATCTCTTACGAGGCCAATATCTATGGGCGGTGAGGATAACTTTACACTGAACACCACACATACTCCTCATAATATTATCTTGTCAATCATTTAATAATATGTTTAATATTATTAGCATTATAATTCGACGGTAAAACAGTTTTGCATGTAAATGAATAAATACTCTATTATCATCTTGAATCAAAGTTTTTTTACACCTGTAAACTCAAGTTTAGTGTATTTAATTTATCTCACACCGCAATTGTTTAATAGAACGATTTGTGCGACGAGATTATTATTATAAACTAATAATTTAATGTAATAGTACTGTATAATAACTTTAACATTTAAATTATTAGTTTTAATCCTAAAAATCATTGCAATAGCGTTTTATTTTTAAAATAATATGATAATCTTCAATGAAATGCGAAAATTAATAAAGTTAGAGCATGTATTTAAACGTTAAAACTTAAATTTGTGATTGATGTCACTACTCTCTTTGTCTAAGCTTATAATTTATATTCTACTCTAAGAGGCTGCTCTTAAGTCGGTTGCATCAGGCCGTAATCTAGTTTCGTAACGCATCAACACACAGTGACAATAAATTATGTTTCGCGTACAATACCGTAATAAAATTACCAAGTTAGGTCTCGGGTTTTACGTGTAACGTCAAGATAATGCGTGCTTTATTATCTGAATGGAAACAATAAACAAAGGATGAAAAATAAATTTTAATTAATTATTTTCCAATTCTTTGTCTTCCTGTTCTCATTCAAAAATATTCTTAAAAAACGTAATTTAAGTTTTTATTGTACTCATATATTATTTAAATTATTTGTTTGGGTTTTTTTATTGTAATTTAAGCTTTTATTTGTGCTGAGAGGGCACAGATTATTTCGCCAATTAATATTAACTTAATAAAAAATTAAAATAACTGACTGACATAATATAACAATTCAGCCTAATTCGATGGATCAAAATAGAAGACTTTTTTTAGATGGTCCCGCGGATAAACAATATGGTCTTTAATAGAAGTTATCGTGTGATTTATTTGTATTTATATTTGTTACATCATCGGTAACAAATATGTGTAATATATAAATAAAGAAGTTTGACTTTGAATTGATATGACATCATTGGTCGAAATCTAAAATGGCTACCAAAGCTCTAGAAGTAATATAGTAAATATAGTATATACTATGTAAAAAAAAGTAACTAAATCTAATATGTGTTACTTAATTTAATTTCTCCTGCTGCTGAATGGAATAGGATGTACTAGAGCAGACACTACGGTACACTCGTAGGTATTGTAAATCGAGTATCATTATTTATAATTGTCACTACATTAACATATCATATAATATTTTATGTAAATTATGTCCAGGCGTTCTGTTTCACATCCCACCTATAGATTTAACAACTACCGCTCTTGAAACAAAGCTTTGAATACGTGTCGTTTAGGTCAATGTTGAATGTATTTAGCATATATACATTTAAAAAAAAACATTCGTATTCAGCTCTGCACGTTTAGGAACTGGATTGCAATAACGTTCGGTCAGAAAGAAATGACTCCGTACATACATATGTTCAAAGATAAAGTGAAATAAAAATAAAGACATTCACGATTTGTTTTAGTTAAGAGTTTGTTTTAATTATATAGAGTGAATTGTCACATTTGGAACTTTTAAATGATAACTAGGCTTTGCCAAGTGCAAAATTAAGGATTAAAACATACCCATTCTACGCTGAAAATCGCATTATATTCCGACGTCATGGAAGTAGCTGATAATAATTTGTAATGTTATGATTTAGAATATTAACTACTTTATATTTCGAACTAATATTTATGTCTACTATAATCGAACGTTAACATTGGTAATCGATTCATGACCCAGCTTAACATTTTATTATCTGTGGTAAATGGAATAGTCCTTTTGGCGATCTGTTAAAAAAAGATCATATTGGAGAATAATGAAAAATGACGTGTGTTATAGCTGATTACAAAGATAAATATCATTCATAAATTGATGAAAAATTGTTAAGTGTCTTAATAAATTATGAAAATAATTTTAACTATAGAAAGGAGTTTTCATACACACTCATATTTAACGTAATGATAATGTTTCAACAGATTGATACAAAACTTATGACATTTGCAAATTGTATGATTGAGATCAAAACATTGTTATAAATAATAACTGGCGCCAAAACTTTCTAGGTCACGTAGGAGACCTGGGTATCGATCGGTCTAAGATTTAAAGCACTTGCTCATTCCACGCTCGGAATTCTTTAGTAGGTACATTTAGTAATAATTATACATTTAATATTGTTTACGTATTATAATATTATTATATTTAACAATGGTTTTATTAGCTTAGCATAATTTTTACAATCGTGTCAAGGTTTGTCATTATAATAAAACAAATTGCCATATAAAATTAATCACAAGCGAACTAATAACTTTTTCTTTTAACTTATCTTGATTTAAATATACGTTATATTAACTCGGAACGTAACACTCGTATATACCTATAAGTAAAAAAATATCGAGATTAATGCAAATCGTAAAATATAATTTTGTGCTCTGATAGAACAATAAATATTATTGTATTAAAAGTAAGCTAGTAAACACATAAAATTGCTATGTTAATTCTTTGTACGTAAAAAAATGTTTTACTATGTATATGTACTAACCAATTTTTTAAGTAAGCAAAACAGAATATAAAATATTCGAAAAAAAACTTGTTTATTCGAATATTTCGTTTTACGTTGCAAATACGTACATTGTTCTAAACCAGATAGTGAATATTTATTCAAATAAAGAATTTTCCAGTGTTTCTCAATGTTTGTAATGTACATATCATTTAAGCAATTAGTTTTTCTTTATTTGGTAAAGTTTCATATTTTAAAATAAGAATAAAAATTGTAACCATTGTATCAAGAATAGAGCGTAAAACTGGAGGCAAAATGAACAAAAACAGATTGCATAAAGCAGGTCCATCGGTCTGTGAGTCGTTAGTGTTGCTCGACCATTTCGTTTTCATCTCTTTTGTATTTTGTCTTGTTTTTCAAACAATAAAAATAAACATTAAGTATAAGATTAAGATACCCGATAGAATATCTCATCGGAAATCATAATACGAAATCTGTAAAAAATGATGGACGGGACGTTCCCTTTAAACGTCATCCCCAGTTTAACCTCCTAAAGAAACAAATATAATAAATGCAAGCCCTAATACATATATCGACGAACTCTTGATTTAAACTTTTATCCCCAAAATTCACCCTCTCAAAGCCTGAATTTTAAAAAACACCACATCAACTATTTTATACTCATAAAAAATAAGTCTGAACACTGATTTCCATACCTTTAACTTTCAAAATATATATATAAACTTTCATCCTAAGAATCATCCTCGTAGATGATCATTTTTTAAAAACTTTGTGATCCGTCTTCAACTCACCAATGCCGATTTCCTTATGTCTAACATAATAAATGACGAATTTCCACTTAAACATTCATCCGTTATTTACCGAAATAAGAGATGAATATTGAAAAATCTCTTGTTAATGCTAAGGCTTTACGTTGTATGTCAGTTAGCCATTTTAATTTTTTATTATGTATTTAGATGTTAAAAAAATCCAAACAAATAATTGAAATATTATATGAGTATACTAAAAACGTAAATTACGATATTTAAGAATATTTTTGTATAAATTATATATTTTAATCAAAACAAGAACACGGAAATTGTTATTACTCTTTTTATATTTATTATACAAAAAGGGGAAATGTAAACTTATATAATTCGAAAGGTACTGCGGTAGAGATTAGTATAAAAAAATGTTAGATTTTTGTGCGAAAAAGAAAGTGCAAATCTCGACCCAAGCTATACTAATATAGGAAACGTATAATCAATTTAAATAATAACATAATAACATTTAAAATAAAACATTATAACTTTGAGAAGCGCTTGCTTCAAGCATAGCAAGCATGTAACAATCTTGCCGCAGTCGGTGTCCGATTCTACAGCCGTGTACTCGTGTACTACCGCCTTAAAATATTTTCAAATCAGATTAAAATTATATAAATAAAATAAAAGATATTCTAAATAATAAAAAGGTTGAAATTATATATAACTGGAAATAGTACGATAAATAACCTAATTTAATTAAGTGTTGTGTTTATGGCTTCTGTAATAGAGGGTTACTGTGCAAATGCGATTAAGTATCGATATTGGACTGTATGTGTTCCGTGAGAAAATCGTGTCACATAATTAAATGTTAATTTAGATTAAATCAAACTCTTTAGAGTTGCAGTGACCGGTCGATAAGACTTTTAATTGGTGTTTAAAAATACTGTATCATTAATGATGGGTGTATGTGTAACGAATACTCTTGCCATGGATATAAGTCGTAAGTATTAAAAAAAAAAAAACATAATATTAAAATATTTGGCGATTTAAGTTTCCTTTTTTTTTTTTTCTTACCTTGAAATATATTTCTTAATACTGTATTTTCGTTAATATCTCGAAATTTCTTATATAAACTTACAGTACAATGGTAGATCATGTTAGAAATGTGTTACGCAAGATCTAGATATTGTGAATGAATCTAGGAATGAGAATGTGATTTTTATCAACGTGTTATCTTACCCTACGTGAGTTTACTGTGATATTGTCGAAGAATTCTGTTATATTTTACATAAATAATATTTACAATGTAACCGAGACATTTTATAGAAAAAATTACATACCTGTTTTCAAAGAAAGAATTACCATTTTTTAGACTAAGTTCTCATTGTAATTTTTTTCTTGCTTCTTAATATTTATGACACAACACTGGATGTCGTTTACTATTCACTAGAATTTTGTTGCATCTTCTTTCCATTTATAGGTAAAGTATTCAATACACCTACCTACTATCTACCTATACAAAGTAAAGTAAAAAAGGCCGTTGACCGTCTTTGTATGAGACGAAGAGTATCAAACCCCATTTTTCGTAACTAACTACTCTAGTGCAAAAAGTAATGGCATTTCGTTGCTCCGATAAATAAGAACAAAATCAATAAACTTAACTATTCGTTGTGAGAGCTTAACCATTGATTTAATTAATTAATTTAATCAAAGTAATATCTTGATGAGACGATGTCAAGCGTAGTGGTAACATTCTATCCGGTCAAAGTGAGCGGACTCGTTTTTAAAAGTAGTGCAGTCACCTATTACATAACATTCTAGTCTATATACCGTAATATGTTCTAATCAAACGCCCGATTCTAATAGATAGGCCTTCTTGATATGCCCCGAAATGGAGGATGCATTCCGCTGACCTAATTAAATATTTTGAAGACGTCTGATTTTCTTATGACGAAAAGAATCATCACAAGGGATGAAATGCAACTAACCGAACCACAAAAATAAAATTGATTCAGAATATACTTCCGTTTTATTTCAGTTCAGATTACATCGATAAATATATGAGAATGACATGATACTGTTTTAAAATTAATTTGTACAGTCCTTAAAATATATTGTCCAGTGATTAAAACATGGGCATCATAACTGACTGACCAAGACTGCGGGTTCCAATCCCGGCAAGCAACATCGACATGTTCTGTGTTTAAAATCGTGCTCGGTTGTTAAGGAAATCACAGAAAAGAAACCTGTATATTTGTGATAAAAATCTGTCACATCAGAGCTACGTGGTGTAATAAGCTTCAAACGGTTAAAATAATAGGAGGACTTAGTCCAGCAGTGGGATATTAACAGACTGTTACGTTTTTGGCTTCAAAGTACATTAACAAATAATGTATAATATAACCTACGACGACTTTTATTTAGTTATCACTAACCCACCAGTTTGGGTGGACATTTGAAAGTCAGAAAGTTATATTATGTAATATATAATTCGTTGTGGGTTTTATTTTTACATGAAGTTCGATCTTTTAGTCAGTTATATAAAACGTATGTACCGCCAAGTTCGCCGAGTTTAACATACCTAGTCGTAGTTTATAAATATATTTATATATAATTCGTTTTAAGATTAAATAAATATAAAGAATAGAAGCCATTTAACTCACTTCGATCAGTCGAATCGAGTCGTAACCTAGATCGTATATAATATACGTATAATTTACGGGATTCTGTCGGAGTTATTACATTCACGTTACGTTTTATTGCAAGTTTTTAAACCAGTAAAGGAAAGCGGCACGGTTCAAGTCGGTTACTCATCCGACCCATTGCACGTAAGGGCTGTCTTTTGCAATGCGGATCTTAGATTTTTACCTTTCACAGCTTGCGACGCATAACCTCTATACGATATTTTAGTGTTATCTATAGGTATATTTCGTGTTACAAATATATCATATTTATATGTTTAAGTTGATCATCTTAATTAAAATATAAATGAAAATGAAATACGTGATAATATGTTGTTTTATTTAATTTTTAAAGTTAATATGCGGAAATGGTGTCTTAATTGCTTTTTAATGATAATTTAAATGCTTTTATGGCACAAAAAAATATTAATTTAGATTCTTGAGGGTTTATATAAATCGTTAAACGATTGAAGAAACTTTGTATGATAGGAAAAGATTGTGAACTCTTGTAAAAATCATCTGATTTTCAGACTTGAACCAATTTAGAACTATTTTTTATTGCTATTAATAAGAATAATTCATTGAAAAATACATGATCGTGCTCAATATTTATCAAACCAAGTATTTTAGGAATCAGTTATATTTGCTTGCAAAATATCGAAGATAAAAAAATCAAAACTCATAAAATAAGCTGAAATTGATTTATTCCAGAGGCAGGTCCCTCCCATAAATTTGTAACTCGTGACGTCTTATCAATGACGGACCTCGTCTTAAAGGAAGTCTGAGAAAGATAAAGGTTAGACTAAATCAAACAGTTCCGTGGTGTCCTAGACAATTAGTTGGTCATAGTAAAAGACACAGTATTGTTACTATTAGATGTTGTTACTATTAGTAGATATAAAATAAATTAGCTGCGGTCACAGAGTACAGACTTAATCCAAAAATTATGAACAATCAATTATGAAAATAGATTGCTAATGGCAGCGCGGTCAGAAATCACCGCAATTCAATAACTTACTGGAAACAATAAATCCCACAGCGTAATTTGAGATTTCTAATGAAATCCGTCCGTTACAAATTGAATGAACCGAAATCTATTAAATGTTAAATACAACTGTTTATAATTACATATCATATAAAAAAAAATAAAAATGTTTTTGTTAAATTATTGATATGATATGTGATTATACATTATATTTAGCAATTAATATTTGAATAGCTTCGGGAGCTTAATATGTGTTATAAAGATAATAATAAAAGATAAAAAACGGTCGAGACGACTTCTGTAACATGCGTAGCATAAATCCTAAGACTTTCTTATTAAAGGGGGGAGGAGCCCTTTCGTTAATATAAGATTATACTTAGGTCATTTTTAAGATTATAAAATTATGCTCCGAAATATTATATTTTTTTATCAACATGTCAGTCTGTTTCTTGTCTCTTGCGATGAATGACTAAACGCAAAGAATGACATTGATCCTCTATACATATTTATTTTTTAATATGTTGTTATCATTAATTAAAGAGAAACTTAAAATGGTTGCTGATGCCACAGATTATATTTTTGACATTCAAGGCCTCAGAGACAAAGTATGCGGTGAAAATAAATGAAATCTTCATGGTAACTTTTTAAAACTAAGTACCTATACAATCTCTTTGAAACTTTGAAGGCATTTCTTCGTAAATGTTCTTGGTATTATTTTATTACTTTTCTTAATATTATACAAACATTTGCTTATTTCTTTGAGATTGTTAAGTGCTATAAAGTTTTTAAAAATATATATGTTATTTCTTACGAAATAAATTCTTTGTCCGTTCTCTTTTCTCAGAACAGCAATGTTGTATGGAGTTTAAAGAGTGTTTTGAATTGTTAGCAAAGTATCCGAGTCTAGGAATTTCATTTAACCTGTGGTTCTTTGACCACAAAACGTGACCTTATTTTCATGGGTCATATCTTTATTTATAATTTGTTTCTTCGTCAGTTTATTTCGCAAGGAGTCTTAGGAACGGTGTAGTCACGACTTATCGAATAGATTGTATAGCACTGATATAGTAATAAGATTAATTTCTGAGGACAGAAACTGCGTAATATTTGCAGTGTAAATTTTACCTAATTATTATGTCTTTTAAATTGGATATTGGTAACGGAAACCGAATGCAGAATTAATAGATGCGGTTTCAATATCGTTTATAACATATTAATGAAAGTGCTGGGTTTAGATTATCTGTATTTTCCGAACACTGGCAATACGTATCTAATGGTAACTTTTATTTGATATAGCTGTTTTAGAGGACAAGTGATTTGAAATAAGAATATTCAAATACTATTGGTCGTTCTTTTATCCACATTCATTTGGTATTAGTTTGCCATTTGCCATCTATTTCGCGGTACTACTTCTCAGATTCTATAATAATAATCATCCTCAATAATAAAGAGCCTTTTTGACTCTTGTTTTTTTTTTAATATTGTGGTAAGTTTCCGAGTTTAGTGCGTTCAATCTTACGAAACCATCTTACGAATTTAAATATATTTAAGTTAACAATATATCACTTAAAATGAATAACGATCAATCAGCAACAACAATCAGTGTCACGATTAAGTCTGAATATAATGTAAACTAAAGACTAGTTACCTTGAGTAATGAAAATAGTGTTTAACTTTCATTCTTCATGGTCGTTTCTCAAAGCTCTGGTCTTTATCTAACCATCTTTAGACAAAAGCGTCTCGGGTCAAGGATGTTTGAATTGGACTTGTGCCAGGGTAAGTCGTATATTTTTATCTGTGGTAAACAATGGCGCCAAGTATAATATGCCTGCCAACTGTCGAGAGTATTTCTGATTTATTGTATAATCGATTTTATTTTATTAACATGTATTATACCAGCACTACGCTGAAATTTAAAAAAATAAGTATATTATGTGCTTTACTAGTAGTAGTAGACACGTATGTTATAGACACCATCACAAACAATGAGACTATGAACGGCTTAATTGGATGATTTTAAGTTTGAAAAGTGCAGCTAAAAACGTACCTCTCCTAAAATAATCAGTTGAGCATTTATATAATTTTGCTAAATAGCGTGTTTCTTATATTATATTGCTCTTTTATATGCTTGTGTATTTATATTAAACACATATTATTAATTAAATTAAGTATTTATATGTTGTTAAGCTTTGATTTAAATGGTGGTTCCATAAAATATTTGACATTTAAATCTAATATTTTGTTTCTTCGTACAAATGAAGAGGTACTAATTTTATTAACTTTTTTAAAACGTCTTAATAAGTTAGAGAATAATATACTTAAAGAATCGTTATGTTGAGAATCAAGTACTTTCGTTAAAATCGACTTGGATTTAGAGCAAGCTTTAACAAGGTTAGCCGTTCCCTTTTAATAATTATAACATGGTCTAGGCATGTTTAAAGATATGAATTTATTTAAACCAACGGTATTTTAATTCTTGCTTCATTGCACGCGAGTGATTTTGTAATGTATACTTTTTCAATTTAATTAGCGTATACGTAATGTTCATAACTTGCTTAAGTAAGAATAAACTTCATATGTGAGATAATAGAACAAAAATTGTATCTTCTTTATTTAGTGATGTAATATAAGAGACAAGAAGACACAGTACGAGACGAGATTACCTTAAAACAAAATCAATAAATTTAATCCCGCGACTATGCGCTTGTTTCACGAGATTATTGTTGATACAGTGTACACATCGGCTGTAAAATCATTAAACAAATTCAACCTCTTCTAACAAATTCGTTCTTTTCTATCAAGGAAAAAGTAATAGAGATAATTTCACCAAGCAGATGTCGAAAAATTTCGAGATAAATTATTTAAAATGCAAATTAAGCTTAAGAAAAATGGTAATGCTTTTGAACCCGCAGTCTTTGGTTACTATTATTTAAACGTGCTCTTCGCTGGCCTGTATTGACTTATACGTCTCGTGCTTATAATTAACTCGAGTTCAATTTAATACAATTATCAATAATTATTATGCTGTACGCAACACATTATGCAACTATTAAAAGTAAAATCATTATTTTTTAATATTTGTACACTACAAACATAATAGTGCGTAATTATTATTGTGCAAGGTTTTACAAAAAAGAGAAATAATCGATATGATGTTGAAATAACGAAGAGAAAAGACGGGACCACTTGAAAATATGAAATCCGTCCAGTGGATAAATTAAATGAGTATAGTATTCAATACTTTTATACATAAGTGAAGTTATCATTTATACTTAATAGAGTTATATCAATCTCAGAAAGAGTACGAAATGACAATGTGGGCGGAACGCACCGTTACCCCCCTTTAAAGTATGTCAATTAATTTTAATTACACTATGGTTGAGTGGGCAATAATTTACAACGGTAACTAAATTAACTAATTCCCATCCTAAATCGTTTAGTGTCAATATTTAGCGGTTTCTTTAGGAAATACGATGTCTCAAAAAGGCCAATTATTTGTACTCTGTGCCTCATAATCTGAGAGCTAGACAAAGTTACTTTCCTTGATGGTAGAGCTTTGTGTGTGCCCGTTTGGGTAGATCTACCTATTCATCATATATTGTACCGCTAAACAGCAATACTTATCATTGTTGTGTTCCGGTTTGAATGGTGATTGAGTCATTGTTCCCAATGTTTGTGACGCATTGGTGACATGAGGAATGATTAATATTTCTTTCATCACCAACGTCTATGGGCAGTGGCGTTCACAACCATTAGATGGTCCATTTTTCCAGTCCGCGTACTATACATAAAAAAGTGCTTTCGACAATGATTGCCAAAACTTCGCCTTCGTCGAAACTATTCAATCTATACGTTAATTACAGATAAATGTGGCTTTGTCTGAGCTTAAAAGTATTTCTACCTCGTTTCTATGAATGGATTGGAAAAGGATAAAAGATTGATTAGGGATTGTGTTCAACAGAATTGGAACATTTTAGTTAAAAAAATTACAAGATTAAATGAAGTACGATGCGAAGTTAATTCGAAGATATTATTCTTGAGTCAGGATTGGAATTGTCAGAATTCTTATGACGTATTATCGAATCGTTATACGCTACTCAAGCTAACGGGAAGTGGCAAATATTACAAGGCAATCGAGTGGTATTTTAAAACATCTGCTTTTTTTATTATAAGTCATAGATTTTTTTTTTGTTTAAGTTAATATTTATTTTAACTGCTCTCTCTCTTTGTTCACGTTGAGAGTTAATTTTCAAGGTGATTTTTTTGTAAAACTTTCTATAATGTGTAACGTAACGTAGGTTTTTTGGCGTAAAATGTTTTACTTATAATTCGAGTCTCAAACCTAAAATTTTACATTTAGTTTCCTGAATGTGTATATAGCGACCCGCCCCGGCTTCGCACATGCGTAATTTGTACAGTACGAGTATATTATAAGTATTTAGGAATAATGTAGATTTCTACCATTGAATTATTTTTTCGAATTGGATCATTCGTTCCGGAGATTAACCCGTACACATACATACACACAATCTTTATACCTTTATATTATTAGCGGCGATCAGACTAACGATAAATGTTGATGTGCTACAGCGCCATTTCTATGTAAATATACTTATGTGCAAACTTTCATGTTAATCTGTCAAACAATATAGAATATTATTAATATCGAACCAATATCCCAACATCTATTTTTGTATATTAGATTTTTAAAAAAAAACAAGTTTAAAGTAACGCTCTTCATTTGTTTTGATAATAATCAATATAATTATGTTTACAAATAATATTTGATGCATTTTCTTGACAATAGTACTTATTGTAATTTCCAAATCATAATACATGTTGTAATGTAATAATATAATTAAATTTCACCTCATTGAATGAACGAAGATATTTTTATATTTATAAAGTTAGCTTACTACTACTAATTAAAATATATCTTCAGAATGTTTACAGATGAGTCAGCGAGAGCATTTATCTACCTTTTAACGGCAACTGTAGCTTAGTTTAATAAATAGATACATATATTTATTTAAAACGTTTTATGTGCATTTTATACTTTGCAAGAGTAGGTTTTGAAATGACTAGAACTGAAGTAATATTTGCTGTACGACCCATAAGTATAGTACAGTCGAATTGGTCGGTACACGAATGTTTAGTATCATTGGCTTAAATATATCTCGGTGTAAAATTCTTATTTAATCATGATAGGCAGGTTGTATTTTATAAGATTTATTAATGTTTAAAAAAAATAATTATATATCTATGTTTGAATTAGACATAAAAAGCGACCGGGAAAATTTATTAATAATGAAATTGAGAAGTGCGCTTAGCAAGTATATAATAATAACTTAATTGGGTATATTTATTTTGTTACATTTATTTATTGGTTTATATAAAAAAAAACATAAATGAGAAATGGTAAAAGAAATTGTTTGAGTCGTAATTTTGTTGAAAAATATAGATACAAAATTCGTCCAAACTTAATAGATTCAAATTTGAATAATTTCAACCGCCAAGGACACAATTTTATTTTTATACCCAATTATTCGGCAGCCCCTTTCGCAAGGAACGATTTTGTGGTTAGACGTAATTTGGAATCGGTGATATCTTCTAAAGTATTCATTCGAATGATATATGAGAAAGGATTTATAATTAATTTTATAACATTTTAAGACTTACAATTTCCTAAGACCATTGTTAATCAGGTAACAGTTTTTTGGATAAAATACTGCCGTAGTTCAACCTTTTTGTACCAAATATTTACAAAACCGACGAAGCATTTATCGATCTTTCTATTAGTGAAAACCGTATCAAAATCCGTTTAAAATTGCTTCAAAAGAAGTAGGCGGAGATACAAACAGAAAGCAACTTTGTTTTATACTATTTTTATAGATTTTTTTTTATGATATCGTTAGGCGGACGAGCAAATGGGCCACCTGATGGTAATTGGTCACATGGCGTTGTAAGCGATATAAACCATTCCTTACATCACCAATGCGCCACCAACCTTGGGAACTAAGATATTACGTCCCTTGTGCCTGTATTTACACTGGCTCACTCACCCTTCAAACTGGAACACAACAATACTGAATATCTGATAAGTGGGTGGTACCTACCCAGACGGGCTTGCACAAAGCCCTACCACCAAGTAAATATATTATTTGTGATTTCACAAAAACATAATATTTTGTAGTAATAATATAAACAAAAGATAATTATATCGAAGAAAATATTGTAAAGTTACTAGCTATGCAAACAGCCTAGCTAGGAATATCCAGTGTTAACCAATGCTAGGGATAGTCAGTTCGCTCCTCCAAGTGCTAATCATATTTTAAGTTATGTGCTTATGTAAAGATAATAATAACAGCAAAGCGATTCTGCAAGAATTCACTTCGTATTTTCATTTCACGAGTGCGAATGCCATTTTGGTACGTGTATTCTATAAATTTTATAATTATTAAACTCAATGTCGCATATTACATTATGACATTACACGCTCGTTTTCTGCGTTAAGTTTCGAGTTTCTTCTCATAAAATATAGCTGTCGCTGTGATCGAAGTATTGTTTGATGAATACATCGTAACGTCGACGCGGACAAAAAGTCGTTTAGGTCAAAGAGAATTTCAACCAGACGAGCTATAAAAAATCGAAACAAGTTCAGCTTGAACGAGACCGCAACCGCAATCGTATTGCAAATGTCGATCATATTTTTCACCAACCTTGCAGTTATAAAGGGTAATGTGTTATACAGTTTAAATATAAAGCGATTTGATGTATAAACTATTAACATTTTGAGGTTTAAATGCAATTGGAACTTGAAATTTTACCGCCTCAGGAATTCCATTTCAATAAATAGTTTGGTTTTGAAATACTTAGAAAATGAGAGTGTTATTAAGAAAATGGCAACCGAATTAACTAACGTTAACCTAACATTAAAGAGTGAACGTGTTATTAACTCAGCTTTCGATTGCAATGGTTTTAATATATTCATGAGAATTCTTCGCAATGTTCTTATAGCATTTGATGCTTCCGCGAGATCGAAGATAAGTATTATTCCCATGTAACACTATTCTAATTGTAAACGAAAACAATGCACTGTTGTGTAACAAAACAAGCTCTTAAGTCAATATTTACCCAATATAGCATTCCATTTTGATTTGCAAATGTTTATGATTTTATTTTTTATTACGGCAATATTATTGTTTTGAAATCAATTCAAATTTCGAAGGCGAAACGACGAAAGCGAAATATTGAAATTGACATCTTAAAACACCTTGATATAAATATTAAAAAAAAAAAGATATCAAACCAAATATATTAACCGAAAATAATATTAGCTTCATTTTTTGCTTTGTTTCCAATTGTAGCAATGGTTTTAAAGTAGAGATATAATTAAAAGAGTTATAATTTAAGTCTTTAAGGGGTTTTGCTGGTACGAAGTAGAAATTTGGAAATTTCATTCATTTCATTATTTCTATTATTATGATACACATTTACATAATAATAATATGTATTCATTTTGTCGAATGCTTTGAGTTATTTTTATTGTTTAACAATAAAAAAAAAAACATAAACTAAAATTTAATATTAGTAATTGAATGAGCGATTATTCTTTTATACATTCTCATAAAACCAGGTAATAATAATAAGACTAAGTAAACAAAATAACGAAATAGTACCGACTTATTATATGTTTAATATTCTGCGAGACAGAATTGTCCACGAAGCCTTATCGAATACGAAACCAGTATTTTAATTTACGAAAATAGCATACCTAATAATTTGACATTAAGATAAAGGTCGTACGTCAAAGATTGACGTAGGTCCGAGTCGAGAAAATGTCTCGTGACGTCATGAGATACAACCTATATAAGTGTTTATGTATACCTATATTTTGTTCGTTAATTTAAATTTTGCTTTCCATTTCACTTTATCTAAGAGTTTAAGCTGTAATGTAGAAGACATCGCGTAATGTTTATGGAAGGTGATTTTCGTGACGTATTTTAATATGGCATTTTCTCTAGAGTACTCCCTAGGGCAGTGATTCCCAAAGTGGTCAAGGTGGACCCCCAGGGGTCCATGGGAGCCTTGCTGGGGGTCTACGTAGGCGTGAATAAAAAATGAGGGTCCATAAGATGTTAATGGGGGTCGACGAAAATTTATCTGCTTTTGATAGTAAAGAGCAAAAATGTAAGCATAGTTTTTATAAGGGCCTACCTACATTGTTTTAAGTACCTAACTAAGCAGATAATATTTTAATAAGGCAAGCGACTGTTACTTGTTCAAACTTGCGTATTCGATATTACGTACAATTTCGTGTACAGACATGCAAAGCGCTATCCGCCCGACAATGCTTAATGCTTGTTCAGATAGATAGAATACTTGATGCCAAAGGACCTTTTTTTTTCTTTTTCTTCATCAGTTTGAGAGAATCACTAACAAATTCATAGATTTTAATTACTGAAATACTCGTAGGGTTACTAAGGATAGAATTAAAAGCTCCAATATTGAACAAATTTAAATTTAGTTCATATTTTAGTGTTTCTCTCAAACTGTGGTTACGGACACATGCCAATAGGTGGTCCACGAGAAAAATAAGTTTGGGAACTACTGCCCTAGGGTTAGGGCGCATGCGGGAAACGGGGCAACCCTCGAAAAGCAATATGGCGACGAGCGCCACGAGCTAAGCACGCGCCTTATATTTACAACGCTTTGCGCTAAAATTATTTTTTGTGGCATTGTCTAAAAAAAAACTTATAGTATCTTTATTTCGCGAGGAACGCTTATTTAATGTGTTTTCCGTGATTTTGAAGTACTGAACCGTTATTGTGTTTCGTGACGCAGTGCGATCATATGTGTTTTACGGTATCTGAGACGAATAAATCACAGGTCAATGCCGTCAAGTGTTGTTTAGATACATAATTTTCGCGCTTAACGTCGCGTGCAGTATTTTACAAACAATAGCTTTTCTTTTATGTGAATAAATATTATTTAATTCTTAAATTAGATCTGTCTAAACGCCAAAAAGTTTTACTATTTCTGCCAATTATAAGTAAATAAAACAGTGCAATTTATTATCTGTGACTGCTTAAAATAATCGTAAAAACGGTTCCTATTAAAACTCTTCGCGCGGTTTCTTGTGATAAGTGTAAATATCAATCAAGCTGCGTCGGTCGAGGGTATCACCGGCGGCTCTGCTGCTGGGTACAAGGCCGGTGTCTGGCTTAGTAGAGCCAGTTCGAAGCCCTGAAGAGCAAGCATTGGACGTCGCACAAGACAAATCTTACTGGGGCAGCGTTGCCACCACTATGACAAGTAATATTCAATGCAATTTTTATCAATACGTTATCCATAAGCGATCTGTTTCTCCTTGAACTAGATTTTATTACTGAAACAATATTTCATAATATATCATGTCATGAAAATAATAATCGATCAATTTCTTTTAAATATTACAAAATTAGTTTGAAACGTAATTTATGTAATAAACATGAATTCATTTCAAAATATTTTATATAAAACTATGACATAGATTACCAAGTTTATTCAACATATGAATTAAGTATATGTATCATTTATGACATATTGAAAGAAAAAAACGTCTAAATAAGTTACAAACGCATTCCGTGCAGCCGTATGTAATTTCCAGTCGATATACTGAGTCACCAGCAGTTCCCTACCGCGTCACAGCTGACTGAGAACGAAACCACCCAACAAAGCGATATCCTACAATATTACTTTGCGAAAACAATAAAGATACTGCTGATAACTAGTTGAAACCAGTTTTACAGTAGTCTAGAAAGTAAAGCAAATAGAACGCAATAATATATTGTTACGGCTATATTACAAAAAAAACCTTTGTTGTAATTTTTAAATCCTATAGACTGAGAAATTAAATAAAAAAATATTAGTAGGCGTTCCATGACATTATAAAATCATAGCATAGCATCGATCACAGTTGATGCGCAAAAATCAAACGATTAAACAATTTTTGTGTCTTGGTATCTATTCGGCGCCATATTGGATTTCGTATGACGTCATAGTTATAATCTGCGGGATGCAGCAAATTTCTAGTAACGATATCAATCTCCCGATATGTTAAACACTAACATAACTACGTACTACGCGCAAAATTAATATATTTCATCGGTAAGTATTTGTAGCTTAGGAATTAAAACAAATGTATTTTTAAACTTACAACACTGTGTCGCTCTCCTTTACGCAGTTCTATTTTCACAACTACGATGAATTACAATAAAGACGAGACTAATCGATTCACGGCGACCTTAAATAACTTTGCCAAATATCAGGGTTGAATCGCACATTTCTCGACTATTTCAAATTTGGTTTATCCTAAGATTTATTTTTGGAACGTTTTCATGATTGAAGAATATTCTTAGAAAGGGAATCTAAACTATTGCATTAAGTTTAAAGGATCTAATGAAAGGACTTTTAGTATTACTTCAAAATGCCATCATAGAATTTATACTTGAAGATTAAGACTCTAATAAAGATAACTATTGTCTAGACTAGTCGGTGACACCGTAAAAATGTTTACGTCAAAAAGTGAGGAATAAAATAAACTTTACTATCTTATACCTAAAATCTAGATTTAAAGGAATAAATAAAAATTACAAAAGTGTAAATAAAAAATGAAATGTTCTTTTTTTAATTTGTGGTCCGTTTCAAGTCTTGAAAATGCTCTTATTACATTAGCGCAGTTACGTTCGTGAACGCTCACGGGATTTCCACTTACCGTTTGCATCGCGTAAATCTGACATGTAAAAGCAACGACTGTGCTAATTAGGTTAAAATAAAAGCAAACACAGTTTCAAAGTTTTGTAACATTTGTATTTCACGGAACTGTGCAAAACGGTAGCAAAAAGTTCTTGTATAAGTCTAGTACTATCTATGTACAGATATGTGTTGTGAAAATATTGCCCACGTGGCTTAGTTAATAGAAAATAAAACTATTGCGTATGATAACATCGTATATGATACAATAATTAAGACTGTCCTGACTGATTTCTACCAAGTTATGCCGTTACTTTAAGAGGTATGGGATAAACAAAACATACGAATTATCTGAGAATTTCTTGTCAGAAAAACTCAATAACTTGAAATTGGCTCAAACCAGGGTTTGATTCCAAGATCTCGTTATCGTCATAGCAAGTCAATAGCAGTCAAAACTAACTTACTATTTTTGGTATACGACTTTAAGAATCGCCTTTGAGTTTTAGTATTCGATAAATATGTTGCATGTTAAGCGGTTACCCTTAGGCGTTACCGTATCTAAGTTATAACTGATCCCTTACGACCCGTAAACGCCAAGGTTTTAACGTCAGCTATCGTGTTTATTAAAAAAGCTAACGTGTTATTTCTTACGCGTTTGATCTTCTTAGATATTATTTTATATTAAAAAAAAAACTGTCAATTTATTATTTCAAGTAATTTAAATGAGTTTGGAGCGTGCATATTTTATATTCTTATTGTAAGGTTTTGATTTCAAAGGTAATTTGGAAAATATATTATTCTCACTTGGAATAATATTCTATAATATATCAAACTAATGGAAGTATTTCCCTTGGGCGAATATATTGCTTGGTCTATTTTTAACATATTAATATCAGAATCGTGTTTGCTGTATGTCATGTGATCCTTTGGGAGTTTTCTCGAATATTTCTTTAACTGTCGTAAATACATTAGTGATCTTTAGTGAGCAAAATATAACGTTTTAAGTGCGAGCTATTGAAATATAGAGAACTTTTCCGATAGCATATTATCGGAAAAGTTTTCTTTGTAATTGTTATTTTATTTGCATATAGAGTCGATATTCTTATCGTCTAATTCATAGTTTGTATTTCATAAACAGCCCAATTTTACCCAGCTGTGAGACGTATAAAGATCTTTATTTTTACTCGCCTTAAAATAAACTAGATTATCTCTGCGGTCTTGCATAGTGTACGACGGACCTAATATTTTATAACATTTGCATTTATTTAAAAAAAAATATTATAGTCGGTTGCGGGATGGTTGAACAAACAAACAAGTTATTATATTTTAATAGTGTAGAAGATTGTATTCCTGTCAAACCTTAATAGGATTGAAAAATGGCTAATTATTCGACAGTTAAACTTGAGTTATAAGACTCCAAACATAAGATATATAAATAAATTTATAAAGTTCGACAGTTTATATTGTTTTTTTTTTGGTTTTGTTGGTTTGTGGAAGTTTATATAACGCGTAGGCTTTGATGTACGCAGCGATAACCATGAACGTCAATCAATATGGCATATCTATATGAAACAAACACATTTACATACCGCCCTGTTTACTTGTATAAGCTAAAAACAACGCGACTCAAACCGCGAGTCACAGAATAGGACTGCTGTTACACGGGTACATACCTATAGAAACTCGTAATTTCGAACACATTTAGTAGCAATCGTGAGATGTTAAAAACCAAGTTACGATAACACGCTATTAACATATTATTTCATTCGTGTATCCTTTAAATGTTATAATCATTGTTAAGTTTGCAAATATCTTTCTGACATTTCACGATCGCGTTCTGCTGTGAGTTTCGAGTTTGTTCTTACTTGCCTAACAAAACTTCACGCAAAAAATAACATATATGTTGACTTGTGACTTTTTGTAACCATTTAACTACGATATTTGAAAATAATGGCAATGTCATATAACCAACTTAATTATCTTCGTACGGTGCTATCCGTTTTGGCATTTGGCAATCCAATGAGCGTTCACATTGAAACCAAATTCGTATATCAGACTTTGACCAACGCTTCTTAAACTGGAGGTAACACGAGACGTAAATGGGGTAAACATTTATTAATCAGCGCAGTTTCCATAAAAAAAAAATGTATTTTTCGATTCATTTCTGATACATACGGACAACAAGTCCAATTGATCGTCTGCATAAATATTACTGCTTAAGAACTGCACTGCGGTCAAGCTTTGCGTTTATCAAGACCTAAATACCAAGGTTTTTTAAGCCAGTCACTGCTTTACGAGCTTGCGTGACTAGTAATAGTCGGCCAAGTAGAACAGTTACTAATTGTATCGATATTGTTTACATTTTAATACTGATACATAACTATTTCGATAGTTATATATATTGTGTAAGGAAATTAGTCAAAACAAACACAACAAACGTAACAAATTTACTTATAATTATATACCTTGTGTAATCTCGTCTGGATCTACCGCAAATCATATATTTTACCATCAAACAGCAGTACTAAGTATTGTGTGTTCCTGTTAGAGTGAGCACAAAGGACATATCATCTTAGATTTCAAGGTGGTACAATAGTAATAATAAAAAAATGTCATATGATAACCTATTAATATTTTATATAGTTTGATATCTATGAGCAATGTGGCACCACTTACCATCAGGTGGCCCATTTGCTAGTCCGCCAAAAACCTCTTGGATAAGATGTAATTATGTTATCAATTTGTACTCTCCTTCGTAAAGTAGACTATCTTGAGAAGAAAACTGCACTTGTGTTTTATATACTTAGTCCCAATACGGAGTATGAATTGAAAGTAAATGACTGCTATTGATTGATATGTAGTTACTTTCTTATAGGAATAATTGCCTTCATATAAGACTTGCCGTTAATACAAATTCAATGCAACTTAAAAGATCAGACTTTCTTTTAATTCCTTGAGTAAATTTCTATATATGATAGAAATATAAATACGTCTGCATTATTCTACGTAGTACGTATTTCATTAATTCTTACCCCAGCCACGAGGAAAAATATGAAAAGAATTTAAAGAGAACTAATGTCAACACGCTGATTTGTCAGCCATTGTTTCAATTTAAAACTGTTCACTTGATATTGTTTTATATTCATTTGCTTGTATGACATCGTGTATCTCGACTCTTTATCTTAAGCGTATATATTTTAAATTCACTTTAATAAAACAGTTTCTAGTTTTCTAACATTTAACATAATTTCTAAATTAATAATTCGATAATGTTCGTCACATAAATGATAATTAAATTATTTTTTCTAGTGTTACACTGACTCGTCTCTAATTTACATAACGGAAACAATATTACAGTATTATTTTTTTAATAAGTATGCTAGAGATAGCATACTGAGAGATAGCACCTGAGAAGGTGGGCGAATACCTTCTTGTAGGCTTAGAGCTCACTACACGCCGCTTCTATTCGGTTTGGTTATAACTTATACATGTAACGATAAATTTTAATCTGACAGATGCATGTTTGCTCACGGTGTCTTCCTTCATCGTCGAGTCAAAAATTATAAACGCAAATTAAGCATACACTGTATTATAGGTACTATGATACGTAATCTCTATGGTTCTTAATCAGGATTGAATCTTTGAAATTAGAAAATCTCAATTTGTGCGTTTAGACATTTAGTTCAGAATTTATTCAATTGAAACTTGATATGGTAATCGATTATTATTAAAAAATGAAATATAATACTATTATTGTTTTAATGTGCGTTAATAAATATGCATATATTTTAATTTACGCCTATTGAAGCGTGTTGAAGCTAATTATTGAAATATTTTGAAGTTTAATTATTGTTATAAGTCTAATTTTATCAAGATCGAATTCGCCGTAGAGTTACCAGTTTACTTCTTATCGAATCGTGCAACTTCAAGCATAATTATTGCTACCTATTATTGTAATTGCTTTGTAGAGAAAAATATTGTAATTCAAATAAAAATAATACATTATTTGTAGAATTGTTATGCTAGTATAGTTAATTTCAATTAATTAATTTTTACCTATCAGTATGCAGTACTTTACGCAATTAAAACAGTTTATTACGGTTACATTTTCATTTAACGATTCTACATTGACATTTAATCGTTCATAGAGAGGCAGTTTAGGTTTGCCAAGTGTACGAGGACGGCGAAAGTAAAAGGCTCACCATAGCGTGCTTGTTGTGTAAGTTGAACACTTGTGTTGATATATAAGGTTTTATAAGTTGTGTAACACGATGCTTTTATTCGATTGATTAATTCGTTTCGGGGTCTTAAGGCGATTGTTAGTACGTGATGCAAGAAATACGAAACGTTTTGTATGATGTTTATTGACTTTCAATACTACATTGAAATTTCTAGGCGCAATTAGAGTTCAATTTTAAGGTCGTATTTGTGTGCGCGTAAAAAAATTCTGTAACGTTTTTTTTAAACGTTTCTGATGTAAAAATGTTGTGATATGTAATGAAGTATATGAACTTAATTTTTTGGATATATTTTACACAACATAAAAAATATGCTGCATGATTTTGTACTAGTGGACCTTATGAGAGGTAGACGTTAAAACATATTGTAATAATGAACTTATGTATGAATTTCGGTATAGAATATGTAGGTACTAGGTAGCATATGTACCTAAGGTAAAAAGGTTTAAATATAAATAAAATTACGTATGAAACTCAAATAATTTTTGTTCTAACTAAATATTTATTGACAAAAATTATATTTGAACAGAATAAAATGATAACAGGAAGAATTGAGTAGGACCCCAGTAACACTTTTATCATTTAGCATAGAAGTTATTATTATGAGTTCGAAGACCTAACTTGTTTTATTGTTTTAGCAACGAGTGGCTCCGGCAGCGGGCCGGGCGGCGGCGACACGCGGCGTGGCGACGTCACGCCGCACGCGCCACCGCAAAGACGTCTCATCAAAGTAGACTTCGACAACCTTGAGGTAAGTTCTACTTATTTATGAAATTCATTACAGATAAAAAAATATCCAACACGTAAACACATACTATGTACACGCTCGATAGCTAAAAAATTTTTTTTTTTTTTTAAATAAATTCTAAATAATATGTGCAAGGCGTTTTTAGAGCTTTGTTGTGAATTTAGTAGGTACAGGAGTCCCTCGTGTGAGTTCTATATTTGAAAAGATCGCTGTTTTTTTTTAACTCAAATACCGCTGAATATTTTATGAAATTTTGTACCATCATATTCAGCGTGTCGCAGAGAAGGGTTATAACTAAACATTATAATACAATATAATTCAACTTACCTATAACGTAGCCACATGTATTTTTAAAGTAATTTCGATTGGATATAAGTTACAAACGTTTCCCGATATATAATCGCCCCCCCCTTCAGTCTGTCAATTATCTGCAAACGTAAATTCACGGCGATCAATCGCGTTCCTGTGTAAAAGTAGGGCAAACTAACAGACTTTCGGATTTTATATATTAACTAATATAGATATTAATACGGTTAAATTTTATACCGCATGAAATAAAAATATTTTATTAGTTGTTTCCTACGGACTTACAGCATGCGAAACTTAAAGCATGCGATTGTTGAATGTATGAAATAGTTGTCGCTCGCGGCTTCGTCGGGCGTCAGGTAAACCTAACAAGGTATAAAAAAGTAGCCTATGTCTTTTCTTGGAGTTCAAGCTTGCTTCGTAACAAATTTTATCGAATTCGGTTAAGTGGTTTGACCGTGAAAGAACAACTGACTGATAGAGTTACTTTCGCATTTATAATATTAGTATCGATTACAGTAACAATTAGTCGATATTATTATTCGATTAATTGTTTCTTCCTTTAATTAAATGATTTCGTTCCTAAATATACTCGTTGCACAAGGCTATTCAGTATTCAAATAAATAATCGTTTTAAATTAACCAAATCTTCTCTGGTTGTTTTGACATAAAAAATCAGTCTTTATTTTTAGTTTTCTAATTACGTTAAATATGTAATAAGGAAACTAAAAATAAATGATTAAAGATGATCTTTCGTCCACAATAATATAGGGTTTCTAGTAATGTCACTGCAATAAAGCTTCCTCTTAGTGTTTCACAAAAATATACGAAGTTAAAGATGTAAGTTATATAGATTCGCTAAGGAGATGTTTGGTAAAAAGACAAAGCACGCATAATATCTTAGTAATAAATTTAACATACATTTATTATATAGATTTTTATTTATTGTTGCGATGAAATAGTACTACTTAGTGTTAAGGCTTAATGCGAGCCTGTCTGGTCTACCGCCAAACAGCAATATTTAGTATTCTTGTGTTCCGGTTTAAAAATGAGTGAATCACTGAGCTCTCAAGGTGGCACATAGGCGATGTCAGGAATGGGTAATATTTCTTAAAGCGACAGTCTCTAAGGGCAGTGGTGACCACTTAGCATTAGGTGGCCCATTTGCTCGTCCGCCTACCTATTTTTCTTTAAAGTAAGCACTATTAGTGAAATAGAAAATAAAAAAAATATGTGTGTCGTTTAATCGTCATAGCTTTCAATAAGGCACTGCCTCCTTTGTCAGAATGAGGCACTCGCTTAAGCACTATACTATCCCGTGTGATTGGCTCTTATCCGTTAACTTGCAGCCGTAACAGAGAGTCAGGAGAACATCATCATAAACACCACTATCGCCCTAAAATAATGTCAAAATATTTCATACTATAATTACACCTTACTCTGATTGATTTTACTAAATATTACATAACTTGACCACTGCGTTGATTGTATTATTCATAATACGGGCAACTTTTTAATTAATTATGTCACGCAAGACTGGAGTTTCTGATAAGTCAACGACATGAAGGCGGATGCTGTTTTGTTGTAGGCCTTTTTGCTCCAGCTCATAGAAACTGGTCAGCTACATATAAACGGTTTCATTTGTAAACACTCTGAATGTATTTAGTTACTGTAACAATAAACGTAACTACTTGAACCAAAAAAGAAAAAATACATAACATAAATTATTTAAACATTTTTGTACTGAATAAGTTACTTCTAAAGATCCTTTTGTTTTAAACAAGTCCAAAAATACGTGGTTAGTAGTGTATTTTAAAATACTGAAAGGTAAGTTAAGTTACATTAAAATTAAAAAAAAAATTATAACATCAACAAAAGTCAACTACTTTATATCCTGACTAATATTTCATTTTTATGTGGTTTTCACGTCTGAGCAGAAACCGATGAAACCTATCAGAGATACGATATACGTACATATATATATTTATTAAACAGTATAAATGTTGATCGACAGTCGGTGATACGTTGTGACTTTTATAAACCTTTAAGACCTAAAAGATATATTTCTTTAATTTATATATAGGAAGTATTGTGACCGTGAGCGAGCTGTTTTTTGCTTTGAGCTACATAAAAAAAAAAAAATGGAGCAACCTTTATATGATTGATCGAACAACGAAGATAATTACTGAGGAATGACTTCGCATTCACATTCTGCAGTACATTTTATAAGTAGATTCAATTCTGTACTCTCTATACAATAGCGATAAATGTCAATAAAAACTTGAATATAATGGCGATTGTCGTGGTTAACAGTAAACAGTCTCTAATGTATCCAGCTGTTATTGGACGAAATATTTTAACAATACGTTACTACAATATTTCGTCCAATAGCATAGCTGTCATTACGTGACGTATAGTATGATAGAACAGTGTTGTTTGTGTTCTGTTTATGAAAAATGTGTTTTTTACTAGTAAAAAAAAACAAACCGTGGCTAACTAATAACACTTGCTATGCATAACTTGCACTCTCTGGAATTGACAAATGATAGTTTTATTTAACACATGCAATTGTTTCAATCGAATGTGTTTCGAAGCCAAGACAAACTGACAAACACTAGTACAATGTCTGTAATCTTTAAGCAAATATCGCGGACTTAGCGCTCTAGATGTGTCATAATATTTAAAATATGTTCGATTTTTCTACATATTGCGTTATGGGTTTTACATGAATGACTCTTCTGTAACCTAACGGTAAACAAATATCCTGTAGAAAGTAAACAGTTACAGTTGAGCAAACGTTTCTTGCAAGGTTTCAGTAACCTACATTTTAGACATACGATTTTGAATCTTAAAATAAATACACCATGGAAGATTTTTGACTGGAACCTTTGGTGGTCATTTGTCAGTATGAAATATGTTGGTTCAACATTTCAAGAAAAAGTATATTATAATATTTAGGCCTATTTAAATTAAATAAAAAGAAAATGTCGTCGGACACCCGGTTTTAAAGAAGTTGCTTTCGCTGTTTATTGTGCATTAAATAACAGACAATACAAAAAATTAAAAAATATTTAAGATTATTTATCTTTTGTAGTATTTTTTGTAAGTATAGTATAATGAATACATTCCAGGTTGAGTTAAATTATGAGTAATCTAATAATATATAATATTTTCTAATAAGTCATAACAATATTAGTCAGCATGCCGTCAATTATTTGCTTAATATTTTAAAATGTGATTGTCACGACAATTTATGTTTTGTAATTAATGTTTTGAAGTGTTTACTATACTATATATTAATATCAGTATTAAAAGGTTGCAACTAAGAATTTAACGTATAGGTACTTATTGCATTTAAATGTGATTCCTCATATTTCCTCATCCTAGTGGTGCTAAATCAATAGTTTCGAGGAATTGCTCTTTAGCACTCAGGGCGAGACGATAAAGGATCAAGTTTGTTAAGGTGTTCAGTTTGTTGCATATTCAATTTTCAGGTTTTATTTTACGTTGGTTTTAAATTATTTTCATAATAATTTCGTTAATTTTAATGTTACAACCATTCCGATTAATATGATGATTAAAAACAGCAAACAATAAATTCATATAAATAGGCGTATCAATTGAGTATAGTTCGATGTACATTATAAATATAGTCCGAAGAAGTAATCACAGTGAGTTATTTAGCTCACAGGCTATTAACCGAGTTGAACCTTGGACGGGTGTTTTTCTAAGCCATTTATTGACACGGAAGTAGGCTTGACTGAATTCCGTACGATTCGATGACATTTTTCTTATGATTTCAGGTCGCGTGGAGTGTGATTTTTTTTGCGTGTTAATTGTATCTTTTAAGTACAACAACATAGTACATAAAATTTTATTTTATCCGCAGTAATATCGAAATCCATTACGTGTCAAGCGAATACCGCAATACAGTAGTAAGAGCATTGAACTGTGTTTTAGTTTCGTGACCTCCTGACCCGCTATACGATGTTACAAGACTTGAATATTTGGAAAAAAACAAAGGCACATATCGCTTCAGCTCTTTATAAGATTCATCTAAAACGCTACAGTGCCACTCGCAGTATTTTTTTTTTATATAGACCAAGATCGTAATTTATTAAGTTTAGAAATTTGATTCAATTTAAAAGTGCTTACGACTATATATTTGAGGGTAATTTACTTTTATTTTTCAATACAAAGTTATTTGAGATTAACAAAATTATACAATAAATCGCAAGAAATCTCGTCGTATTTGTGAGTTTTAGAGCAAGTGCTTGTTTATACTGGTCTCTTGTTATAAATTAACGAATCCCAATTATATATTATGGAAGGCGGCAATCGAATTTCTATTTATAGATTTGTAGTGTAAATATTACTTTTATTTATTAATTTATATTGTATTGGTTAATATGCAAAATGACGCAAAATAATATAATATTATCATTCAGTAATTAATTTGCTTTATTTAATTATATACAATTTATATTATAACAAATACATATATAAAGAATGACCAGTAAATAAACGTAATATAAATACGACTATAATTAAATAATTAACATAATTTGTTAAAATATAAATATAAAAAATATTTTAAATACATCATAAAATTAGTTTCAAAGCAAAAATGTCGTCCATTGAAGTAGCAATAAAATGGCAACTAAATAAAACACACGTGTATATAAATGTATTTAAGAAATTGAAGAGATGACTCAGTGTCGTTATTCCGAATGAAAATGCTAAATTTATAGTGGTCCCTCAAAATGCCTATTCGCCTTCTAAATACTATACCGTAAATATCAACGATAAGAAATAAATTCTAATGGAACTTTCCAATAGAATCGGTTCTTACTTTTTAAGCGTAAAAATAAAACCACAATTATTATCTATGGTCTATGGTTGTCAACAATGGAATACCAAAACGTTCAAGTCACTTTTGTAATGAATGCCGCTTTCCCAGGCGCTAAACAATCATTGTTTTGATTGGTAATTAAATCTTGATTAAACAAAGAGTATATTCGATTACGTGATGAGTGGGCGAGATGTAATTAATGCCTTCGTGGATTGCATAACAGATAAGGTACGTAGTAAGTATATAAGTAACGTAGGCAACGGTAGGCAATCAATTGATTAACTATTTTAAAATATATTTTTTTACAATGCCGCCATTTTGACATAATTTTATATATAATTATTATTGATAAAAAAAACTTATTATAAGAATTATTCGTGCCCATATTAAACTTGTAACGTTTAAATGAAACTTTTATTACGCATAAATTTACTTCGTTGCTTTTTTAGTCGCTGTTTAGTTATATTTGTAATTATTATTATTTATAATACGTGTCCTGTTTGTCACTATTAATTCATTTTGTTCAAGAATAGAAACCGACAATCGCCAGTCTGAAGGACGATTTTACGTTCGTTTTATTAATAAATTCTATTCACGTAACTTCTTTGGAAACTTGTCGAATGCGATAACCTCAAAACATTGAAACGTTAACGAGAATAAGGGCATTAAAATGATGGGACTTTCATTTTTATTAACTATAAACTACAAACGTTCATAAAAATTTAAATATCGAATTTTATATTTTATGACGTTCTTTTTTTTAATTGCCATTTACAATAATGAAAGACAAAAACTTCCAGTGACATTAACGGCTTATCAATATTTTGACGGTTATTTGAATTTTAATAAGGAAATGGAATATTAAATACGAAATAAATGGAACGAAGAAGCAAAAAGCGAAATAAAACAACACATAATCCTGCGCTTTCAGCGTTCGAGTATCATTATTGTACAAACGTACGGCCCATTTACTAGACGGAGTTGCCGGTGTTCGCCTGACATAGATCTAGTCAGGGCTGCCAGCTCAATATGTCGAAAATCGGGACAAGGAGAGGAAAAAACAGGGGAAATTTATTCAATACACAGGGCGTGTCTAGCCAAAAATCTTCAGACTATAATATAATTGCAAGTTACTTAGTTTGTCTTTCTGTTATCTAACACGACTAATCTGTATATTAATTTTTGGAACACCACGGGAACTTTGGAGACAAATTGGCGGATGCTGTCGGAGTTAGAGTGACCAGCTAGTATTCAAATAATTACATAGAATGTATTTAATCTATTTAAAAAGTTTATTTGTGTTGCATGTTTTCCTCCCACTTTTGTCGAATACTGCAACCAGGTTCATACAAAACATCACTATTGAATTAATGAATCTATAAATAAATGCTGAAATTTTTATTGATAAATAATTTGGTAACAAATAATAATAGTCGGTTTTATTTACATGACTGGTTCTTTTTTCAAATTAAATAATCAAAAATAGTGCCCTTTCTCGTAGACATTATTTAATTAATTTGATGTATATTCTTCAACGTTCGATTATTTATCAAAGGTAAAAGAGAAAGCTGTCTAAACAAGCGCCCCAGAGAACTATTAGGAAGTGCGTAATATAAAAAAATTATAATAAATATGTTACTCAACATTATCAAATATAATGAAGCAGTCAAACTTAAATACTTTAAAATATGTCCTAAATAAGACCAGTTTTATTGATTCTGTATTTAATATAATTCGTGATTCTTTTTTTGAGATTTTGCCAAATATACACAAATGGAACTCGAAAAAAAAAATTATCTGTATAAACCGCTACTAACTTTTCCTGTTGGCTGCTAAAGGTTATACGAATGCTGAAACACAATTTATAAGCCCTACAAGTCTCGGTGACGCGTAAAACGCCCAAGTTAAATTAAAATATTGCAAATTTGTTTCTTAGTTCGCTTCTACATTACGAAACAATTTTTCCAGTCTTCTCTAAATGTCAAGTCTTCGTGTCTTAAGTCATGTATAGACTTAAGAATTATTAACCATTCCTTGCGTCCCCTAATAGTTAGTTAGTTAGTCAATTCGTGATTGAAAGAGGTTGAAGGGTTTATATGCTCTAATGGAAAAGAAAAATATTTCCTAGTTTTGAGTAACCACTTATATTGAGATATGGGTTGGGTTGTGGGAGGTTCTGAACTGTAATTATGTGTACAGACATTTGTGTTTAATTAAAATGATTATAAAATATAATTAAGCTCATTATTCGACTGAATACGAATATTCAGTAAATCAACAGAAAGTGCCGAATGCCGAACATAAAAGGTTTATTAATAACTCGATAACCATCGAATCTGACAACAGACATTTCAATCCATAATGTAATTTAATTTCGATCGCAGCTTCGAATTGAATGTAATCTGGTTAAATCGTAGTAAATTTGCATCATACTTAATTATCTACTTATATTGATTTTTAAAAATATTTTATTGTACATAGGATGACGAGGATGAAGATGATACTGAGACCTGCGTCAGCCCAGAGACTTGCGCGCCGCAGCCGTTCCCCAGGCATACGGTGCCGCAGCAAACTGCCCCTAAACCTTGGAAAAGGACCGGTAAGCTTATTGTTATTATTAATTCTATTACCCAATAAACTTGTGTGATCCACGTCTGCTGGGCGAACACGGCTTGGGAAGGAGTATAGAATGTATTGAGCAGTATTGAGAACGCGGATGGCTTCATTCACAATCGCAGGCTTACGCAGGATATCCTTCATTATTAACATTTGGATGATGTTAATTTTGGTAATTTATAACTTTATTGTCGAAGCTATTAATTATATACTCATTCTAATTGTTTAAACGTTTAACAAAAAAAGAATTATAATGGATTGATCCATTTATATAAGCATGGAAAATGTGTGGAAGTCGGCTAAAGTATAGCACTTTCTCCTCAACGCACGCCCCTTTGTCGGAATAGTCGCGGGAGAGACGCCACGTGCTCCGCCGCGCACGCGCATCTCCCATCACGAGTACCACCAGTTCTGCGACGAGACCCTCGAATGTATGACTGCATGTTGTGACGTCACGCTTTCGTATATTGCTATCTCATTTATTTGCAAGTGTAGCTTACGCATTTGATTCTAACAAAATATGACAGTTATTTTAGTGAAAAATGTGTTTCGGTTAACCTAATATAACTATATAGTTTATTGACAAAGTTCGTATATCTTTTGAAGTGTATAAGAATTAATGAATCATTATACGCTCTAAAAAATTAATAATTTAGTAATGTTTAATCATATTTATACTTAGCAGTATGTTATAGTGAAGGTAAATATTTAAAACCTCTGCGTCAACACAATTTAAGTATTTATTTTTAATATTCCGACAGTTTTTGAACGTTTTAAAAGCTTAATTGCCAGCTATAAATTTTCAAGATCTCATAAAATATAAATATGGATTTTATGTTGTTTATTGTACATTTAATTTTATAAGGTCATTTAAGAGTAGTACAAAAAGTCAAGGCGCATTTCTGCCTAACCTACAATTCTTTGGGCACTTGGTAACGGTTCTTTTGACCCGCTAAACTATAAACAGGTTTTGTTTAGATCGTATTTAATATGGCATTTTTTATAAATTATACGGAATTCGATATTATCTTTCGATTTTTGAAATCACATAAATTATTATTTGAATCAATATTTGTATTTTCTCTATATTTTATGACATTGTCAGAATATTAGACGCGCTTCTAGATAAAATAATGTAGCCAATATAAATAAATAAATTAGAAATTTGACAGTTCTTACCTCTCTAAATTATTTTGGCCTATCTTAGAATTGGCTAATTTCAACATAGTTTAGCTACGAAATAATTAATATCGTTTTATCTAGCTATAGTAAAATTATTTCATTAACATGACTTAAATGTTTGTTTTTATTTATTGCTATTTAATTGAATAGTAACAAGGATTTTATTAATGCTTTGAATGTTCGACTTGCTTTAACCGAGTTTTTAACTTTGTTGATTTTTAGTTTTAAGTATTACTTTATTCTAAATAAAACCCAATGGAAATACGTTCATATAATTATGTCATATTAGACTTCATTCAAATATAGCTCATATTTTCAAAGTATAAATCGTTCCGTTCACTCGTTCAATCGACCTAACACGTTTTATTGTTGTAGCCTATGACCTCGCGACGCAGTGCCCGTCCCGGCGCGCGTCGATGCGACGTCACACCGTCACACATCCCCCCTGCCCGCCCACCGACGGCGCGCAATCGCTGCCACACTCCAGGTAAACTTTAGACGACGACAGCGCCAAAGGAGATCATCGAGCATCTGTTTGTTGGTTTAATCCACATAGATTATGAGAGCTTGTCCTGAACAGTCTTCGGTTTCATTATAATGAATAAATATTCTGTTAATGTTATGTGAAAATTACATGACATAAAAATATATTGAAGCGTTTGTGCATAATAGCTCCATTGAATTAATATTCTAAAAACTATTAACCTAAATAAAAAAATATCTTTTGTTGCTCTTAGATGCTATTTTTACAAACGAGCTTGAAATATTTCACGTAAATACTTAATATATTTTTTGAATACTATAAAAATAGTGTCTGGACTAGCCATTTCTACTCTGGAGCGAAGCTAACCGCTCTTATAAAACACGGCCTTAGTGTCAAGAGTCAGCTTTCGATCAAATAACACTGGAATTTAATTCAGACGGTGCATTGGAATTTAATTTTCATCGTTAGCATATATTCTACTACAGATGCTATCTACATTGCCTTGACAAACAGATAAGCAAATCTTATTTTTTTAAATCAGCTAAAATTTTATTTTTGTCGTTTAATTTCGAGAAATATTCATTTTGCTAATGCATAGTAGAAATGTCTATGAAGCTTTATTTAAAAGCGGCCCAATAAAAAATTATTCTTAAGTTTTGTATATAGTCGTCGACGACTTTAAAGAAACTCATAACTCAAACTTTACTTTTGCCAAAAGTTGTTAACGAATTACTATAGGAAATGAAACAAATTTGTATATTCAATTGTTAACTCTACTCCACAGGCCAGGATCAAGGGCATCGTGTGCGGGTGCGGCGTCCCTCGCTAGCAGCGACGCGGACGCACAGTTGGGCGAGTTGTCTTGGTCTCGATCCTCGCTGCAGGACGAGCTCATCAAGTCGGTTAGTGGCAGCCCCACCCATCCGCATGTGAGTTGCTTGAATAGAAATGCTTTTTTGTAGTATTAGAAAAAATATATATTTTGTGCGAATTTACAACACAATTATGTATGAAAATGTTGTAATGTACTCAAACTACTCATTGATTTGTCATCGAGTATTCGATCTTAGATCGTTTCAACCTAAATAAAAAAAAGATGTCAATTATTATTGAAAGCTGTTGAAATCAGATTTTAAATACATTGTTCTCTTTATAAGTAAGGAGTATCTGCAAATCAAATCAAATGGATTTCTTGCTTATTTCAAGAACTATTAAAAAAAGTCCTCTGGGTCACGTGTAATTTACAATTTATTTCAAAAACCGTAACGATATAGTCTTCTTCGCACATTAAAGTGTCTCAACTTAAAAAATTAAAAATCGATCCTAAATAGGTTTGTAGTTTTCCAGGATTAAATTGAAATGGAATCAAATTTCTGTTGCCGATATTATTGGGTCTGAAAAGATTTTGCATGTTAACGAAAAGGAAGTAAGTTCTGATGCTTAGCCAACTTTTGGTGCACTAAAGTCAAACATTAGGATGCAATAGAATTGGTAGATGAGCTCGTAGTGATCCCAAAAACGCTTCTGTGTTACCTAAACAACCACACGGTCTGTAGACGTCCTATTTTTCCTAATTTTTAATTATTATTTTCGTCCATTTATTATAGTTTGCAGTTGTTCAGTAGATACATTTTAGTGTGTGTGTTTTATTGCATCATTGAATAATTATTATATTTTTAATTTCTTCTCGAGTTTAAACTTATTTTTAAATACTTTTATTCAATTTAAATCAAGGATTTAGGCTTAAAAAGGTTTATGAATTTAGTCTTAGATGTATTTCATTGAAATGTTGTACGTTCATTGTAAACTGTGCGTAGTTGGAAAGGAAGAAATGATTAAAAATTTTTGTTGCCATATAAGTTGATCTACGAAATGATTTCTTAATAAACACTATTGTAAATCGACGCAACTTTCATAATTTCATTTTAATTTTTCAAAGTCGAATGTAGTTTTTTAAATCCTGTGTATGCTTTAATAAAAAAGAGAAAATATTTATCAAATTATAGAAATGTAAATAAAGATCAATAAAGTAACATTTGCATCGTTTAGATGTATTTTATATTATTCAGAAATAGAGCATCAGTATTTATATTTTTCAAAAATAGAGCATCGATAAAATTATAAGAGACGTCAGTTTCGATATTTTGCATGTTAGTTTGTTGAGATTTAAAATTTTGTAAATATTTAGTTATAAATAGGATGTACTAATGTTAACTTTATTTTTAATTACAGAAACAATGGCAAGATGCGATAATGTCCGACGATCGACTCTCTCTGACGCTAGAAGAAATTGTTCATATCCGGTCCGTGTTGACTAAAGCGGAACTAGAAGTCCTGCCCGTCGAGGGTAGGGTCAAAGAAGATGTGGAAAAACGAAGGGTAAGTAAATATATATGTAGTTCATAAAACTAGAGATTGAATTGCCTACACTACTTGATACTGTACAAAATAAAAGTGGCAAGGTTAATTTTTCTTTTAAAATAAATAGTTTTTTTTTAATTTTTTATTTCTATAAATATCTTTTTCGTTTATAGGTATGCTTCCTATGTTTGAAGACACGGTTCGGTATTTTCGGCCCCTGGGGCCAGAAGTGTAAGCTGTGCAAAAAGACTGTCTGTCAAAAATGTTGTTCGAAGGTACGTTGGCTACTGATCCAAACGGAACGTGATATAAATTCTGGGAAGATGCTTGCAGTTGTACAATTTGCCTGTTACGTTTCAGATGCGTATCCCGACGGAGCACTTCGCGCACGTGCCGGTAGCGCTACTCAGCCCGTCTCTGCTGCCGTCGCCCGACGACGAGCCGCAGTCCTTCCCGCGCTCGCTCATGGCGCGCCTCGTGGCGCCCGAACACAACGTGAGTGCCCGACACGCGCACGTAACGTCAGATACACTCGCCACCTTTTCAATATTACTTGTTTGATTTTCCTAAAATAGTCCTTTATGTACTTTTTTAAATGTTGATGGAAATCCCAAATTATTTTAATGTTGGACGAAGGTTAGATGTATTTTTCTATCTTAAAATTATTATTTTATTATTAACTGATATATAGTCTGGAAATTGGAACCTAATCTACCTTTCTATGGTATTTCGATATCAATGAATTCTTGTTTAATATTATATGTGAAAATTAGAAAGCTGTCGCCAGGAATACCACTGCGACCTTCGGTACAGCTCGAGTGTTGAATTAACGCCATGGTCGTGTGCGTCAGGTGACGGTGGACAACTCGGTGGGCTCGGCGCCGAGCAGCCCGGCGCGCGCGCGGCGCTGCGCCACGTCGGCGCCCGGCTCGCGCGGCGCGTCCGCGCTCGGCTTCGCGGAGCCGCTGCCGAGCGTCGCCATCGCGCGCGCCGACGGGCCCGGCAGCATGCCCTGCGTGTCCACGCCGCTCTCCACGATGTCCACTCTCGAGCGCAGGTACGACGATGTTGTTTAAAATACACTCACTCGATGCGCACCATAACCTATTATCGATATACGTATCGATCATTTTATGTCTAATCACTAGCGCACGTGTTAAAAATTGCAACTAAGTATTGAACTGTCAAATATTAATTTTTTTTTTAATATTTTTACCAATGTACCACAATAGTTAATGGCAATACGAATAATGATATAGTACACATAGGATTCGACTCGGAATAGCGAGCGACGTTCGGCTCGCACGTGACTCACGCGCCTCGTGTTGCAGGGCGCGCTACGGGCGCGCGGCGACGGGCGTGTCCGCGGCGGAGCGCCTGCGCGGCGTGCAGATGGCCGTGTGCCACGACTGCAAGGCGATGGTGCTGCAGATCATCAAGTCGTCCCGCGCGTCCCGCTCGGCGTCCCGCGACCGCGCGCTGCGCCACCTCACGCTGGACCTGGCGCCCGTGTACACGGCGGACTGTTAGCCGCCCGGCGACCGTTACCGCGCTGAGTTTTGAGCTGAGGCTGCCGATTTGTCCCAATTTTTTTTACTTTGTTTAGTTTTATAAACAATATGAGGGTTACTGTTTCGTTTCGATGCGTATTGCTGACCCCGATCGAGGGCCCGATTTATAGTGACGACCCGATTTTCAGTCTGTAACCCCTCCGGTAGCCTTACTCGAATCGACCTCGTGACGAAAACGACGTATCGACACACTCGGCTCTGCTCCCGTACAATGTTAAAGGCACAATAATCTTGGAATCGCCATCGTTTCGAATCGACGCTCAAAAAACTTTCTACTGGATGATCAAGCGACTGAAATCGGATCGACGGATGATTTGAAACGTTACACGTCAGTAATAGATGTTGCAGATAGAAAAATTATAGTGAGAATGTTTCGAGTAGTTTCATGAAAACAAAGAGCTTCCGAGGTTGTGTAGAATCTACGTTGTGTTTGTAGATGGACTGTGATCCGACACTTGTAGACGAATGACTTTTGACAATACTCTATGACTTTTGACAGATAGTGAAACACATTTTTTTTTTAATTTGTCGCACAAACGATTTCACGATAAAATTATATTTACAATAAAACAGTTGCAATCAGAGATATTCACAGTAAATATATTGAATGATATACTAATTAAATTTTAAAATATTCCAAGAAATTAACTAAAATAATATTTTGTCACTTTTATGTAATAGATATTTATATATTTTTTCCTAGATTTTATGATATGTCTACAATTTGAATGTGAATCAAAATAATCTGTGTTCAAAATAAATGTGCTATGAATGTTATAGTATGAAGATGTGATGTTATATTATAAACGTTGAGAGATTGTTCTCGTATATTCCATGTTACGTGTTAATTCAAACTGAAGCGTACCATCATTTCCCGCTTATGACTTACGTGAGGCATATTTAAGCTACATTTTCTTTGACATTCAACGCTAATAGCGATATTATAGAATGTTACTTTCCTGTGCCATATAAACAGATCATTAAATAAGACAGCAGAATAAAGGCCACACGTGTACAAATATAAGTTATTACTATGTGCGTGGTTTGAGTGAAATAAGCAAAAAGTTTCTATATGTTACTATTTATTTTCTGTGAGCTTTAAAGATGGTGGATATCGAATTGGATACTGGTCATATATTTTAAAATAATTTAAATTTATAAAAATTAATGGGGATTCTGTTACTTTTGTTGCTTTTTGCTAAAAATAACAATTATTCCGAATTATAAATTTTGTTGAGATACATTGAGTGAACATTCTGTTTGGAATTTCATTTGATAACTCAGTGTTAAATAATTTAAATATAGGCGTGTATGTAATTACTTTTTTATATTGTGACAATACTTTCTTGATAAAGATTCAATTTCATATTCAAAATTTATAATCTCATCTTATCTTACTATTTAGTAGTCAATATTTTTATTACAACTATTCTGAATGGCGAAGTTTCATTAAAATTAAATTTTTCTTTTAAAAATATTTTCTCGGTTTATTATATTTATCTATAAATTAATATTTTTCATACTTTAAACAATCAAAGATCAACGATCATATAGCCTATAAGGATAGTGCAATTTATTTTTAATATGTGTGACCAGTATTTAATTTATTTTATTTAAGTAGTTTTTCGATCAATATATTCGTTCACCCATTTCATTCATAACTTAGTTTTATTTAGATGTATTTAAATTATTTTGCCAAATACATATGTAATCACTATACTTTTGTAAATATAGAATCATTTAGTGTCATCATAAAATCGGTTACGTAATTATTTAGTTATAGATTTCGATGTTCATAAAAAGTGTAATTTTATCTTAAGCTTCTTAAGAACTGGGATTTCCTCGAAATTATTATAATAATCAAAAGAATAAACATTAATTAAATGTATATTCGAACAGGAATCCAGCCTTACAACACACACCCACTGTTTTAGAATTATGTTTTTTTTTTTTGGTACTGATAAGAAAGACAATTTTTATCATTATTTAATTTTTGTATTAACATACTAAATTTATTATAATTTGAAATTTTGGCCCAATATAAAAATGACTTACCATTTGATTGCATATTCTGTGTATTTCAATAATAATTTTATTTATTTAACCCATTAATGTAATTCGTAAATTAAAATTGAATTCCCAGTTATAAAAAATTGTAAATGTATGTAAATTTTAGTAGTCTATATTAGATGTTACGTAGATTGTAATCGTCTAAAGCATACATAAAGTAAAAAATGAAAACGGTAACGATATTAAAAACAATTACAAATCAATTTTTGTCTTTCATTCTTTACACTATTATATTACTGCAAAGAAATTCCTGTTAAGATTACCATGTGCACCTATAACTTTCATTCGCACCACATTATCCCCTTTCACACATACAAACTTAAACTTAACTTAAGTATACTTCTTAAGTATTTGCGAAAGTTGCTAATTCTAGAAGATTTGTTATAGAATTCTTAATCTAAGACTATATTTCAGGTACATGATAGTAAATATTATAATTGAAGAATGTCAATTATCGATATCTTCAAATAAAATATAATTTTAGATGTATGATTAATATATATTTATTAGACTTAATCTTATAGTTCGTTTTAATAATTATTTTAAGATAATTTTAACGAAAATATATAAAATTGAACTATGTCGAACAACTTATTTTTGTTGGTCGTTTAAATGAACGTAAAAGATTGCTCATTAAAGTAAAAAACTGCCCTAGCGGTCCTTGATTAATTATTATTTATATATTTGTTTTTTTTAAAAAACCTTTTTTTAAATATCGAATGAAATTTTTAAATTACAGTTCTAGATTGAATTTTGTTTTAATGAAATATTTAATGAAGCTTGAATTAGTTCGAAAACTTCATGTAAAAATAAATTTATTTATAAAATTTTAATTGAAGAAAAATAATACCGTCTAATTTTTAGTTAATAATTCTTAACGCTGCCAAAGTTGTTTTAAATGGCTTAAAATAAATATTCTATAAATGCCACAACATAAAGGCACAATTCTAGTTTACATTGAAGGTCACATCCTCGGCAATCAGCCGGAAAGGAAACACTTATAACAAATCACTGCGACATTGTAACAAAGTATTTTAAGGATGTATTATTATTACACTAAGTGGTAGGTATATTCCCTAAGCACAGGCATACTCATAAATAGGCTTCAGGCATACTGTCAAAAGGTTCCTCTAGACAATTAACCTTTTATTAACTAGTTAAGTTTAACACATTCGAAACAGAAGAGTAAATAGTATTATCTTCACCCCATTCAGAATAAAATTAAGTAAGAAAAAAAAAATGCCTCTTGCCCTTTAAATCATTATCCATAAAAACGGGTTGAATTGAAGCGATAGCGATGTTTGATTTCGCTCTACGTTAATATAAACTATCAACAAATAAAGATACATAACACATTTATAGTTTAAAAGGAAAAGACAATATTAATCTTTATTCAAACCACAAATAGCCGATTTTTTCCTTATGGGCCCAGGTATAGGTTTGTGATATATGTATTTATAAGCCATTTAAGATGCAAACGTAAAAGGGAGCGTATAAAATAAAATCTAAGGTGTTATGTATGAACGTAACAAAATAACGTGCCTTTATTTACACATGTTAACTTGTGTGTGTCTTTGGAATACAGTGACAAAGTAACAAGTAACAGTTCTTACGGTAAATTTACTTGAGATTACATATGTAGACGGATTAATGACCTTCACCAAATTTTACAACTGATATAAGAGCTAGTATAAATTTGTTTACTAACTATTGAGACAACATAGACAAAATTCCTTTTAAAGTAATATCGACTAGTAGTAAATAAATACTCAAATGTTTACTTTGACTAAAAAGAGCAAAAAATAAAATACACATAAATGTATCACATTTTATTGATTTCTATTGATGAAATTGGTAGATGCTTAAATAAATTGTCTAATAAATAACATCGTTCGTTTAGCCTACGACTAAAAGGCCATCATCGACAAAGGTGTGCGGGGGGATCTCGAGGTTCAGGGGGGCGGGGCCTTTGCGGATGCGTCCGGATGCGTCGTAGTGGGAGCCGTGGCACGGGCAGTAGTAGCCGCCGAAGTCTCCGGCATTGGCAACGGGCACGCAGCCAAGGTGGGTGCACACTCCGATGACCACCAGCCACTTGGGGTTCTGTACGCGCTGGTCGTCGTGTTGTGGGTCACGCAGGGTGTCGACTGCCACTGACTTCTCCGTGGAGATTTCGTTGGCTGTCCTGAAATGTTATAAAAATAATAATATACAATTTTAAGCTACAAATGTAAATAATTATTATATAAAAATAAAACTCAAAAAACAAACTGCCACATCTATAGGTATCTAGGACAGTAAAAAAACAGTAGTATAGATAAATAAATAGATATATTGGAAAATTCGAGAATAAATGTAGCGATTTTGAGAGATTTTAGGAATTTTTCCGATCTTGACTCCACAACACGTATTATTCGAGACTATTTAACTAAACCTTGTTTCAGAAGTATCAGAAGTATCAGGATATTTAATGTATAGAGCAGTTTTAGTGGAAACTATTTTTAACCTAGATGGCACTGGAAAATATCATCTATTATCGAAAAACAGTTTTTGATGCAATTTTTTTACAATAACGACTCGAGTGTCGCCCTCTCAAAGTCGTAAACTGAGAATATGAATTAGGACAAAAACTACTAAGCTTCCAAATTAGAACTCTCTGTGACCCTTTGAAGCCAAAGCACTTTTATGAGTATTGAAGTCATTAGTCTCAATCTATAATTAATTAAAAATTATTAATCGTTTCACAATGATGTGAAATATGGGTTTTTCAGAGTTGGATAATAGTCTAGTGTAATATTTCTTTTTCAATAAGGGCATTGTGAATACCCTTGTGAATAAATTCAGCTCTTCTTTGGTGATGAAAAACTTCAAAAACTGTCTGTAACTTATTAATAGAAACTTTCATACCAATTTTGAAAAATGTTTCCTTAGTGCTAATCTACATTCTATAAAAATTTTAACCTCTTAGGTTTAGGCTATGCATCAGTTTGAGTAAAAATTATATTTTAAATTATAGATTTATTTTTAAATTTTATTATGTAGATTTTGAATAAGTTAGTATAGAACATTGAATTAAGTAAAAAAATCAGTATGTATGTTTCAAGTTCCTGAAGTTTTGGTACATTCATAGCATTAAAAAGTAATTTCAATTAATATTATATTCACTTGGTAGTAGTGCTTTGGGAGGCCTATGTTGCAAAAAATAATCACACGAACTTAGAATAATATAAGTATATTAAATGTTTAGTTATAATTAGATTAAGTTATAGTAAAATAATGTTTTATAAGTTTACAGCAATAAAGGCTAATTTTATTTTTATTTAATTTTATTTTAGTGCTTTGTGGAAGCCTGTCTATATAAACAGTACACACAGACACTACCTAGGTATCATCTGATCATGACATATTCTACCACTAAACAGTAATACTTATTATCGAGGTATTCTGGTTTTATAAGTGAGTGTATCTTAGTTTCCAAGGTTGGTAGCAAAATTCAAGGGATTGTTAATGTCTATGATATGGTGATAAGGTTTGCCTGTTAACTAAATGTTCATTTATTATCTCACTATTATTTCAAAACAATTTGTAAACAATTATCAAATAAATCCTATTGGGAAACATTACACAATATTAAATTGCTATAATATTTGGTTTTATATCTTGCCATTCTTATACTCTCTTTTCATGTGGTATTTTGAGTGTTTTTTAATAAATATTGATTATTATAAACACAATATAACTTTTAGTATAAATTAAATACACACATATAATAAACCTTGCGGGTTGTTCACGGTGGAATGGACTTTCCAATGTTAGCTTTATATTTAGTTCAACACTATTATGATGATTGCTTATTGCTTTAATGAGCTTACTTGAATAAAAATTATTTAGATTATGATTTAAAAGAAATTTAAGGAACATATAAAGAAATAGATTTACCTGTGACGAATGAAAAGAGGCTTTCCACGCCATTTGAAGGTAACTGACTTTCCTTCTGGAATTTCATTCAGTTTGATTTCAATCTTAGCTAAAGCCAACACATCAGCGGCTGCAGCCATTGATGACACAAAATGTGTGACAACAGATTTAGCGGCATAGGCACCAGCAACGCTACCCGCTGAAATATTTCAAGTAGCCATTAAATATCAAAATGAAAATTAAACAAGTACTGTTTTAAAGAGTAATAAATCTTTAAAAAAGTACAAATAATTTTAGTCTTTAATAAAATATATAATATTCTTTATTGAAATTATTAGATTGCATACATCCAAAAAAAAAAAACAATTTATAAATTTGATATATTTGTAATATTGTTCAAATTTATGAAAGAGCATGATATGTATTTAATATTGATTTAGTTTGACTAATTGTACATAATGATATTTCTTTATTTTATCACAATTATATATTTGTGAAAGAAAACAAAATCTAACCTCCAGCAATAAGATAAGTGAAAGATTGGCGTCCGTCAACATTTTCTTCAGCCTTAGATTTCGGGTCCAGAGTTTCCTTACGACGGTATGCTGAGAAGTCAGGATACGCAATATCGGAGTGCGCAAAACGTACTTGAGTTGGCACTGAAATTGACAAGTGTTATGTAATCTGATTTTCCATTAAAATTACGCTTTATTTCATTTCAATATTGTTTTACTTACCACGGCTTCCATGTTTCACTTTAATGTTTTGGATGGGCAGGGCTCCATGAAGTGTCTGCACCGTAGAAGTCTTGGGCAGAGCCTGAACTACCACTTTGTCAGAAGGTAGGGGGACAGATGCAACGACGGGCTTAAGGCCATTCGACACAACATTACATGTAGCTTTAAAAAAAGGAGCTAAATGCCCAGCACGAGATACAGAAGTCATTTTTGTGGAAATTTACGCAATAGAATTGCTTTATATTTTTCGCGATGTGCGATCGCCTCAAATCTTGGGACAAAACGTCAAAGTTGAGGTTGTCTAATATGTCATTTATCGATATAAATATTGCCATGATTAAAAATGAAAAGAAATCTAAAATATATTACATATTATTTTTAATAAATATTTAATTTTGTTTTTAGTTAATATTTTAAAAACTTGATGATTTTTTATTATAAATTAATTTTCACTTTGACTAATTATTGATTAACAGCGCCATCTATGATTGCAATAATAAAACATTAGTCTTATACTCATTGCTGTTCTATTTGATTTTCCATAAGACGTCGCGTAAAGTCTTCAGCAATGGTTGCTTACTTACAGTTTTGTCTTCCATAGGCAGTTAAGATACTCTAGATTATTTTTATTTAATTATTTTGTCATGTACTCAGAGTATTATAATAAAAATATAAATATTATCATAAAAATTACGGCACAGTAACAAACATTAATCAACCCTTATATCGCCAATACACCATGAACCTTGGGAACTAAGATGTTATATCCTTTGTGCTTGTAGTTACACTGCCTCACTCATCCATTAAACAATACTTAAGATTCTTTTTTTTTTCTTATTGATTAGATTATTATATAGATAATTCCTTTAACAAATTCCTAGTTGCCGAAATGACCCTACAAGAACAGGGTGGCAATTTCTCAAGCGCGATTTATGTAAACCTTTGCAATCCTTGCGTTGCATAGTTCTAACTTAAGTATACGAGAATTACTGGGATGTTAATATTTTCTTACACGTATTCGATCAACACTGTAACAAAAACTTGTTAGATTATCCTCAATATATTATGATTATGATAATCCTAAAATTAGGATTTTCATAATCATATTTACTAGTCTATTTGCTACTTACAATATATACACGTAGTTTGTATTAATACACGCCTATTCTTGAAATATTCGTTTTTTTTTAAATTTATTTATATGTCATACGTTTACAGCACTATGCCAGATGCCTCGCAAGTTTTTGGGTTTTATAGTCTAGTTGTATTTTACATTGTTCAAAATCAAAATAAACGCATACAGAATAACAAAGAAACTAATATAAATAATTATTAAATTGATATCAATAGGCACATTGTATTGTCACTTTTTTTAATTTAAATATATTTTATTATATTTCAACTAGATATCCAACAAACGTATATTAAAATTAAATTCGTTTTTATCGTATCCAGCAGTCGCGGATGCGCCAAAACGTGTTAAAATTGTGACTTTGCTCATTTCACACGATTTCTATTCCATAAGCGACCCACGTTTCATTTGTTATCAACTAATATAGCACTTATGATACCCTTCACTGGTAGGAATAAAAAAGAAATCCTATTGCCTACTTCCCACGTATAACCTTGAAGGCAGGTGCTTTGGTGAATTATTAAGGGTATCTAAATAGGTACCTATTCAGTTTATTAAAACACTTATCATTTACGCACTGCAGCTGATATAACTTTAAAATTATGTCAAATAATTACGTATTTGTTAATTATAACATTACGACATTTAAATTTTAACTAAACATCCATATAATCATTATAATTATTGTTATAGTCGTACAATTTGCGTTCGTACATAATTGTTTATTCAATAAATAATGTTTAAAATTTTAAACTTGTGTGCGTGAATAACACATGATTAATATAAAAATAAAAAATACTTTATTAGCATATAAAATTAATTCTTAAGCTAGCATTTATTATATGCGACCTCAAAATATTCCTTGTACCTACCTACGCATAGTTATGTAAACATAATCATGGTCATCACTGCGTTTTGTTCAGCTGTGTCCGTGATCGTCACTGTACGTGTACATATACACCATGCTTATGTGTGCAACGTACACACATCGACGATCATCCTTGATAATACAACTACATACGCATCGAAGCAATAAATAACGTAGTTGAACAGCGTGTGTGTCTCCGACGTTATTGTAATACATACTATGAGCAAGTTACCTACTATGCCTAGTATGTTTTCGACAATCACATTGAGTTCTATAAAAAGCCTAAGCAGTCTTTTAGAAAAAATATTTTTAAATTAAAGTTTTTAATATAATAGTTATAATATATTCATAAATGAATATGAAATTATTTGTGGAGAATAATATAATAAAAATATACATAATGTCTATATTCTTATAAATAATTTAAATTTTTACTACTAATATTCTTCTTTAAGCGCTTAAAAACTTTGCGAAGAATAGCTGCAATAATAGAATAGGATCGCACCAGACTTTCACATAGTTTAGTAGCCCATAATGGTATTGATTTGTTTTCTATTGTAAGTAAATTAAATTTAATGTACAACCATACTGTAACAAGAAAGAGAAAAGTGTAATTTCACATGAAAACGTAAGAAACACCTCGTTACATTTTAAAATATAAACGTAATATATGTAATAAACAGAAACAGCCTTGGAAGATATCAAAATACGTAACTAAACAACAAAGTAGGTACCTACATATAATTCAACTACGATACGCTTACGCTGACCTTAACTTGCATAGTTGAACATTTCCGTAATGCCAGCTCTATGTCGCGTCACGCACAATTTTATACGAAAAAAATATAATTGTGTGCACGGCTGCACGGTCCTAAAGCCATGAGTACAACGTTCCTCGATAGATGGCGTTAGTTGTCTACAATCGTAGGTTTGTGCGTTTCTTAGATGCGTTTCCAAAATGAATAGAGCAAGTTCGAGAGCGAGGTTAGATAATGGCGGCGATGCGCGCGGGGCGCTGTTGGGAGGGACGGCCCAATTTAAAACGCGGCTTGCCCATTACACAATGAATTTATTGCCGCATACGGCTGACACATATTGCGTGCATGTCATGTGCGTTAAGACTGGAATGCTTGAACAATTAACGGGTGAGGTGCGTTCTAATTTTTTGAAAACAAACCTATTAGTGGTCAGGGTTTGTAACGGATTATCGTAACGATTTAAAATTTCAACGGTTAAATCTTAGATTTAATATTAATAAGTGAAACTATGGAAACTCATTTTTATGACAAAATATATAATAAACATTGGCTTACTATCTAAATAATAATAAATTAGGAATATTTAATTATTGCATGAATTAAAAAGTAATTAAGTAAATGATATTTCCTAAAATAAATATTGGATCTAAAATATGAAAGCAGCAAAGAAACGAATAAATTGTAGTGTCAAATACATAGTCGAGTCGAACTGCATTATGTAGGAAAAGTAGGTATACTAATACTTGATTTTTTCCTTGGCTCGGCTCCAAATTGATCGGTCATTTTGTGTAATTTGGCAAGTTTTACGCTTCACCGACACCTGTCGTCACCGACTTCAGTCTGTGAAGTTCAAGTCTAGTTACTTTTATCTTACGTGACTACGGTTGAATTATATTTACTGATACCAGAATCCCTTTGATATAAAAAGAAGAAACAAAATGTAGAGGACGGTTTTTGGCAACGTTTTTCCTTTATTTTCTAAATGTCTTCTAAGGGACCTATTACTCGGTTTCGCCCCAATCTATCTCATTAGAGGAAGCCTTGTTCTACAGTTAGGCTCCAAGAGGCTTATATTATTTCGATTGATTTACCAATTCAGTCGATTATATTAATATTATGCGAAATGTTTAATTTACAATCAATGCGTTCTCTTTTTGTAACGTTCTATTTACAAAATAAGCTACTATTTTAATGTTTTATTTTTAAATCATACGTTAAAAGGAAATGTATGGTGAAAATTGAAAACCATTGGATATGATTTATGAGAAAATTTAAATAATGTCAATAAAAAGACTTTAAACGTATATTACAATAATAGGACTTACAGAACGCAACGTTCACGCGAATAGCAGTCGAACTTGATAGCCGCGTCCTCATGTTGTGATAAATACCTAATTAATTTGATATTTTGACCTGTATTCAAATTATTTTTATTTACTTGACAGTACGTTAACCTACTGAATAAACTTTAGTCCATTTTACATGAATAAAACTGGTTTAGACATGACAAAGGCATGTGAGGGAAGACAAAAAGGGGTTTATAAACCACGATTCGAGAAGTACAATGTCCAAGAATTGTGTATTTTGTTCTCGTACACATTTTAATGTATATTTGAAATATAGTCAAATAAATTTTATATAAAGTAAGTTAAATTTATTAGTAAGTAACACTTTTTTTTTAATTGGTCATTCTGTGTCTGGCCAACCGTGCGCAAAATAACCTGTGTCACGTTTGATAAAAACACGAAAAAGATTAAATTATTTTTGAAGATTTATCGATCGCAATGAGGAAATTCAACGCAGAAATGTAAAAGAATTGTTACTATTGGTGACCTCAATTAAAAAACTCTAGCTTCAGACTTTAGATATAACAATAGAAATTGCAGTATATAGGTATAAGTATGTATATTATCGGTTACACTGTGTAGCACAGATAAAATAAACACCAAAAGTTACAAGATGTTGTATTGTCATGCCAATTAATCATTTAGTATACAATTCGTTAAAATGTGTATTTTTTTAAAATGAATTAACATAGCCAACTAAACAAAATGGAATTACGCGGAAATTGTAAAAAAGACCTTAAGGTTGCCTGGAAGAGATCGCTGTTTAGCGATAAGGTCGCCTCTTGTACATCTTTCTTAAATGTGATTCAACTTTATGTTTACTGGTGTACAATAAAGAGTATTTTGATTTTGATTTGATTTGACCTCCATAAAAGTTGTGCACACCTTTCGTGGCTAATAAAACGATGATTATATAAATAATAAAACATTCCAACAGTTCACCAATACGTTATGTGAAAACTATAATTGAAACAAAATATTTGAAGAGATATCTCTTCTACAGAATGAGAATTCTGCCGTTTAGTCAGTGAATCAAAAGGCAACGTTTTTAAAAATATTTACACAGAAAAAGTATCAAACGGCTTTCCATATTAAAACAGGATGACGTAGATGATAGCCATTCATATGAGTAGCATCGCTGGGGCCACATGCGGAAATCTTCGCGGTCCAAGGACAGAACCAGTTTGAAAGACCGGTATTTTACCACAAGGAAGGGACAGATAAATGGCGAATGTAAACGATTTTATGGAAGAGATATTCTATTGATGTTACATCGGAATTTCATTTGGAAATTACATCCTGATTATTATTACCCAGTCTTAATTTGTAATTGTTGACAGAACGGGAGGATCCTCAACCTCTGAAATAAATAAATCCCTTATTTGTAGATCTCAGGATTTATACTATGAATAATTCGTCTTTTAGACCAATTAACAATTGTAAATACTCAAATGAATAGATATGAAAGTAGTTTAAACCATTTAGTGATTTCAAATAAAAGTAAACGTAATTATTGTATCCAATACAGTCTATAATACAAATTAGGAATCTATTGTATTCAACGAAATTGTGTAAATCGACCCGACATTGCGCTTGCGCATGTAGAATAAATACTCAAAGTCTTTGTAAGCAAGTCGAATTAGATTATGGAGGGTCACAAGTAAATGGGTCAAGGCGTGCTATGATATCGTAACAGTGACATTCGGGAGCCACTTCCGTTTGTCCGTAAAATAAACACGAGCATAAGAATATGGTCATAGAAATATTCAATATCCAATTTCTGACCAATTATCGTGGCGATATGCGACGAAAAGATTAAAATCGAGCTGTGATATTTTATTATAACCTGGAAAAGCAGCTCTTGTAAGATTTGAAAGCTCTGTGAATTTAAATAAATATGAGCCACGCGGCATGTTTATCAGTGAAAAATTTAATTTAACTGGCGTGTCGATGATGTGTTCAAGCAGCACATGTAAAAATCTATTGAATTCGATATATTTATATTTTAATTTCGAATAACGTATAATTGATGTATAAACGACATGAATAACTTAAGATGCAGTTTGTTTAAGTGAAAGAATGAGAGATTGCTTTTAATTAAATTTTACTAATAAATAAAAATTGTTAGTATGTGCAAGTATTATTTAAAACCTTCCGTCTTTTCGTTTATTTCGTGAGTTTACATATTGATGATCTATTTAGATAGTGATAGTTGTTTGGGTTGAATTTATATTTTGAAACTCTCTTTACGTTGCATGTCTCTTCTTCATATAGATTGGAGTTTTACCAAACAGTCTCGGTGATGTGTTGATTACGCATGAAACAGATTTACATTCAACTTATGCAGGTTTCCCTTATATTATTAATAATTATTAATATACTTTATTTTACACCACATACAAAAAACACTGAAATCTTAGGAGTAAAAAAATATGAAATAATACTAAAAATAATAATATTTGATGTGTTGAACAACGGGCGGACTTATGGATAATTAGCCATCTCTTAAACCGCGTGTGAGTTAAACATTACTACCTGGATTTTAACTCAGCGTCTTAAGTGCCACTGATGCGCTGTTCAATCTATTCCACTGTTCCATTTCAGCTCATACCCACAGTATTTTGAAACTAGTAACTATGTAAGTATTGAGGAATTATTGTACTCACTCTGTATTAATTAATTTTAACATTATTTTAAAACGCACCCCACAATACGTACCCATATTAAATTTATCTTTTATTATTAAGTAATAACCAATTGTTAACTAGAAATGTTTTTAAAAAAAATATTGAAAATCGCATCAATATTCAACGTGTAGTTATGAATTTATGAAATTGTTTTGAGATGTACGTACTCGTAAAGAAATATTGTTTCAACAAAATGTAGGTAAAGATTATTATTTGGTCAGTTGCTTTATAATAAATATATTTAAAAACTAATATTTAAATTCGCACGTTTTTTTTTGTTGTTCTTAATCAAAATAATTCAGAAATATATATATATTCGCTTCAACTAAACTTTTTACCGAAGTTCATTCACTCGCATTTAATAATATGCAGAAATAATTTATTATTAATATATTGAACTACCATGTGAAGTAATTTTAATAAAGCTAGGAGTCATTCACATCGACACATCTGCTCTGCACATTTTACTTGTGTCGTAATATAAGTATGTGTCCACTTACGCGTAATTGGCGTATTAAATTAATCGCTTTATAGAGTTTCATGATAAAAACTTGTTTTCTTTTCGTATACAGATCTACTTAATAAATATGTATAAAATAAAAGTAAATTCCAGTATTAATCTTATCGGAGATAATGAATTGAACAAACAACTTCTATTTGTACGTATATCAGAGCGATTCATTGTGTATTTGCATTAAACAACATCGAAATATGTTGGTGCAAAAATTTGCACATGCAATTTCGTAGCAATTCTACGCTGTAGCTAACGTAGCGATGCATGTAGCTGCATCGCTACGGTGCATCGATGCAGCGTAGCGTAATGTAGAATGCGTTTGCGTAGAACAGCGGAAACTTATGTAAACTTTATTATGATAAATAGGAAGGTGTACTATTATAATTAGTGAATTTTTTTTTTTTTCATTATTTGAGAAGACTCATTGTTGTAAAAGTCGAAAAACTCAAAGCAAGGTCAGTGCCGAAAATCGTGACCTCGCACTAATTGGCTAGTAGAGCAAAGGATGCGACATTAAGCAAGATGAACAGACAAAAACATTTCGTTCAAGAAATCCTTAATATATATATTTTTTTAATTTACAAAATTCGAATAGATTTTATAAAACAAATACATTTAAAAAATACACAAGACGCGTTTTCATTTGCAGTTTTCATAATTTTTATTTGCAGTTTTCGAATTTTATCTCTGATAGTGACAATTTTTTATGGCTTATATTTGTAATAGTAACTTTTATTCGTTATTTTAAGTCAAGACAAGTTTTAATTATATTTATTCTTAATAAAAAATAGATTTTTTGAATTGCGTAAAGTGAGAAATGTTTTATCAATCAATAATAATGAGTAAAAAAAATTAGTAAACTCAAATGAAACATTAATAAAGTTGTATTTCAATTCGACCTTAAGATTTTACATTACGACATTTCGAATGTCATATTTCAGTTGTAATTTAATTAGGTACAATTCGGATTAATAAATATTTTTATCAACATGCACGTGTCAGATTAAGTAAGAAATAAATAAATAATTAGACAATTACAAACAAGGCTTACACTATGTATTGTATGTTTTAATCAATTCTGTAATAATAATAATTTAATTTAAGTTATTTTTGAATTGTGTTGATAACATTGATATTAAATAAGAGGGTACTTTGACTTTTCTGTTCAGTATTGTGAGTCACGTGATTTGTAGTGAGGCTTATATAAGTGATGGAAGCTCGGTACAGAACACTTCGACTTTTACTTTTCACTTTGATCCTGGACCAGCAAGCTGCTGCTAACATTTAAGGTACGATATAATTTTGTGATATCATATAATTGTTATTGCTCGTTAAATTATTGATGAATATATGAATTGTGTTTTTGCAATTATCAATATACAAAGTTAGTATTATATATACAAAGTTAGTATAATTGTATTTAACTAAAATGACTGTACTTTTGGATATTGAAAAAGAGTAACTACTGAGTTTCTTGCCCGATCTTCTCGGTACAATCTGCATTCCGGGCCGGTGGTAGCTTTACTTTAAATAGTTTGTTAAATGACGATTCAAAAGTGCTTGTAAAAGTCTACTTGAATAAAGTATATTTTGATTAAGGTAATTGGTTTTAATTATTAATTGAAAAAAATCTAACACACGCGTATAAAAATTTAACGGGGCGGGGCGCGCCTTCGCAAGTAAACACTTTTACATTGACTTTGACAACTAGCGTATAACTTTTTAAAAAATTACATTACGCACAGGTTGACATTGATATAACTTTAATAACTCGTAAGTAACAGTCGAAATATCGCATACATCTATGTAGAAATTAAGTTATACAGTAATTAAATTAAACAAGTATTTTTCTTGTTTTCAACTTAAAAAAAGAACAAATGAATATTAATGCTTTGCTTAATATGATTATCTGCAATTATTTATCTACGGTCGTTAATGAAATAAAAATTCCGAGTAATAAAATACGAACTACAGAATGTACAGACAATAAATCACTTAATATGCTTTACTAAAACTTTTTAGGGTTTATAGACGCACTCGCAAACGTACACACAAATCATGACAAATGACAAACGACATGTTATAGGTAATCGAGTGAGCGTTCAATATGCGAAATTGCAGAACGTATAATAAGAATATTGGCTCAATTTTGCGTAAATTCCAAATCAATACACGTGTCTTTCGATCTAGAACTCTAAGCCAATCAAATCTTCATCGATTCGACATGTAGTTTAGCTTTAATTAACATACTTTGTGATGCTTTTGTTAAGGTTATAAATATCATCAATATGCGACGTTTTAATTTACATACGCGCCAAGCTACATCAATATCCACTGTAAACGTTGCATGTTAATTACAACATCATATCAACATATACATTGACGTAACTATCTGCGATTTTTTTTCTAAGTGTGAATCTATTTAACTTTTAATTTAAGTAATTTTATCTTGAGTAGTACAGTATAAGCATGTAAATGTAAGAATAATTGCTCCGCCATGTTGGCGCGCAAGCGCATGCGTAACATAAGATGCGCGTGAGAACACTCCCGGCTATCGAACCCTGACGAGTTTATTTTCATTCCTATGTTTTGGCCGCTGCCACAAGCGCACTAAGATTCAGAAGTCATCCATAAGATAAAGCGATTTGCTTTTTTAAATTGTTTCTTAATTTTATTTTATATTTTCGTCAAGTTTATAAGTAAAGCGTTGACTTCAAGTGTTGTGTCTAATGTTTAAAATGAAAGTTTATTGTGCGGGATAAGAGCTCATTTATGGTAAAAAAAAATTAAAATGTTTCTTATGAGACATTTGAGCTATTTCCTTTTGATAAAAACGTTTTAATGTTGTCGGCTAGATACAAACTGTTAGTCATTATTAACCAACGAACACACGTGTGTTCGTTTTGTCCCTCTATCACGCCAACATTTTTCGATCAAGATATTTTATGGGGCGGGGAGTGTGACTTCAAATTTTTTATAAAATTTAAAAACAAAAATTTTAAGACTAAATTCATTATTTTCATTTCATATAACATATTGATATTGACATCCAGCAATATATGTAATATCTGTGTCTTAAATCTAAATTAGAAAGTTAAGTGTTTCCACGCTATCGCATCAGCAACGTGTGCCTAATCTTATTTGTTTTAGTGTGTTTACACACACATTCAAATACAATATTTCAATGAGACTACAGCCTAAAAAAAGACGATAGTGTTTGACCGTGATTTTTTCTGCATTATATACAATTAAATTATAAATTTATATGCTAATGAAATAATTGTATCCATTTAATAATAATTAATCACTTTATTACAGTAATTTTGTATTTTAAAAGTAATTTGTGGAACAGTTATATTTTAATATATTGATTATATTTTCTCAATAAACTAACAGTCATTATTAAACTCGTTCCGTTTAAATTTATATAGATAGATTATGGCAGACTAACAGGCGTAGCTATTTCTAGTTTTTTGCGTTCAACGTCAGTTAATTTCTGAGCGATGACTAAATTACAGTCTAGGTATAGCAGACAAAGAACCGCGCTGCAATTCGACAGTTGAGTGAACCTATCTGTTTTTGTTCATTGTTGCTAATGTCGTTTTTGTTGTGATTCAACAACATTTATAGATGTTGTTTCAGTATTGCTTTTTGTATCATTGTAAAGCTCATGGCTCGTGCTATTTATTTATGATTAATTTCTTTGCTTTTTTTTTTTTTTTTATAGATATAACACTTGAAAATATTTTATTTGACGAGCGGTTAATTTGATAGATCGTTATTGGCTTAAGAAACTATATGTATATAAATATAAAATAAAGTTATTAATTTTTATATCACCAGTATTTAATCTATAAAAACATATTTCTATAGAAAATCCTTCCTGTTACGGTTCGTAGAAAATGGAGTTAAAACAATTGATCTTAATATTGAAATAAGAGAAGGATTTAATTTAGTATATTTATGGATTATTGACATTAATTTAGTGAACTCATAAAATAGAAAGTAAGAGTCTGTGAATGTCCCATTGCTGGGCAAAGACTGCCTCTTCTTATGAGTTTGCATTAGTGAAAAACTCGGATCATCGAGGTATCGCTCGAGGTAAATCATTCATATTATAAATATATATAATATAAGATACTGAAGCTAATAATTTATTCAATTAATAAATAATGTATTGTAAGATATTGTTATTGTGATGTATAAACAAACAAAAGCTTCTTAAACAAATATACATGATTGTTTACTTTTTAAATCAGCAAATTTGTAATATTCTGGCAAGAAACTCTTTTAGTGGAGAAGGGGACGACAATGCCTTTAGGAGTCAGGATTGAATATCATAAGGCCGTATTCCATTAAACTATTGATGTAGAAGTTTATAGATATGTTTTAAAAATTCTATGATTTATTTAATGCAGATTTTCCTTAATCTCCACTTACGGGCCGTAACATTGAAGGTCTTACTGTCACGTGTGTTATCTGTTATCAACGATTACCGAAACTAATCTCCCGCCAGCAGTATAAACAGCTACAGTACAACGTGAGTTTGCTACAGTTTTACACTTCGAATCCCCATTAAACATCCTATATAATACATTTAGTTTGCAAATATATTATCTGAAATCTACATTTTAAATTGTTTTCATTGCTGGTAGTTACAGTAGGTATTTATTTCAGCGCCTTTTTAGTCATCCAATAAGCTGTACCGGTGTTTTACTTTCGGCAAAAATACTCTGTAATTTAATATTAAACTGTATTTACAAATTAATATGGAACAAATTAAAAAATAGAATCCAAATAAACTCTCACCTATTTGAGATGTTTGAAATGAAATATTTTTTTTAAATACGGTCCCTAAATTTGTCCTCTATGAATCAGCCGTAGTAAATCTGCCACCTACAAATGTATGATCTATTCAAAGGCGCGCCCCTCCACTCTAAATTATCGGCGTGCATTAATATGAGTGACGCATATGCTTACAAGATATCTTAGTGTGTGTGAGACGACTAAAAGTAAAGACAGCAAAAAAATACAAAACTATTATTTTATTAAAAAAAACATTTAATTTCACGTGAAACACTTTCATGAGTGAATCGATCATGTACGAGCAATCGATACTAATGCGAATATAATATTGTTTCTGATATTATAATATAATTCTAAATATTATTAATATACTAGTCTAACTAATTTGTTTTTTTTTTTCAGAATACAATCACTATTGAATACGTATTTATATTTATTCAGCTTATAACGCAATTTATTTTTAATATCACATTAAAGATAATCGTTTCCGTTATAAATTAATCCGTTGTAAGAAATATAATTATTCTTTATTCATTAGTCTATTTAGTTCACAATCGCCCTGTTTACAAGTTTATAGTTGTTATGAGGACAGGTGCACGGATGTAAAAATAATTTTATATTTATAGCAATTTTTACTTATAGCAACTGTTTCCTTGAATTAATAAATACTTATATTATTTTTCTTTGCGTCGTATTTATACAAATATATATGTATTTGAAAGTTTTTTTGCTGGTATAGGTAGGCGCACGTGATTGGTAACCGCAGTCCAAAGACATTGGCGGCGATGTAAGCCTTACATAGCAAATGCACCTCCAATCTTGGGAACTAAAATATTGTTACTTGGCGGTAGAATATCTGCTGAATGGGAGGTAACTACCCAGAGGGGCTTGCGAAAGCGGTAACATTAAGTTAAAATAAATTCGCAATACTGAGGAAACTCTTGGAGTAGAGAATAGTTAGGGTTTAGTTAATTCCACCATGGTGGTCCAATCCGGGTTGATCTATACAGATCTTGCAGAATTTCATCAGTCACATGAAGACATGTTTCCATGGTGCTCGAGGAAGGGAAATTCAGTGCTTACCCGAGATTGAACCGACAATCGGTTAAAAGTGACTGGCAAATAGGCCACTTGATGGTAAAGGGTTACCAGTGCCTATAGATATTCTGAGATAAGCTGTTATGTCCTTGTGCCTGTAAATACATCGTCATTCATATTGGCATGCCAGTAGGTCATGGTAAACAAAATAATAATAAATGGGTGGTGCTTTATGCATGCCCGTCTAGGGAGCAAGCCAGTGTTATGTAAGGTATAGGGGACGTAATACTTTAGACCATCATGTTTGGTCGTATTGACTGCGAATGAACTGATTTATGTTTCTTATAAAGCTTGTATCTACTGGTGAATGTGTATACTAACCATCAAATATCAGGTTTTTCTATATACTAGAAAAAAATATCTATACGGTAATTTATTAAAAGTATTTAATCAAAATTGTCTGTCAACTAATCAGAAAGACCAAATAAAAAAGTAGAGAGAATAGTTATCAAAATATGACAATGAAATAGTATAATCATAATTAAATAAACGATTTAAAAATAGAATACGGTTTGGTTTGACGATTATTAATAGCAGTGAATTTCACAATTCCACAGATTCAATTTACAACAATAATTAGTGAATCGTTCGATTGGAGTGAACACGAAACCGTCGTTCTATTTGAAACTGTGTAAACTATATGGTTCTCTGTATGACGTATATGTTTATATTACATATATTCTTCTAGCTAAGGCTGCAGATCCCGTCGGGTGAATTAAAAATATTGGTCACTCGGTCAAGAAATTCTCAGTAACAGTGCAGGGTTAGGTAGTCAGCAATGTTACTCTTTTGGCCCTGCACCTGAACTTTCTGCAATCGGGTCGGATTACCTGTCTCATCTCATCTCATGTCTCATCTCTCTCATAATCCAACGGATATAAATTACACCTGTGTTTGCGCGCACATTTTTTCACTATTATATATTACGCGTATTGAACCCTTCAGAATTGCCCCTGAGGCAGTACAGGGACATCGTCAACATATACGCAATTAACAAAAAAAAAACAGAGAAAAAAAATTGCAATTGAATAATTTGTACTTGTATCCATAATTTGGTTTCAACTGATTGATCCAGCTCGCTCATGCTACAGAGGGTTACACAATTCGAAATCTGCTGTCTTTATTTTTATCTGATCTTGGTGATATTTGGACGAATCCATATCATCATTAAGTACAAATACTTAATGTATTTTGTCCTGCCAGGATTGAATGACTCTTCAAACGGTTAGTCTGTATGGATGGCGCCATAATCACTGTATGAATGCATAATATCAACAGTTTCCTCACAGAAAGCCTTGAACGCGATATCTGAGAAGTGGGACTTGCATATGGCAATTTTTAATAATTTTCGCAATTATATTATGCCAAAAACACCCATATTTAATCACGACATCACAGTAACTTGTGAATGGTCTATACAAATATTATTATATGTATATTTTTTAAGTTGAATATTAAAATTATTAAATAATATTTTATTCAAAAAATTCAACCCTTATAGTTATAATACACATTAGATAATGTAGTATTATCATATTGAGGCTTTGAATCAGCTTCAAAAGCCGACAAAATATAACACGAGTCTAAATTCAGCCTAACTTCTTAATCGCATGCAGAAACGTATGTGTGACACACGGATAGGTCAATAAACTTGTTCGTTGCTAAATCAGCGGCAGTAAATAAATGTAAAAATCTATTCTCGTCTAATAGTTGAGGAAAGAAAATTACGTACCGACTCTAGTGCTAGACTTTTAAAATTAATTGTTCGTTATACTTTTTGTGCAGGGCCGTCCTTGTTGATAACAATTCTTCACAAATCTGTCATACTTTGTATGCGTGAGTTAGCCAGTGTAATAATATATACAGGAACATATAATACAATTATTAGTTGAAGGCGCAGAGCCGGTGTAAGGAGTGGCTTTTCTTTCATACAGCGCCAATTTTTAAGTAATCTTTTGCCTTTTAAACCTATTTGCTCGTCTGCCACCTTGAAAAAAAAAAACAGTCGTTGATTTTTTAACTTTTCCCCGTAATGTCAAATTGCCGTTGCTTCGAATTTCCGATTGTAAACTTTAATATCTCCTGCATAATTAAGACACAGTTTTCATATATATAAAGAAACAGAAAAGCGACCGAAACCATTGACAAGAAACAGCTTTTAGCTAAAGTTTGTTTATCATCGAACTTTTCTTGAATGTGCGGCTTACATCGTAATGTAATTAAATTAGGTTTACATGACACGCAATATTGATACAGTAATCACTAATTAAACCTTAATAAACATATACTTAGAACTATATCTGTAACAACGTGTTGAACGGGAATAAAGAGGTCCAGATGATTACATTACTTTGCCGCTTAAATAATTGTCGTTAAAAAAATCACAAATTTTAAAATTCGAAGTGTCACTGTTTATATAAAAATTCCAATTTAATTTGAAAAATAGTTTAAGTATTAGTAATTTATCGGTATCGTGTCCATCATGTCTCTGTATTTGTATAATTAATTCATGGTCGAATTTATGTTATTTTTAATTAAGAAACTAATTGCTAATAAATGTCCCTCAAATATAAGATATTTTTTTTAAACAATAAAATACTCAATACGTTTCGTCACCATCAAACAGAATCGTAAAAATACCAGCGTCCACAGAAACAATATCGTTGTGCAACTTAGTACAGTTAGCAGGTGCGAAGCTATTTTGACTAATCGCGCCCATGGAGTAAAATAACAGCCCGTTAATGTGCTGCTAAGCAAAGGTCTTGAACAGAAGAACGCTCGGAGGTCTTATTCAACTACGGTGATCCAGTGTGGATTACACTCGTAACAGAATTTTATCCGATACATGTAATCCTTACGTTGTGTTCCTGCATCACCGAATGAAGATGAAATATCAACAAATATGTACCTGGTAATTCAGAGATGTCGTCTGCCTTTCCATGGAAGATCCGTTCACGCGTTCACAGAAAAGTTTCACTTTAAATAATTGTAAACATAGCTAAGGCTTATAAAAACCGAGCTGCTAGCTTGAATGTGAAGTCGCTTTAATTGGCCTACGCATCATAGCTGCTGATCTTTTATTCATTATAACATATAATAACGCATCGTAAGCTTAGTATGTGAGCCTACTTTAAAAACGACGCACCAAGTTGCTAGGGGCGTTCAGCCGTTCACGCATAATCGACCTCCGGCCGCAGCCTTACGTCACCGCATTGCTGTGGAATTTAGAACCCGGTGACGAATACATTGAACTTCAAGGCCTCAAGCCTCAACGTGTCAATTAAATTTCAAGTCTTGGGTCTCAATAATGTCAACCGAAATACCTGACTCTAAATCTGTCATTAGAAATTCGGAAACTATTAATTGTTTAATTTATTTATACTATTTATTTTACAGGTTAATAATGCCTTTAAATATCGCCTAGCGATTACTCCCAGACATCTATTGGGTTAGGTTATTTAATAATTCAGAAAATACAAGTTGGGTGATGTAAATTCATGTGATATCAAAGGTTATACTTAAATATTTTTAATGTAATAATTCAAATTATACGGTATATTAAAGTTTGGATTGTTTGGAATTATATTTAAATTACGTCACGGCATATTTGAATCGGCTTCATCACAAAATTATCCGAAGGGTTTATGTTCCGCTATTGCGTTCAAGATGATCAATAAATTTTAAACTCCTACAGTGCACCTATTGAGGCTATTGTGTTAAAACTTTAATATCAAAAAATCAAAATTATATCGAAGACAATAATTATTTAAAACCAATATATTCTTTTTTCAAATTGGTATAAGAGTACTTTTGAATCTCGAGTTACAGTATTGAATTTAATGTAAGCAATAATGCTTTATAGTGTTCTGTTACAGGCATGGTTGATGTGACTGCTCCGATTCAGTGGTTGACATTGTGCTGGCGGCGTATGAAGTAAGTAGTTTATACTTCTTAAATTTGAAGTGGCTTAGACGAAGGTGACATTTACCATGAGGTTATCAATCACAAGATTGCTTTCGTAAAAAACCTATTAAATAACATCATCGAAAATAATTTAGAAAAATCAATCAAAGAAGGCTTTAAAATTGATCTCGTGGACGGCGGTGAAGAAAAACATCGTGAGAAAACCTGCATGTGTCTAATTTCAATGCAATTGTTTTAAAATTTTTATCCAACCCATATTAGGGCAGCGTGGTGGAATAAGCCGGAAACCTTCGCCTCAAAAGTGAGAGGAGACTGTTACTTTTTTAATTTATCAAAAATCAAATTTGAAGCATTTAATAAAAAAAAATAACTAACACGTTGCACTTTACAATGAAATGTCTCATCTGTCATCGTGGTAAGTATATAAAACTAACCAAACAAGGATATGCATTTACTTTTCATAAAACATATAACTTTTTCATAAACCTTGTTATTATTAAGCATGAATATTTTCTATTTACGTCTATATTTTATATTTTTATTTCACGAATCTGAATATGTTGTCAATTAAAAAAAAATATTATTTTTTAACGATCTATAATTGTGGATAGGTTCCGATCGGATCTATCGTAGATATATATAATATTATTATATTATATATATATATATATATATATAATAGATTATTTGTTTAATTGGAATTTGTTTACTTATTTCATGTGATTTAGTTTGTATTTCTGGGAATGCTTAAGAGTAAAATTTCTTGTAACTAAATGATTTTTGGTAAGATTCAAACAATTATTGTTAGTGTGTACAACTTGCGTAGATACATTCGTGTTGTACACGCTACACACTGAGAATAGATTATAGATGCCAAAGAAAATTTAGGGCCATGAAAATATATACTATATATTAAATATAGCTAAGGAGATTATCGCCAACATGTGGAATGATTACTTACGAAAATACAAGATGTTTATACCATGGAATATAATGATTTCATGAATACCATGCCATTTACCTAATTTATACACTATATATGAGAAAGTATTTTAGTTCAAGTTAATTCAAGAGTTTAACCAACACAAGAAAAATCAAGAACAATTTTGGTGTATGTATTTATAATATATTTGATATAATAGACTTTTTTTCAACGTGAAGAGTAGGTATATAGGGCTGGATATTAAGATCCCGGGTTGTAGCCATATTACAGGGCTGTTACATCCCATTATTTATTTATTGGCTTCCACAAAGATATTTAAAAAAAACACCGTCAAATAATCGTTAATAAAGTATATGTCTTCTAATTTACTAAATGTTTGTTAAAATAATTTAATTGGTTCCGCATTTAATTATTGGAATATCTAACTTTAAAAGACTATCCAATGTATCATTACATAGTATAAAATAAAGTCGCTTTTCGCTGTGTTTCTGTCTCTGTGTATGTTTAAATCTTTAAAATTACGTGACGGATTTTGATGCGGTTTTATTTAAATAGATAGACTGATTCAGGGAGGCTTATTAGGAGATAATAAATGCACAATGTAGTAGAGAAACAGTGATAATTTTAGAGGTTTCTAATGGGATGTCGTAAATACACATTTTTTGCGCTAACATTGCAAACGCTAGCTGAACCCTACAAGATAGATCAGAATAATGCAGTACAGTATTGTATACGTTAAAGAGGTCTACAAAAAAGTCTGCGATGGTATATGTCTATCTCTTAGCGATAATCCACAGTAACCATTTTTTTACCTTTACTTTTTACGATAAATAATGGCTTATTTTCGAAGATATTACAGATTTAAAATGCAGGGACATATAGCGGTTTGTATTGTCTAATGACAAAAAAGCTGTGAACGTTGAGATTGAAAAATTGTTAACGTTGTACCTTTATAATAAATACTGTAGTATATTCAGTATCAAATTTGCACCCGCGCGAAGCCGGGATGGGTCGCTAGTTTAGAATAAAATAAACATTTATTTGTTGCCCCAAGGCTTAGTCTGTTCTGAGAATATTATGACCGACTTTTCTAGTATTGAACAAGAGGTACTGATTATTACAGTTTATTACCAAACTGTTCCGAATATTACCGAGTTAAAATGTTATATTTTGACAATGGCGTGTTTCGATTATATTCTATTGTCAACGGAGGGCAATGACCCGACATGTTCAAGATATTATTGTAAGGTAAATCATTACATAAGAAGAATTTACTCGTTCTGCTGATTGTCACAGCTTTACTCTTTCATTTATTTACTTAAAATAGATAGGATGACTGACAAATTAACCATCTGGTGATATACACAATTACACGCGACAAATATGAACCATCCACCATAGGGGATGGTTCGTCAATGCAAGTCGATATGGTAATTGCGCCACCAACCTTGGTAACTAAGATATTATATGCCTTGTGTCTTTAGTTACACCAGCTAACTCAACATTCAAACAAAAATACTAAATAATTTTGTTTGGCCGTATGTGAGATTTGGGTGGTATCAGACGGATTTGAATAAAGCCCTACCGCCATTTCATAAAGGCACTTTATTTTATTTGTCAGTACACAAATATAGATGTCTATAGTTTGGTTGTAACTTTTTTCTATTGGGATTATAAGCAAAGGCCAATTCATAAAACTAAATAAAAATTTAGTCTTTATTTGGAATATTACTAAAAACGAAAGAGAATTGTGGCAGAAAAAAATCCGATTAATCTGATAGTTTCAATTTCTTTTTCACATGAAATCATCATACTGTTTTTATTTTACCAAATTCAGTTAAAACTGATACATTAGTAGACAAATTGGCTTTAGGCAAAAACAAAAACTAGAGTAGAGCTTGTTAGTAATTATAAATTAGATGCTAATTTAATATTTTATAGTAGTGTGGGATAAGCTTAATCTATTTATTTCTTTCGCGAAAATGTTTAATTTCCACTCTGTCTGAGACATTAAACGAAATTGATGATCCTAAATTCTTATTAATTATCATTCAACGCGTCTGACACTTTTGCGTAATTAACTAACATTTAAATGAACGAGGAAAAATAAAATGCTTTCCAAATAGACGACGATAATACTACGTTGATAAATATTATACCTCCCGGTAGTAGCGTATACCCAATGAGTACCACCCGCCTATTAATTATTCTATTACCAAACATCAACACTTTTCATGAATTCTTTTCGGCGTAAAGCCAATTACTAATACCACGGATATCATATCTTAGATTCCATAGTTAGTGACGCATTTACCTTGAAAAGAGTGGTTTGTTCATCCCACAATGCCAAGGTAGTGTTGATCTATATCTATTGGCCGAGTGCTTGCCAACAGGTGGTCCATTTGAAAGTCATTTCATAATCTATACTAACATTATAAATGCTAAAGTAACTCTGTCTGTCTGTTGTTCTCTCACGGCCAAGCCACTGAAATGAATCTGATGACATTAGGTATGAAGCAAGTTTGAACTCCAAGGAAGGACTTTTTGTATCTAAAACGTCATACTTCTGAAACGGGAGCGAAACCGCGAGCGACAACTAGTCTATAATAAACAAAATTCGTTTTATATAAGATTTTAAATTAACATGGTTATTTTTATTACTAACAGTATTTAAAGACAAGACATTCAGTTCAGTCTCGTGGACAAGACATTCGTAGATAATGTCGAAATATCGAGCTCCACCAAATAAAAATAAAAAACATGATAAATATCCCATTTTAAATACTGTAAAAGTAAAATTAGTTTTGTTTTAAATGATGAAAAATTTAGCTAAAAACCTGTGGGAAACATTTAATTAGTTCAAATATTTATTTTCAGAGTATATGATTTGAAATAGGTTTCAGGTAATTTTATTTTTATCTGGCAAAATGTATTACATTATTTATATAGCACACAGAGGAATCAATACATTCTATATGAAGTCGTCTATATGAAAACTTTTGCTGGGGTTTATTTTGTTACCATGGCAACCTGCATATAAATTTATTTACAATTCTGTAAACAAATACAATTGACGAAATATATTCTGGAAGATGCGTATATCCATCCATCATCAATTGCGTGTCACTCTTAACAGAAAACATTTTCGCCCAATACTATAACGGCGATACAGAACTGGGAAAATATAAGGCTATATTTCCGCGGATTCGCTTTCGAGATTTCAATTTATGAAAAGTCAATTCCACAGTAAGTTACATATTAGATTTACGCATCTAGCTAGAGTCTCGCACTACGAAATTATTAAACAGACCAATTTTACTATCTTGGTGCAAGTTAATGCTACGCTTGGCTCTCGCCAAATGTCATGCTTTACTGGTGTGCCTGCATATAGTCGCCATTTGTTTTTATGTTGCTATTCTTTCGACGCGTTCTCAAATTTGAGTTTGATAGGTTGTTTACATTCTCGACGGGAAAGAGTCACCAGCGCAGGATAATACATAGTGTAGGATTGTGCCATAACCGAGGTTTTGAGCTGAGATGGCCGAGTGGTTAGAATGCGTGCAGCAAGAACCACTGAATTTTCATGTACTTAACTTGTGTTTATAATTCATCTCGTGTTCAGCGGAGAAAGAAAACATCGTGAGCCACACCAACATGGTTGAAGAGCAGCGTGGTGGATTATGCCTCCAACCTTCTCCTCAATGTGACCCGCAGAAATAGCCCAGCAGTGGGAAATTTACAGGCTGTTACTGTGTGTGCTACAACCTCGGGTGATCTCTCTATTCTCTCACTTTCATAGTCGTTCAGGAGGTACATCAGACACAAAAAGAGTGAGATCAGGCGCATTGTCAAGTCCTTTACGTACTTTCCTTGTTAATGTAAAATTGCATATTTTCTAACTACGGAATGAGACTCGACTAACTCGACCCGGGATCGAATCCCTATACCGAAATCATCTACACAAGAACCACCAGCCATTAAGCAAAGCAGTTTTTAATAGAAGCAGATATAATTTTTCAGAATTAATAAAAATATTTTTTTATGTATATTTTTAAATTTCAATCGTTATAACTGTACTTTAATCAAACGTACATCAAGCCCTATTGATAGTTTTGAGATAAATGACAGCGAAGCTCGAAACCTTGTGACCCAAATATTTCTATAATGTCATCCTATTGCCGTTTACTGGGGGTCGATTCCATTCATTTTGTGCTCGATATCAGAGAAAAGCGACAGGTATATATATATACTTAAATGTATAAAAGCGTCTTCGTTTGCAGCCGGCGCTTTTTGACATTTAACAAGCTCAAGTAATTTATATAAAATATTATATTGAATAGCAGTCTGACTTTCGTTTTTAGAATTGATAAAATAGTTTTTTTTTATTTATCGTAGAATCATATTCTATTCATAACCTTTAGAGATGATACAAAATCTTTAGTATTTTTTGCGTTTATGAAACCGTTGAATTATTTTACTCGTATTTTTTTTTTAATATACATTTTAAAATGATCGAATACTGAATTAATTTTGATTATTTTGTTTCCTTATATTTGGTATATGAACAACTTTTTAGAAATAATTTTTTCAGGTCGTGTCGACTTCAATTTGTAAGTTAACAAAAATCAAAGGAGCTTGTAATTAGTTTCATAATTAGTAACAGCATCGACACATGAGTGTTTTAGTGTTCGGTGACCGTGTTATGAGTGCGGGCTGTGGGTGAGGTCCCGAATTCCCGATAGAGTTGCTTTCCCTGGATTAGGCTGCTGCCAGCTCCCGGCTCACCTTGGAGAGTAATTATAATGATCGGCGCCGGAACCCCAGTCTGGAACGGGAGTCCTTCCTGGAGAGGCGTGCCAAGGGTGGCGCAGCGGAGGTACGCCCACCCGACATCCCTCCCTCACGCACCTCATACAACAGCCTACACAACACTCAGACCTCTCTTTCCTCCGTCCCGTCTCGACCACCCACGCCCCCACGCACTGTAATAACCCAATTTGTAAGAACCCCCCTTTTTCAAGGACGGCCGTCGGTCTTTATGGCGGCGGCGACGATGGCGTTGATTCCCCGACCTTGTTTATTTCAGTTTCTTTTTGTTTAGGAACTGGCTGAACTTATTTTCGTACGGTACCAGATCTAGCTTGTTGACGTAACTAGATAAACTTTGACACTGATCGCATGGATCACTTTTATTTTCTTGCGTGCTCTTTTTTGACAATATATTGGAAAACTTGAAAGTTGACCTAATAAAAACAAACAAAACCTGATTGCCGTAAATCTATATTTGGGTCATATTATACGATTTTCAACCAATTAAGAAGCAAGATTTGAATATAAATGTGACCTACTTAGAGGATTCGTTGGATAAAAAGTGATGAAGGTTGCCTCATTTGTTTGAGTCATCTCAAAGTTCAAGGCCGCGGAGTCCCTTACCAGAACACTGCCTATAGGACCGTCTAGACGGTTTCACACCTCCTTACTTTTAAGGGTCCAGCGGAATTACAAGTTTTGGATTTAAATAAACGATGTTTTTCTTTGTATTGAGAAACGAGCTTCATATAATATCTAGCCCTAGCTTAAATTGAATTTAAATAACGATTAGTACTGTCATTAAATGTGGCAGTTAGGTATTTTAGTCGAGACTTTACATTTCAATATGAAGCATTAAAAAGTAATCTTTTTTATGGATATTTCTTTTATATTTTTAATTGAGAGAGAAGTTGAGTGTATTGTTACAAAATTCAATAGCTATTTCATTTTCTTACATTTTGTTAGCTTCTTCAACCTTGACTTATTATAACGTGTTGTTGTTGCTTTAAGAATGAAATGATTACTTCATCCTGGTGTACTTTGTCTACATTGGAACTTTAACGTAACGACTAACGAGACCTCACAATTAATAAAAAATACTTTATAAAAAATACTTTATTGAAATTCGTTTTACGCATTTAAAGGCGCCGAAGTGGCCCAGTGGTTAGAACGCACGAAAACCAAAGATTGCGGTTTCAACCCAAGTAAACACCATAGAGTTTCCATTGCTTTATAATATAACTCATGCGCGGTGGCAAAGGTAAACAATGTAAGGAATCCCGTACATATCCACACAATGCAGGTTGCATTGGAATAGGGTAGTGAAATAAGATCCAAGACTTCTCCAGGCACAGATTATTCGCCAATGTCACGTGCGATGGAGAAAACATGCTGGAGATTGAACGATGCGGTCTAATAATTTAGAATAATTATTTTAAAATCTTTAATATAAAATAATATAACTTTTCCAATATTCAGTCTTAATCTACATTGAATGAACAGATAAATTTTGTTGTGTGTATACACTTAATAAGACTCAGAAATAAGTGATTAGGTATTTGTGAATCTTTATATCGGCTGACCAAACATTTCAGTTCCTTTTACTTTTTTCTGTCTTTTTTTATTTGGTATCTAGTGACGACAGTCAACATTTATCAGCTGGATTCATTGGATTATTTGTATGTGTAATAAACTATTTAGCGTAAAGATTGTTTATGGTGATGAAGATAGCATATGATGACTATATTTTGTTTTCACTTTTCAATATTTATAAATTGTTTGAGATATAAGGTATTGTCTATAATAAGATTGTAACATTTGTATGATATGTTTAGGTTTTGACAAGTAATAGCTCGGAATTCTTATTAAAAAAAAATCGTTTCATTTTACGTAACATACAGGCTCATATTAAATGGAATAAATATTTAGGAATCCTTAACCCAGCGGTGTTTTTTTTCGTATTTTCATTATATAAAATAGGCTTGTGATATACGTTATAGTAAAGAAAAATATTATCTTCATTATTAAATTCATAGCATAATATAAATCGATATGAAAATCATCCCAGACAGCATTTCTCGCGATGTTTTAGAATAGGTACAGAAGCTTTCAGGAATCTTACGACATAGTTTGTTTAGTTGCTTGAGTTAGTTCGTAAATAATCCTAAGATAAATAATAGCCTGTAAATGTTCGAAAAAAGCCTCCTTTTTAACTGAATCTATCTCGACCGAGCTCATGCGCTGGATTTATATGTTACAGAATTGAATGTGACGTCATAATTTGCATGGATTCGTGTTCCCTCTGTACGAGAGCACAACTGCCACCTGAGATGAGACCAGAAATGCAGCTTAGTGGTGCTTGCTCAAATTTAAACGATGCGGTTAATTACGTATTTTGACCACTAGACCACCTCGTTCATTGATATTATACAAGCTGATATACATGTTTATTTCTTGTAGTGTTATCGTATATTTCATATTTATATTGTGTTATTATTGTAAAATATGTTTTGAAACACATTTTTTATGAAATTGGTAGGCAGGCCAATGTGCAACTTGATGGTAAGTGTTCACAACGCCCCTAGATGTTGGTGCTGTAACAAATATCAACCATTTTTTCCACCGCAAAGGCGCCGTCAACTTTGGAAACTACGATGTAATGATCTTTATGTCTGTCATTACACTGTTTCACTCTTCAAACTGAAACATATCAGTTATTAATTATTGCTATTCTACGGTGAGTGGTGCCTACCCTGATGGGCTTGCACAAAATCCTATCACAAAGTATAAACAGATTGTCATTTTTCATTTCTTTAATAACCTTAATTTGCTGCTTTTGTTATTATTAAATTAATTAATTAAAAAAAAATAGGTGTTTAAAATATTTGGCCCCCAACAATTAATATTTTAAATAATTACTATTATTGTTGCTTAAAAAAATCATGAACTAAAGTATTATTTTAGTAGTTATATGTCCCAGATTCTTTTATAATATTTTAAACAGCAGTTTGCGAGTTTATGAAGACTTCATTAATATCGTTTTTAAAAATAAAATTTAAGCGATTTATATTTCTTCAAAACTGTACATTATATATATATCTTAATTCGTATTTAAATTTGTACGACCTTCAACCTATCAGCCTACACGTGTTGGGTCTGAATGGACAGTCGCTCCCGGCGCCACCCAGCCTGGGAGGTAGGGACCCCACTTTGAAAGAAAAAAGTTACAGTCCTAGTGAGAATAATTTTAACAAATTATACGTTATATTAACAAGCATATCTTTGGTTTACAAGGAAGAAAGGATTTGCATGACCCGCCCCGGCCTCGCACGGGTGCAATGCTGATACTATATATAATAAAGTATGTCTATATATTATACAATGTTCACAGTTTTTCAGTCATTAGACAATACAAACCGCTATGTCCCTGCGTTTTAGATCTGTAATAACTTCGAAAATATTCATTTAAATTACATACTGTAAAGGGCCACATTGATCTATATTAAATGCTCAATGTATGTACTTAATTGTATAAGGATTAATGCTGTATTGCTTAAAATCGCTTCGAAAATAAGCCGTTATTTCTCGTTAAAGTAAAGGATAAAAAATGGTTATTGTGGGTTATCCGTAAGAGATAGACATATACCATACCGGACTCTTTTGAAGACCTTTATAAGGTGTACAATACTGTAGTACATTATTTTGATCTATCTCGTAGGGTTCAGCCAAAATTTGCAATGTAAACGCAAAGAAATGTGTTTATTTACGACATCACTTTAGAAACCTCTAAAATTATCAGTGTTTCTCTACTATATTGTGCATGTATTGTACATATAAGCCTTCCCCTTTAATCAATCTATCTTTTAAAAAAAACTGCATCAAAATCCATTTTGCAATTTTAAAGATCTAAGCATACATAGGAACAGACAGCGGTAAGCGACTTTGTTTTATACTATGTAAAGATAATGATTATGCTAAGTACATTTTTAGAGTTAGTGATCAGATTTACCAAATTAAAATGGTACTGTGAGATTGCTTGCATGCGCTGCCAATCATAATATACAAGATAATATGCCCTGTAATTACTCGGACTCACTCAACGGTGAAATCGTAACATAGTTATACAAATTATTATTGATAGGCGGATCAAACGTCTACCTGTGAAATGTTTTATTTTCCAAACCAAAATATATGCGAGTATATTAGAATGTACATTCAATTGACAATACATGTAATTAATATAAACATAATTACAGATATATAGTTCTACGACACGGACTAAAATAAAAGGTATCGTTTTACGAATATAAATATTGATTTGATACAAAAAAAGACTTGTCCCAGAAAAAATATTGAATGTGGGTGTCTTCTTAGGGGGTTATCTTTCAGGCATTTCAGTTTGGGATAATAAGATCGTACTGAAAAAATACGTCTGGAGCAGAGGCTGAGCGTTGACTTTTGGTCTATTTTTTGATTTATGGCACGTTTAAATAAAAAGCGTTATTTTTTAATCGCCATAGAAGTGTTGGTTTTTTTTTTAGGCTTAGGCTGGCGGACGAGCATGGACTACCTGATGGTAAGTGGTCACCACCGCCCATAGACAATGGCGCTGTAAGAAATATTAACCATTCCTTACATCACCAATGCGCCACTAACCTTGAGAACCAAGATGTTATGTCCCTTGTGCCTGTAGTTAGACTGGCTCACTCACCTTTCAAGCCGGAACACAACAGTACTGAATGTTGTTTGGGGGTAGAATATCTAATGAGTGGGTGGTACCTACCACCCATAGGCTTGCACAAAGCCCTATAACCAAGTTCGGCGTTCACGAGATTGACGTATCTATCTATTATTTGAGTTTGCTAGTTTAATGTACCTTCATGTTTTTTATTTCAAGCAACATCACAAATAATATTTTTAAATATTTCATAAGAGTTTTACAATTATGGTTATCTTTCTCCTTGTGTGTCAGGTGTCTTTCTTGCATTGTTGTTGTTGATATTATTGAGATTCTGGATCCGATGGCTGGTCCAGATGGTTTTCGAGCGCTGTGACTGTGATATCTATATTTTGTGATAGAAAAGTTTAAGATATTTCTGTAGTAGTTAATAACAATATATATTTATTGTAATTCTAATTTAAAGAAGAACATAAAAAAATGTACACTGGTTATATCGTTAGAAAGCTATTGAAGCAGATCCATTTTCGCAAAATAGACAAGTATCGACCACACACGAAGCTTAATGGTATAAAAAATCAGTAAACATAAATGTTTACTTAAATAAATTTTTTTTTTTTTAAATATAATTATTTATTACGTTACTCTTATAAAATCATGATATAATATTTTGAAAAGATACGTAAAACAATAAAATTAAAACACACATGTTTCGCAAGAGTCAATTTTAGGTCCTATGCCATTTCTGATATATTGAAATGACAATTCAATAGTGCTTGTAAAGTCTTATTAAATAAATTATATTTTGATTTTAAAGAAATACAAATATACAAATATTCTAGTAAACTGAATCAAACGAAGTCTTCAAAATGAAGATGATTTGTAAACATTTAGACTCGAAATTCGGATCTAATAGATAATGAAAGTTCCAAAATTACATGTCCTAGATTCTGAACGATTTAAAAAAATTAATAAACATAAAACAGTGTTATATATGCTATGCTGCATATTAACATTTATGAAGTACACAATAGAATAGATTACAAGTCAGAAAAGAAATTTTATAAAACGCTTCGTACGCGGGGCGGAATAAGTTATAACAAAAAGCCGAAAAACGAGGCCGACCTTAGTCTGCAAAGGAAACTGACCCGAGGCACGCACGAAAACGCACGCAAGTCCAGTTTTCATATTCCCATCGAGACATTATAGAAATTTATAACGTCATTATAATAACCTCACCTATCATGAAAATTGAAGAGATTTCGTTCGAAATCGTCAATGGATATCTCACAAAAACCTTTAACCATGAACTTCGTTTCATAGCACGAATAATTTGCAACGTACAAGCTATTCTGGTCTATAATACGACGTGATAAAGATTGTAGTCGTGTGAAAATATCCTCAGCGGGTTATTGTAAGGCTTCCTTGCTATTGTGTAGGCTTCATTGTCGCCTAGATATAGGTTCTGTCTGCACGCGATGAAGGGCGTACAAGCGTACCGATCTTTTCACAATTCATTGTTATTTTTAATATAAAAAGATTATATACATTTAGATATATTACAATATCTACGTAAAACCGAGGCACTTAACAAATACTATTATTAATAATTTAAACATTTCTATTTAAAATTTAAGATTTTTTTATTCTCCAACATTTTTTTTTGACATTCGATTGAAATTAATAAAAAGGTACAGGAAATTTAAAAAAAAATTAACTATTTACAAAAAATAATTCGCGCACTCGCTTTACAGATTACCAGGCAAACATAAACACGTAGTGCTCAGTAATAGACGAAGCATCATGGCTCCACAAAAAATATAATTTCAACTCAGTCAGTTAAGTCACGCTGAGCTCGAATGCACTGGTAGCCTTGAAATTCACTGACTCGCTGATTGTTTTTAGATGCTTCTGTTTATTTAGCGAATAAAGCGCTGTTTGCGAAGGCTAGATCGTTTCAGCGCAATACGTGGAAACCTGACCAAGGAAATTGTTTATTTAAATTACATTTTCAGCATTGTTTGCTTGATGAATTAAAAAACAAGATTACAAATTACCATAATTTCAAGCTTTCATGTACAGAATTATAGATAATAAAAGTTTACAATTTCTATCCGTCGTAATGATTATATACATCTCGTTTCTTTTCATGAAAGTTCTATGTTTTCAAAATCTAAAGATAATGTTATTCTTTACATCCAAACTTATCCCTGGGTAACGCGGACATTCGCTAACTCGCTTGTATAATAACCATTCGAAAACGCTGAAGTGGGTTAGAGCGAACATTAACGCGGAAAGCGCGTCGCCAAAAATGTTGGCAAGCGCGAACTGATAGCGTGCAAGTAGATGGGTTTAATGCCCTCCCCATTCCATTGCAAGGCCAAGCAGGGCCGCACTCGGCGTAGCCATGACGATCGTGTGGGCGCGTTGCGAAGAGACGGCCCGCGTCCCCCTCACCCTTGGACCCCGCGCCTTTTCAAGCTCTTTTCAATCCCTCAATGGCGCCTAAATCTTTACCTAAGGACAGGTATCAATATTAGATGCCATATAGATGAAGTATTTCACTATTGGAATATTATTTTGAGTTAAACAAAGTGTTATGAACACGAGCATAATACGGCCACTCTCTTTGTGCCGTACACAATATGAGCACGTGGCATTTATATATTTTTTTAAACTGGTAACATTTTATTAAATTCTTAATAGATTATAATGTAATTATTAAAATATACCAGTGATTATCAAGAAAACGTTCGATAAATATTAAATTTAAAGGAGATTAGTGTACAGATTACGAACAAATATTTGTATTTATCGTAATATTATGACTATATCTAACAATAAGAGAGCCCTAGGCTGATCCCGACAATATTTACATTGTTTCCGTTGACGAAATAAAAACATGAACTGGCTCAAGGATGAAGAGCCTTGGCCGGTTCGAAGAACAATCTCGGGGGAACCTTGTGGGGTTTCTCAGAATTTTGAATCTCGATTTCCGTATGAATCAGCTTGTGCGTAACATAATCGGCCGTTAATCTTACGAGACATCCAATTTTAAGTGTTTGATTAGAGAATATGTTTAATTTCAGTTTTGCGAAAACGGTCGACTTTTATTAAATATTGCGATGATCGACCACGAAAAAACAAATTTTAAATATAAATTATTTTTATATATATATTTATAAAAAAATATATTTTTTTTATTGTAAAGTATTTGAATAATATTTTGATAATATAAATGTCAATAATAAAGCAATCCATTTAAAAAATCTATAACTGAGATAAATATAACACGGCCTTTATAAGTCTCCCTTAAATTATCGATCTAACCTAAATAATACTTCGCCTAGACAAGCAAGTGCGGCCCTGGCCGGGAAGTACACTAGTAACGCCAAGTCGCAGTTTGCTATTTGCGACGGGCCTCCGAACTCCGACCGCCCCCCCTCCGCCCACTACTCAATCCGCTCCGATAATTCATATATTCGACAATCATTTTGCCTTAAGATTGTAAACCGATAGCAACCGTGCTAAGGGCGCGATAAGATGAACTATGCAAATAGTGCTGCAATGTATTTATAGTTGTTGCTATGTTAAAAAAATCCAAATTTATTATTAACAGATATGGCAATATATTCAATTTTTTTTTCTTTTGTAAAATAAACAATTGAATTTATTTAGGATCGGAATTGGTGGTAGCATTCTTGTCACTATTCCACTCGGCCATGATTAGTACAGTAACTATTTTTTTAATTTAATTATTATATCGTATATAATAAAGGCCTTGATGTAAATAATTCTTATTTATAAATTAACGATGTGTAGTAATTTGTAGTGTTTTAATTGATCCATATGATATGATAATTTTAATTCGTATTTGGAAAAGTTAAATATCAATTTATTGATATATATTGTTGTAGGTTTAGTTCATCAACTAGATAAGACTATTATTAGAAGTATTAAATGCCCTGACGAAATAGTATTAGCATATAATAGATATTTAGTGACACCAACTTATGCAGGGTCATGTAATTTTTTTTTTTAATCTTTGTTTCGTATACAAGTGGTTGAAAAAATTTCAATCAATAGATTAAAGTTAGCGTCATTCGTATCACGAAATCAAATAGTCAATGTCAAAATATTGACTAAGATCAGTGTCCAACCATAAAATATTTAAAAAGAAATCCGCATAAAGAGCACTTTAAGACTTCTAATCTTCAAATATCAGTAGTACTTAATGATTATGTGAATTAAATGTTATGTGTATAGATTTTTAAGTTTTATTTCGTCTTTTTACCGCCAAGAAACAACGCTGAACGTAGTTGTTTTATTTTAAAGTGCGAATTACAAGCAAGAGACAAAGGACTTCAGCCCTAGTTTATAAAGTTGCTTAACTACATCCTGTTATCAAATTAACCTTATCTAGTCATATTAATAAATTTCGAAAAATATTTAATTATTTATTTGCGTATGTACTTTTAAATTAAACAGAATTTAAAAGTCCCGTCAAATTTATGTTCCGTATTCAATTTTTTTTTTATTTTATATGAAATGGAAAAGAAATATTTTTATTTCTATACAGTTTTTTACTTCAACGAATATCAGGTGTTGACTACGCTAGACGATCGTGTTTCTGTTTAGCCGAAAGAAGCCTTATAAACAGGATATTCACTATTCAACTATTGAATAAATACAACATGCTTAAAGTGCGCTTTATTTTACACAGTATATGTATACAGTTATTTTGCAGGAAATAGATTAATGATAAACTATTTACTAATTAAAAGGTAAGAAAAAAACTTGATGGATTAGTATATTTCGTAGGTGCACAAAAAACGAAAGCCTAAAACGGGTTTTACAACAATATGACGTCCGCCATGTTAGGTTCTGGTAACGTCATAATTATAGCTTAGGTTACATAGGATAGGAATATAATCTAAGTAAATTGATTGTCTTTTAACGAAAAAACACAGCTTTAGTGTGTTTAGGTTTAAGAAATATTTGGGGATTATGAAAATTTTAATTATTTTTGTATTATTTAATTTTAAAACCGACCTACAAATTCAAAGTTAATATAATTGATTTAATACTACCGCCCCTTTCAATGCATTTGGGGGAAATTATATTTTTATCATTTTTTTTTATTTTCTGCATGGGTAAAGGCGTAGCCCGTATCCCAGTTTCGGATTCGCAAAATGATGAGAGCCTTGTAACTTCAGGCGTGCGTTTCAACATCTAGTAGAATAAACTTGGAAGAACACGTTCTGACTGCTTAAATTTATAACACAAATATTTTTAATGTGATTTTTCTTGTTATTTTTTTTTAAATATATGTGTCAAGCTAGCTATTTAACCGTGTCAATTAAAGTTTCTTTTGTTTATTAAATGGTAGTCCGTCATAAATACTGGCAGCACGATAAATATAAATCGCTTTTATGTATATATTTTTTATGTTTATGTATATGATATATATTTTTTATTTATTAACCGTGAATGTGTCGCAAATGAATAAGATGTATGTTACACTTACATTTTAAAAAAATGCTTAAATACTACCGTGTAAAATTCTCATACTTATTAAAGTATAATTGCCATAGGTAAATATCATTAATTTATTGTTATCAAAACGATAATTACATAAATTAGTTATTATCTTTATATAATTAAAATGAAAGTGACCCTTTTCTTCAGTCACGAATTCATGACATTAAAAAACATCTAACTGAAAACACGAATGGGGCTCTCTATATTTACAACAGCTTCGACTACTGCTAGACTTAGTGCAGGGTTAGTAGGTAACCTCGAGTGTCCTGTTTCAGGCGACACAGATCAGGACAGCAACTAGCATAGCCTACTAATGTATGCTCTAGTAAGGAATGCGCAAATATATATATAAAAACACAAAGCCGATCCGTGTGGAGGACACGCGTTTCACGGGTAAGAATCTCATACCAAACCTCATCAAACCTCAGGCTCCTTTCTCTAGATCACGGATATCTTTCGAACATTTACCCTGCGAAAAAAGTATTTAGTAGGTACAGCATTACACATTCTACCATAAACAGTAGTAATATGTTCCAATATGAAAGGGGAGAGAACCAGTGTAATTATAATCTACTCGCTATATTAAATCGAATAGTTAGCAGCCTTTTAATAAAATAAGGAACGATTTTGAAGGCTAAAATATATTTGTAGGAAACCATAATTGGCTTTGTGCAAACCCTTAGGTAGGTTATTGTATCACTAGACATGAACGTTTTGTATTGCTGTATTTCGAACGGTGTATTTTGAACGGTGAGAGTGCTTTTATAATTAGAAGGGTAACAGGGATGTGACACCTTAGATACTACGGTTGGAAATGAGTCCACATTTATGAATGTAATCTACCTTCTTATGATAAATTTAGGAAAAACAGCAAACGGTTAAATGCTTACCACTATTTTAAATATGTTTAATATTCGAATTAAGGAGTCGATTACAAAGCTAGACTGCTCCCCACAGCAAAGTGAGTCGAGGACTACGAGACATCACTAGGCCTACGTAAAGGTAAGCTTAAACACTAGACTCGAAAGGTAAACAGGATAAACTTGTCAATTTTAAGCAAACACCCTTCCTATCCTTTTTAATCCAATACTTTAGAAAGAGATGTAATAAAAGCAAAAATTTGGAATTTGAAACGATATTGTGAATAAGTGTGATATTTGCAGTAAACAAAATACAAGAATACAATTCAAATCCTGCCTGGATTTATACCAGCGCCTTATTTTTGTACGTGATGATTTTTTTTTTATAATTATTATTAGTCCTATATAAACCAAATAACTAAACTATATATTAGAAAAAAAACATTATAAAAACATGCATAGTAGGTATTGTTCTTGGACGGTCAACTATCGGCTGCTCTTATCTTGTTTAAATTTTGTACGTTAAACCGCTCATTAAAATCAATCGTAATGAGCAACTAGTAAAATATTTTACAATAGTCTTGTCTAAAATCTGTACCGATTTCTAAATTCATCAGCTAAAATATGGCCCTGAGAAACTCCAGCAAAGGGATCGTTGCTATAGCAACCCACAGACTCGGGTAGGTCTCAAATTAACAAGGCTTATTGATTATAGACATCAAAATATTCGAAACTGGCGTCATTATAACTGTAACGTTCGTTAATTCTCATTAATATTGCTATTAATTATTAAAATATTCTTGAATATAACAAATATTGCCATTTATTTGTTTTATTTTTTTTTTCAATAGTGGCAATACTTTTATATTTTATTATGACGCTATTCGACGAAATGAAGTTTTTAAAGGTGCTCACTATCAAGTTATTTTGAACAGGCAACACGCTGAATACACGAATTATATATTTTTTTCTCTATATTTACAGTAGACTGTATGATTTGATTATATTACGTACTGTATAAATACAATACAAGACACCTTACAAACAAAATATTTAATTGAATATCTGTATTATTCTAGAATTTTCTTTAATCTACATATATGATGTCGAGATCGACGGAATAATCGATACTGTGGGTTCGATTGATTTCAAATAAAGTACAGTTACGCCTTTACGTCTTATACGCTCACTAAAAAAGGATTTTTACTTGGTGGTAGGGCTTTGTGCAAGCCCGTCTGGGTAGGTATCACCCACTCATCAGATATTTTACCGCCAATACAGTACTCTGTATTGTTGTGTTCCGGTTAGAAGGGTAAGTGAGCCAGTGTAATCACAGGCACACGGGACATAACATCTTAGTTCCCAAGGTTGGTGGCGCATAGGCGATGTAAGGAATGGTTAATATTTCTTACAGCGCCTTTTGTCTATGGGCCTACTTACCATCAGGTGGCCCATGTGCTCGTCCGCCAACCAAAGCCATAAAAAAAAATCACCTCCTAGTAGGAGATTACTTTGAATGAATTTTACCCATAACAAGTCGGGACACACAACTAGTTATATAATATATATATATATATTGTAAAACTTTGTCCGAAACGCGTTGCATCTTCTCTTATAAGTTTTATATAAATTGGTTAAGTAGTTTTTTTTGCATTACAAAAGTCACAATAAAAGTACGCCATTAATATGAATTCTAGTAACAATAAAAATGTAAAATTTCAGATTGTCGTTTGGAGTTTTGATATGAAAAATAATTTTCGTCGGTTGTTCCGATATACAAGGCTTACATGATCACATTCCGACTTCTATTTAAGTCTACTTAAGAAATTATATCGCGACACATTTATACACTGTCGACTCAATTTGACTTTTAATTATGATATTTTTTTATTTTTTTAAATTATTCTACAATTTTAAACTTCATCTGGTAACGACGTAATAAAACAGTTAATATTTACTGTACCAAGTAGCATCAAGTCGTATTATCATTTTTAAATCGTCATTGTCTAAAGATTGATAATTTTACTTTTCTTTGTAATAGGTATTAATAACAGTTTTTGAAAAGCAGACATAGCTGGTAAGGGTTTGTTTTTCCTTTTGTATATTATACACTCATATTCATATGGTTAACACAAATATGCTTCATGTATAAAAATTCTGAGAGCTATCACTATGACAGAACTATGTCTTACGATTACTTGTGAAAGATTCAACCAGGGGAAAAATTCTACTAAAATTTAACAATTATGATACGTTTCCGATTCTACCGATCAAAATTCGACGAAACCATTGCATGGTTGTTTTAACAGAATATAATAATCATATAAAAAAACAGCAACGATCAAGTTTCGATTCGATTGCAATAAAAACGGAAAATTTGTTAGTAGAGTTGTATCCTGTGCTGTAGTATGACAATTGCCTTCATTGACTGTGTTTAGTGTTCAAATTCTCTTAGAAATCTTAAAATTCCAAAGTGTACAGCGCAAATTAAAATAAAACATTTTCTTAACTCATTACTAGACAGCATACATGACAAACCATAATGCTATGAGACTTGAAATTTTGAGGGAACCTACGCTTCATGTCGAAGTGCACTAACAGAGTATCGCTAAGAGATTTCATTTCATCCAAACTGTTATTCCATTAAGCACAAGCCTTCACGTACATTTTCTTCTACGCGAACGCAAATTAATGAATCAACAATTGAATAGACACGGATCATAATTGACTTCCTTATATCCTTATTTTCATGTTTATTAATTTTACACGAGACTTAGTTTTATAAAATAAGTATCGATAATGTAAGCGACCTTTAAATAACTGTGACCAACGAATCGAGTTCGTTATATAACGTGTTCATCTTTCCTATGACATTGATTGTTAAGGCTTTGTATTAACTTAAGACATATTTGTCTAGTCTTGACTGTCATGATTTCTCTTGAGATTGATTTGTGTCTTTTTTTTTTAGCAAATATATGAATATTCATTGTAGTCAATAATTATACAAAAACATAGAGTTAGACAATGACTGGTATGCAAATATATCATATTTATGTCATTGATTACAGCGAATTAATGCAACATACTATTAATAATATCATTGGTTAAGTTAAAATATATTTGTCAGGATATTAAAAACGTCTATATCATAAATATTTACTTTGACAAACAGCCACTGTATGTTTACATTTATAGTAATATTATCGTTTATATTGTTTTAAACAATTTAGTATTCTTATTTCAAATATTATTATTTCACACGGTGGTGTGGCTCATCTAGACAGGTACCACTCACTCATCGTATATTCTACCGCCAAGCGGCAATACCTAGTATTGTTGCGTTCTAGTTTGAAGGTTAAGTAAGCCAGTGTAACTGCCAACACGAGGGACATAAAATCGCTCCCAAGCTTGGTGGCGCATTAGTTATATGAGGAATGATTAATAATTCTTAAAGAATCAATGTCTACGGACAGTGGTGAGACTTACCATCAGGTGCACCATCACCGCGATTACGCCTACTTATATGAATATAAAAATTTAAGACTACATTTGTAAGGTCTACTATTTGACTGGTGTTAAATATAAATCTTATAATCATATTTTACACATGAATAGAAATAATAATTTTCAAATACTTTGTCGTAAGTATGATCGCAGCCTAAATGACATTGAAGAGTGAGACTTCCCGTATAATAAATTTTTGACAACATAAGGATGATCCTATTTTCCTTTACTAAGAGGTTCATGTAATATCGTTATTATAAATATATCGTATAACAAAATTATATATTATTAATTTTATATTACGACTAGATGTATGGTGGGATATCCCCGAAATATTATTGAAAACCTCACCGGATTTTATTAAATATTAGGGTTTTTTAGGTAACCTGCATTTGACCTCGGTCCCGGCACAGTAGGTAATGGTATATGTGTAGGGCATTCTTTGACTGCCTCGTTGGTCTGGTGGCTTGATATAAGGTCACAGGTACCGAGGTTCTGGGTTCGCACCCCAGCTCAGGCAGTTAAAAAGTCACTAGGTTTTTCGGTAGAATAATTCTCAGTTACAACCCGAAGTCTAGAAATTGGAAGTGTGTACACTCCCGTGACTGACATCCTCCAGACAACATCATCATCCCAATTTCATCCACTAAGTCATGAATGTTCGAAAATCGTATAACTGTTGACTTCTACTTATAACCTAGTAGGCTAAATGATGATTTCTATATTTTTATCTTTCAAAAATGTCGAAATTCCATACAAACCTTTAACCTCTGTTTCACTTTATTAGGAGATGAATTATAAAAAATTAAATGGTCACACTACATTCCAGTGGGAATTTCCGTGTAAAATTTCATCCTGTTGATACTTTGGTTTAAGCTGTGCGTTGTATGCTAGCGAGTAATTAAAAAAAATATTAAATAGATGTGTGGATACGCACACATGTAATTAGTTATACACTGTTTTGTTCTAAATATGAAACCAAAATGACATGTCGTCTACATCCTTTCCTAGTTAAAAGTATATATATATATTAAATATGGCACCATTGCGTTTACTGATAGTCAGTCAAAAGTCATATTGGAACGACCGGTTCTTTAAATAAAGCATTCAAGTCTCAGACGAAATAATACTATTAAGCTAATTCATTATTGTGATAATACCTAAAATCTGCTTTCATGTTAATTTCAGCTAAGCAAGGAGTAATATCTTGTGGTACAATAAAAAATTTAGATGTAGCATCGTTAAATTTCGTAAAACCGTTGACGTCCGAATTAATTGACTTCAAAATAATCAATCTTTATTTATTTGTTATGCGAAAATGATTTTAAAGCAAACGTAATAATTAACGATTGATTGTTTTTTTATTTGTGGATCCTACATTTAAATTGTGTCGTACTATACAAGTATAGAAAAAAATCCGAAAACCATAAGTTTGTTTTTACATCAGATTGGTGGTACAGAACCCTCAGTGCGCGAGTCCGACTCCCACGTGCCCTTTTTTATTTTATTATAATATTAACCTTAACAACTTAATAGATAGGTAAATGATCAAACAATGTCAAATTAAATCCCATCTGTTGTAGATATGAACATTAGAAAATAATGTTTTATCTCATCGTATTTTAAGTTACATTATGGTGATCCGAGATCGCTCAAAGGTTAGGACAAACATCACTAAATTTTCAGATACACCTACTCCGCATTTTAGAAGTGTGGTGGAAAAAGCTCTAAACCTTCTCAAAGAAAGGAGGCGTTAGACTAGCGGTTTATTTTTATATATCTCTGGACATACAATATATACGTGGCTTTGTGCAAATCAACCTGGGTAGGTACCATTCAATCTGTATCCATGTGGTGGTGACAACATAGGTCTATTTAGTTGAATTAATTTTGGTGACTCCCAATAACCGTTAAAGCTATGAACGTGCTCATAAGAATATAAGTTTATTAATAATAATTAATGATTCCTGAACGTTTTATTCAAGGCTATAATTTCGTGGTTTCTTATAAAGTCGGCAACCCTATTAACTCATGAGGAAGTCTTCGTGTACGATTCATGAATATAAATGTACTAAATGTATTTATTCAAAACATATTTAGTTGATTAAGTCATGTGCACGTAGTTACAAGAAACTAATAAATAGTATAAGAAATATATATTTAACTAATATCCCGCGGATTCGGTCGCGTTTTCGGAATTGGTCCTAAAATGTAAGGCATAAAAAAAATCATCCAATTCAGTTATGTGGCTTGGCCGTGTAAGAGTAACAGATTGACAGGCAGACAGAGTTACTTACGCACTTATAATATTTGCAAATATAGATTATAAGAAACAGCTTCCAAATAAAATCGTTTTTATGTCTGCATGTTTATAGAACAGAATAACTTTTATTTAATAATTAAATTTATAATTACGTTAAGCCATTATATTCAAGTAAAAAAATTTTTTTAGTAAGAATTGCAAGCAATAACATTCATAAAATAATATAATTAAGTACTGAATATACTCAATCAGTCACGATTTATATAAAAATCGCTTGCTTATTTATACAGGGTTATTGGTAATTCGACGTATTACCGTTAGGAGGTGATAGGGGGGGGGGGGGATTGAATGGTTATTATTTTAAATCAATTTTGTGGGAATTTTCAAGAGCGATCTCTAGTAGGAATTCGGTCATGTTCGAATACGAATTTCTGATCATTTTTCACCACCACCACCAGCCTCCTTTCTGATCATTTTATTTCGGTTGCTTTGAAATAAATTCCTAGTTTTTATACACTTTCGGAAAGCTAAGTCAACGATTATGTTTTTAAAATAATCTGCAGAACAAGTTTCATAATGATTTTTTTTGTTTTTCAGGCATATTTGATGGAAAAAAATAAAAAAAATATTGAAATAATATCGTTTTCCGTCTCGCATTTTTAAATTTGAACCGATAATTATTGTTTAAATATTGAAAAATATCCAGTGTTTAATCGTTTTTTATAAATGAGAAGAAAAAAGTAGATTTTAATTGATACTTTTTTTTAAATAAATTTTTGAAGTTGCATTTTTGACTTATTTTGAAAAAATGTAAAAAAACGCGATAACTCAAAAATGGTTCACTTTTGCATTATGCATATGGGGGTTAAAATTATCGCAAATAGTCACCCCTAGCATCTCCTAACGGGAATACGTCAAATTACCAATAACCCTGTACATGTTTCGGTAGGTATGAACTATGAGTAAACGGAATGACCTTTTAAAGTGTACGTAGATAGTCAATTCTGACACTACAAAGAAATGCTCAAAGGAATCTCTTGTTTTGATGATAACGAATACAGAGTATTTTTCTAAATCTATTTACCTGTAGCTGTATACAGCCTCACAATCTTTTTTTATTTATGGCAGACGTAGGTAAGTGGTCACCACCGCCCACAGACAATGGCGCTGTAAGAAATATTAACCATTCCTTACATCACCAATGCGCCACCAACCTTGGGAACTAAGATGATATGTCCCTCGTGTCTGTAGTAACACTGAGTCACTCACCCTTCAAACAGGTACACAACAATACTGAGAACTGCTGTTTGGCGGTAGAATATCTGATAAGTGTATGGATGTTAGGCGGTGAGTGTTTGTGTAGATGTATATAGGCGGTAAATTAAGCAAGCGATTTCTACAGTATATCACTTTTATTTATTAATTGCACGAACAATGGATTATACACAATACAGCTCAACACGAATGCACACAAGGATAGTTCACACAGCCAAATAGTCCGTAGAAGTATAACAGGTACAAGAAATGAAAGCAGAAAGTAAAGTGAGCACAATTACATAAAAATACTTGAAGCAAAGAAAGCGAATGCGCTGTGAATAAGCTAGCATGAGCGGGCAAGCAGGCGACACGGGTTTCGCGGCGAGAACTCGAGTACCGACTGGTGCGAGGCGCGGCGTAGCGGCGCGCGCGCATTGTTCTCGAACTCCTGACGCGGTGCATAAAAACAAAAGCCGAGGCGGTGACCCGCGCGTCTCCAATGCACGGGTGCGGTGGCGAATAAATATTTGTTAAATATTATATCGAGTACGTATATAGTAAATAAGAACAGATTAATGATAAATAGATAAATATGTAAAAATAAATATAATACTTGTATATTATAGTAGGCCACAAATGGGTGGTGACTACTCAGACGGGCTTGCATATAGCCGTATCACCAAGTATTTGGTTTTTTTTTGTTTTCGTTTAAGACCGGTAACCCATCAGAATGTGCCGCAGGTGAGCTTGTGCGACTATGACTGTGTGTGTGAGTACTTTTTTATGGCAAAGGAGGCAAAAGAGAAAGGTAATTTGATGGAAAATAACTATCAATGCCCATAGACACTGCGAAACTGGGAAGCATGCAGGAGTGTTGCAGCTTTTAAGGCCTGTGTTCTTTTCGTTTGTGTTTTCATAATCAATGCATGCAATACAATGTTGAAAAAGAGTGAATATTGAGTTTCTTGCCGGTTCTTTTCGGTAGAAACTACATTCCTTAATATAGTTTGTAAAATGAATTCAAAAGTGCTTGGAAAGGCCTAGTTGAACGAAATATATTTTGATTTTGTTTTTTTTTTTAATGTAAATCAAAACATTAGCAATAGGAATTTTCAATATAATTGCAATACTCGACTACTTAAAAGGTCGCAATCCGCTTACTTTCAAAGCAATTGAAATATCTTTAATGAATCTTAACTTTCAAAAATAAATTCCAAAAATACTTATATGTAAATAGCAATAATTACCAATTCAATATACACTGCCTGTCTTAAACTAGGATACAGGAGCAGCGAAAACCCCAAGCCGTGAATCATCACGGCTTGGGTTTTTCGCTTTCATGTTTTCGCGGCTTCTGCATCATCAGATGGTAAAGACTTGGACCATAGTTAAGGCGCCTCAAAAGGTTTGGCAGGAAGGAAAGGACACCAGACCACTTCTTACACCCGGGCGCTTGTTGTGCTTAAGACGGGAATGCACCCGGTTATATTATTTTAAATTTTATAATAACATTTCGTGTTTAACATTTCTTCCAGTAAGCGTGTCTTTCTACCAGGCGTTTATTAAATATCATTCTCATCCAAGCGCTGGACACACCACACAAGAAACCTACATTTGATTTGTTATACTTGTAATAGGGATTAATACTGGGCGATCGGTATATTGAACTAAGATCGTTTATTATTCCCACTAAATAAAGTATATTAGTGTTACTTATATACAACATTATGTCATGTCAAACTTCTCCGTAAATATATCGGACCTCTACTTATCTTTAATCATATTATTTTTGAGCATTTATCATATTTTTGGCAACGATCACTTAGACGGCGCCCAGGCTGACAATATTCTCACGAATCACGTCGACATACTACGCCACAATTCAATCAATATGCAACATATTTGGACATCTTTACTTTGCCTATTAATACATTTAAATCATAAGTCAAAAATACATGAAAAATAATTAGTACATGTTTATTTCCAGACAGGATATATATACCTATACAAATTTAAATATACCGTATTGATATAAACTCTCAAAATAAATCGGGGAAAATAGGAACTAGTGAGTTTGTTGCCGGTAGAATGTAGTGAGGTAGTATGTATGTATTGTATAGTAATATTATTATATAATAATAACTAGATTTCATTTAAAATAAAACACTAAACAATAGAATTTTAATCCGATTGGTAGCAGTTTTTTTGTAAATTTGCTAACTAAATATGTAAGGCTTAGGTCACACGAAACATATACTCGTCTTTACCAAGTAATATATACATAGAGGAAGGGCTGATGATTGAAAGGTAGATTTATGACAATCAATAGGTAATAGTTCGGAAAGTTTTGAATTTGACTCGAAGATGTAGACTAATATAATCATATTATTATAAATTTATATTAATTTAACGTAAATTTGTTTATTTGTATGTCGGGGCTAATCGGCGGAACTAATAAACCAATTAAAAAAAAAATGTTTCACTGGTATAAAACTTTGACGATCTCCGTGGTCGAGTACCTAGTGTGTACACCGGTTTTCATGGGCACGCCACTCCGAGGTCCCGGGTTCGATTACCGGCCGAGTCGATGAGTTCATTAGTTTTCTATGTTGTCTTGGGTCTAGGTATTAGTGGTACCGTCGTTAATTCTGATTTTCCATAACACAAGTGCTTTAGCTACTTACATTGGGATCAAAGTAATGTATGTGATGTTGTTCAATAGTTATTTATTTATTTATTATTTTATAAAAAAAAAATTACATTATTTCTGAGTGCTATAGGATACCATAGCATTTTCCTCATTGATAAATTGCACCGCTGCGAAGCCGGGGAAGGTTGCTAATGATTCATATTTGGTAGTAAGTCCATTCATTTCCAAGAGCTATATTAGAAATGTGAAAGCCCGTCTGTTATCTCTCCACGCCTAAACGGCTAAAACAATTTCAATGAAATTTTAGTATATAGATAGTTTTACTCCCGGGGAAGGGGTTTGGCGTGACGGTTTGTATGCTTATAAGTTATACATTTCCCGCGGGTAAAGACGCAGGTTCAGCTAGTATATAATATAACATCTTAACCTTATTTTTTTAACTTTATTCTTTATTGTGCAAAAAAAAAATTCATTTCCCAACCCCAGAAAGTGCTGGTAGGATGTAGTTCGGTAGTTTTGAAAAGAAACGATTTTACACAAAAACATAACATAAATTTCATATATAGGATACTTGTGTATGTAAAATAAATAATATAAAATCAAATATGTAGCGGCTTGAATCTCAATGTTTCTTAAATATCAACAATAAATACATATTGTTATTTACATAAGAGTTATTCACATTACGACGTTAGCTGGTTCATTTTTTTCCCATAGGTTCGGAATTGCGATTCAACGGGGAATTGATAGCATTCTTGCCATCATTCAACTTGCACCCGGTTATGATTTGCTCAGTGATTATTTTGAATTCATATTTGTCTACACTTAAAGTTATATTTACGTAAAATATGTAAAACATCGAAACTTATGTTACAAGAAATATTTTCTTTACATCTCTCATGTTAATTAGTTAAGCAACATTAACAAAATGATTAATGTAATAAGCGAGAAATTTAATTGAAATGCCATTATAGAATTCTTAAATGATTGCATGAATCCAACTTTTTAAAATCCACTTTACTTGGTGGTGGGGCTTTGTGCAAGCCTGTCTGGGTAGGTACCACCCACTCATCAGATATTCTACCGCCGGGCAACAGTACTCAGTATTGTTGTGTTCCGATTTGAAGGGTGAGTGAGCCAGTGTAACTACAGGCACAACGGACATAACATCTTAGTTCCTAATTTCGGTGGCGCATTGGCGATGTGAAGAATGGTTAATATTTCTTACAGCGCCATTGTCTTTGCGTAGTGGTGACCACTTACCATCAGGTGGCCCACATGCTCGTCCGCCAACCTATACCATAAAATAAAAACAATAATATATCCAAAACAAAATAAAATGTATTCGAAAACTCTTACAGTGAGCGCTTCCGATAGATTTTCGTCACACTTTCTTAAGGTAGATTCTACTGAGAACAGACAATAAACACAGTCCATAATGTATATATTTCATTTTATTCCATAAGAATCTCCAACAAAGAATAAAAATTTTATAATCAAATAAATGTAAAATAATTAAGTCGATAATTATTTTATCGAAAAACAATCGGTGTATTTTACTTTATATAATATAAATAAGTATTTTATAAGTTGTTTTGTCGCCTTAGTTGTGACATACTTATCGTTTTTTCCCAATACGAACGCGCCAATAAATTCTATGTAGTATACAAATCGCCTAAACATTATGCAATTGGTCGGCTTTTTGGGAGGTGACGTCAGTCTTGTACTCCGGAGGTGGCAGGTTCAGGGTCGACAGCCAGTTCATAGATTCGAGCATGGCTTCTATTCGTGTATGACGCAGCATTAATTTTGTACTGATGTACTCACATATGATGCATTCATTTATTTATGTAATCTATTATATTGTAATATATTTATGTAATATAATGTTCGTCTTACACAAACAGTTACATTCCATTAAAAATATTTTAGTTGAGTTTGTTAATTGTTTTTTTTTTTCATATTCTGAGAATTCGGTCCAAATCTACGACAAGATTAGGTTAATACAATAATATTTGTTTTATATTTCCTTCCCTAGAACGCGGAACAACGATAAGACATTAGATCCACCATGAATGATAATATGAATGTTCATGGTCATTCAATTTATAGATAAATTTAAAAAAAAATCGCAGGTATTAATTTTATTGTATTTAATAATTTATTTTTAATACATTTTATGGACCTTTGGTCTTTTAAATTAAAAAAAAAAAGAATCTCTTCTTTTTTTAAAATGTCTATGGTTTTACTAATAGATTAATTTGAAAATAATGGTAGAATCGGTTTGTAGAAATCTATGAGTCATGTAACCCAGTATATAAATGTTGTTGTTGTTGTGATATTATATAAGTGTTTTTTTTAAGTTATACTTCTTTAGGTGCGTTAAGACTTAGTTCTAAATGTTACACATTCTGACGTCAAATCAAACAAATATAACAAGTAACGAATGTTATTGTTTAAAAGTTCTGCTGTTAATCTAAAAAGGTTTTATTACGCACAAATTGAATGTTTAAGAATATCAGCTCTAAGGTGATACAAGAAAATCAATAATAGGTTGAAAGCATGAAATTATAAAAAAAAAACATACAAATTTGAATAAAATAAAATTTCAGCATTAATAGAATCACAAAACCGTAATGGTCCCAGATTCTTAACAATATATATTTAACAATAGTGACAATTTAAATCACAAACTTACCTACTAAACTCAATTGAAATTTAATTCTTTTTTTCATGATAAAATAAAAGTACAGTATATTAAACCGACTAGTTCCTACTAGTTTAGTTTTTGGTACTAGTTCAGTCGTTTGTAGGCTGACCTTATTCCATTGATTGTAATACACAATTTGTAATTTAGAAGTAAGTAAATGTATTTATACACAATTGATTAATATGTCCAATCGGCCTACACCGACACCGCATTAAAATATATTATGTAAATGTGACTGAAATAACTGACCTTTATGTATTTACTAGCTTCCGTACGTTCCAGAGTAGGTGGTATAAGCTATTTTTATTCCAAATCCCTTCAGCCATTTTCGCGCTATTGAGTAACAAACAAATAAGGGTAGGAGATTAAAGTTTGTTATAAAAAACACAGTGTCAACGAAACAAGACAATCCGATCCTACCGTAGGCATCGAAGTCTATTTCCTAAACGTATTTTGAAACAGCGTGTAATTTATCATAAAATATATTTTTCATTGGCAAAATTTATAATTCTAGACTTGAGATTTGAATCTAGAACCTCGGGACCTGTAGCTTTATAAGCCACGACCAACAAGACAGTCAAAAGAAACACCATATCGGACGTTATTGTCGCAATATTGTAAATCTACACTGTTATTATAAAGCTGAAGAGTTTGTTTGATTGAAAGCGCTTATCTCAGGGACTTCTGCTCCGATTTGAAAAGTTCTACAAAACTCAAGTACATTTGTCTATCTTTTAATGTTGGCCCTATAATCTTTTTTATGGTAATCAAATTTGTTCTAAAATGATGTATTATTTACGCGAAGGTTTTTTATAAACATAATCCTACAAGAAGAAATACAATAATAATTATATTGCCCTTTACATCATTTGATTTCAATATAGTAAGATATTTTGAGAAAAAAATAATGACCAAGTAGGCACTACTAAATTATAGTTACCTACATAATAAGATTTTTACTTAACCTCCTGAAATTCTAATGTTCTTAGAATTTACAAATATTTTCAATTTCTACGCCAACGCAGTCGAGGGTAAAAATCATGAATAGATCTGCTCACTCGAGAAGGCGCGCCCCTCCACTTTAAATTATAGCGTACATTGACAAATATAATCTAATCTGTATTTTTGCCGTCTTTATTGTTATAATAGGCATCTCACGCACACTAAGACATTTGAAAACAAGAGCGCCACTACCGATACGCGTCGATAATTGAGTGTAGAGGGGCGCGCCTTCGTAAATAGATCATGACTAAAGCCCACTGGTTTTGGGGAAGAGTAGAGCGTATACATTAAATGTCGGTTGGTGTTGCAGATGTCCATAGGCGGTGGTCACTTTCTATCAAGTGAGCCTCGCGCTCGTTTGCCACTATTCCATATAAAATCTTTACCTAATTCCTTAAAATTTCGTTATTTACATTAAAAAATTTGAAAATGAAGATATTTTTATTATAATACATAATATGTACAATCATCCTCCTGCCCTTATTCCAATTTTATTTGGGATCGACGCAGTATGTTTTCTTCTTCCATACTTCTATGTCTGACGTCATCTCACAAATAACATTATTTCCAGCCATATTTTGGTCGTCCCATATCCATCAACGTCCATTATATATTTAATACATAATATGTACAAGTTAAAAAAAAAATAATCACCGTAACGTACAATACGGTCTGACTACGCCAATGAAAACGCAACAGTATAGCAAATTTCGTATTAGCAAGGTAATGTGTTACGGTGAAGCGTAAATTAAAATTCTGGATGTGCCTCTTGGTAAGGCGGCCGCGATTGATAGTATACGTTCGGTGTACTGATAAAATTACAATTCGATTTAACATCCTAGGAAATTACAACAGTTCAGCGGCCGCGGGCAACGGTTCGTCCTAGGACTCACAAGGATGTACCAAATCTATTTTAACGAGAATTCGGGTTTTGTTAATTATTTGTTAGACTATATAATTATATATATACGCTACGTTTGATTGACGCGTGTGAATTTTATAACATGAATTTAGACTGCATTAGTGTTTTTATTTGTTGTTTTTTTTTGTATTAAATTATGATAACGGCAATAAAGTTTTATCTGCAAGCAATCATTTCGTACTAGATATGCGGGTGTATGACTGAATATAAACCGTATTTACGTTTTTCAGAAAGACACAGGTGCTACGATCGATACGAGTTGCATGAAAACTGGTTGACGCGGAAGTCGAGAATTTTCCCCATTGCACGTGTGAGCTCGTTTGTTCGTGTGTGTGAGTACAGCGTGCAACTAGTCGCCCGAGGTCGCCCACATCTGATCTGTGCAAATTTCGTGCGCTAAGGTCGCTGGCCGTTTCCAGGGTCGCACGGCCGTATCTCTCAATTTTTGCTTGTTAATTATAAAAATAATGCGTTATATAAGCTATATCCGTCTCGTTCTTACATGTTGCAAAACGATATATCTATCGCACCGCCACCAGCGCTGCGGCGCACACAGCAACGCGGAATAGAAAAATACATCCACGAATTTCGGCTATCGCTTGCGTGTGTGCGTGAATGACGTTATCGTACAATGCGATTACAGGGCTGTATTGGAAAATTTTATATTTCTTTTTAGTGGATGAAGCAAACAATAGACTTCTAACGTGATTTTGATTATATTAAATATATGACACGATATCGATTTTCGAATAATAATAAATCGAATACAAAAAACGTGATTTATTGTATAAGAAGTACTTTAAAACTATCATAATGTTTTACAAGTGCATAGAATAAATTGGGCAGCACAATTCGGTACTGTGCTTACACGTGCCGCGAAGTTGTCCCCTGGATGCGATGTCATTGTATGCAATCATCGCGTATTTGCGCACTAGCGCTTTCGCCTCTCACCCCGCGCCCCCCTCGCCTACAGCCACGTATACTTATAACTACGTGGCTCTTATAGTTGAAGATTAAAGACTATTTTTCTACGCACTATTTTTTGAAATCGATTCCGCTTACTGTACTTGAACGCATTCGGTTTGGGCTTAGTATGCAAATCAAACACGGATTTGAGTATGCTTGCGTTTGTGTGAAGACACATTAAACATTGTAATGTTTCGAAGTTAAATAGTTATCACTAAATATTTCATTAATAATATTAATGATTGTTTATGAGAAATATTTTAATAATAAACATTTATAAGGAAAATTATTATTAATAATAAAAAATAGGTCACCTTTTTTATAACATAAGACATTGGACTAAACTTAAGGAAATTGATAAACCAAAATAATAGTCATACATTATGGTAAATAATTTGATATATTTTTTACGTATTTGTTATAATTTTCTTTTATAAATATGACGACATTGAAAGCAATTAAGCGGCGAATTTCATAAGAATAAATGTCACGCTGGTATAGTGGCTAAATTATAAGGTTTGAATACTGGCTCGGGAAAATAAAGTGTTTCAGGTGTCTATCCAGGAAGTATAACTAGAAATATGTTATTAGAAAGTTGACATAAAACGTATATTATGAGGAAAAAGAGAGTGTGTTCTGTTCTAAGTAAGGGGAACTCCCAAAAATGTATTGTTTATATTCTATTTTTGTGTGAAAATCTTAATGCGGTTCACAGAATACATCTACTTACCAAGTTTCAACAGTATAGTTTCTTGGCTGTGACATACGGACGGACAGACAGACAGACAGACATGACGAAGCCATAAGGGTTCCATTTTTGGCCATTTGGCTACGGAACCCTAAAAACGAAGCAACAATTAAATTTGGTTTCAGCATCCTTTTAGACATTGGCAATGTATCGGCCACCGGTCTTAATTATATTGATTCAGAACCACTTTAAACACCACTACAAATACTAATACACCACTACTGTACTAATGATAATTGGCAGTAAAATAAATATTAATTGCGTACTCCACTGACACCTATGGTTTTGCACAAAGCCTTTTCTACCGGTAGGTATTTAATTTTATATAAAATAATCAGATGGACCACAGTGCTAATGCGCCTTGGAAACTAAAGTCTCATATCCCTACAAACCGGAACGCAACAATATTAAGTATGGCTGGCATCTACATTATCTTCGTAATACGATATGTACTAAAAAGTAGTATAAAAACCGGGTTATTAATACAACGACTATAAGGTAAAAAACTCATAAAGTTGGGTGAAAAATAAACATCGGTGACTAGACTTTTATCAAAACAAACGTAAGCGTTTTTATTTACAGATACATAATACAAGTGCCCTAATTAATGTTTGATCATTTGCGCACATGGTAGATCGACAGCCAAGTTCACGAAACCGATTTGATTTGCTATTCTTTAAAATATGCATCTTAGTACATCAAAAAAGTATAAAATTATATTTGGATTGCAGTCAATTTTATCTGCTTGTATTTTTATGAAATATAATGGCGATTTATACAAACATATTTAAGCAATGGCACGCACAAATTGATAATATGTATGTTCGTTCGTTAATACATTCCACTGCACGCCCGATACTTTCTATTGTTAATCGTTCGTTTGAATATAATAGTACCCCGAAAGATTATACAAATTTTATTATTCTATGAAAATTTACCGCGAAAGATTGTAATCCTGGAAACCTAACGATTTTTTTAAGATTTATAACATAAAAAAATATAATTTGACTTGAATTATAATTAAAACTATGTATATATTGGGTTCATTTTTGTAAGCTTTTAATGTTATTTTCAAATCATTAATATAAATTGGTACGTATTTTCTACGAACGTTCTCTCCAACAACGTAAACAATAACAGTTGAATCACAGGTATGTGCCAAACCATAATCTAACCTAAATGTATCTTCAAATGATAAGCTATCATTTGATGCTACTCATACTATATGAAAGTTCCATATCTTTGCGATGGATATTCTAAGCGTAACGAAACTCTATAATTGTAAAGCATGATTTTCATATCATTTAGTTATGGAGCCATCAGCCATGGTTAAAAAACATAAATATCAGAATAAAAATCAGAAAACGTTTATTCAGGACAAACATACATTATAAACATAAGGAATAAAAACAAATACAAAAAAATAAAAAAGAACGTTCAACTTAAAAAAAATTAAAAAATAAAAATACAAAAAAAACTTTCTTATCTTGACAATACATTAGGATGGGCGCTAAATATTCATATATTGAAAAATATTAACTTATTTTATAAGTCTTGAATCGCTTATTATAGATTTAGTACTAAAGTAATAATATAATGTGGTACATTTTGAATACATAATAAACTGTACGAGATCACTGTAAGTGAAAACTAAGCAAACCACTTCGTTTATTAGTAAATAATGTTTAATTACAAACTATTTTTTTTTTAAATTAATAACAAAAGAAACTTCAAGAGGCGTTTAAAAATATACAAAATTAGTCGTAGATACTCACTCCATATGATGATATATACCAAACTATAGCGACTATAGTGAATTGATTCAAGACGCATCGTTTGACCTAGTTATGGGCCTAGAGCTATTTTGGAAAGAGTACACCAGCTGCATTCGTTAAAGCCATCGTGACCCGGTTTTTTTAGTTGAGTTCATCCTTTGTTAGATTGCCACTAAATGTCCATTTCAGTACGATAGATAATCTCAAACACTTACGGATAATACGTACAGTGGTTTTAGCAATGGAAAAACCATCATCATTTGACCCAGTTTTGGAGCTCTAGGCTATTTAGGAAAGAGCGCAATTCCTGCACCGCCATGATGACCCGATTTCGACCGTGGAATCTCCTTTCGTTTTATGTATTTTCATCATTGATGAGATCTAAATAAATACTCCTAAAATTTTATTGTGGCTTCAAAAATATTTAGCTAATTAGCTTCTCAAAGTTATTAGTAAGCTAAGTGATAAATAATTCCTTAGGATATAATAGAAATGCTTTCTTTGCTATTCACTCGTGAATCGCAAATATTATACGTTGTTTCATTCTATATGTAATTATTTTAGTTTTACTGAAGAGTTTTTTATTTCTTATTCCTTTGGTAAGGCGAATTAAATAAGGTATTGATAGTCATAGTCAACAAATATTTTATGTTTTCATATACTGAAAAATATATTTATTTATTTAAACGATAACTTTATTTTTAAATACTTACTGAACGAATTTGATTTTTGATTGAATAATTAGGTTTCACATAGCTCAATATTAAATGATTTGAAGTTTGTCGAAAATGTCAGGGTCGCTATGCAAAAAATAAAACCTTTGAAGGCCACGACAGGCTTTAGAACATTATTTTTTGTGGCATATTGAATATTAAATCGAACCATGTGAGGTTATAGTAATGTATTCAAATTGAATGCTCTTCGATTGGCGCTCCTCCCAAATTCTCTTGATTCAATAAAATCAAAAATTCAACTCTGCAGAACGTACCAATTTAAACACCAACAAATATTCTAATTTATTTTTGATTTAATTTTATATCGCGAAGTTGATAAAAAAAAACTCATAAAATCTAATTTTGTTTTATCATAAATTGAAATTTACGAAAAATACCAACCTATCAAAATAATGTAACGAAACCCCTTTTCCTTACACTATAAATTGTACACCTGTAAGTAAGAGTAGATATTATATATGTCATAATAAATGAATAAATGATATATATTAATAATTTTAATAAAGAATAAATCTTCTATAAAAATATTTTTTAAAACGAAACTGAGCTCAAGGCCTCAATTCTATCGACTATCATGGCTTATTGTCTTCCAGCCGGCAGCGCAGGTGGATAATTGATCGAGCAAACAGCGTGGAATTTGGTGAAACCGTTACGCAATGCATTTTTTAGGGTCTGGTGGGGGTAGTCAGCGCTTTTCAGAAATTACAGGGCGGGAGCGGGGTGCGAACGGCGGGATATGACGTTCGATTTAAAGGGTAGGCTGGGGTGGGTAACGGAGCTGCAGGGCTGTTGACGGGCGGCCCGCGCGTGCGCGCTCAGCGGGGCTGCCGTCGCCCGATTTCCGCACGAACGTTGACAGTTCGTCCGGACTTCCTCGATACCGCGCGTCCGCGGCGCTGTACGCCTGTACCCCAGGCGATCCAGCCCCGCGCTGCCTGGCTGCCGGCCAACCTGCCCCGTGCCCCGTGCACTTCGAGCGACGCCGCCGCCGCTGCCGCCGCACATGGCGTATTGACGGATTATTTGTTCATGTAAGTACCGGGTATTATATTCGCTGTATGTGCTTTATTTTCCGGATTGATATTTAGACCCTGTGCTCGATGTAGGTGATATTGATAATAATTAATTATTATCGGTCGCACCATTGTGTCCCGTGCAAGTGTTTTTGTGTTAGAAATGTTGTTGTGTTTGTTTTCGTATGTGAATAGTTTACTTTTTGTGGTCGTGCGATTCATTTCGGCGTATTATCCCGAAATAATGTGTTTTATGTTCAATTATCTTTCTGAGTGCTGATTTAATTAATATTGAGGACGATGAGTGATGATGAATATAAGAATCGTTTGTTATTGTTATTTCAATAGTTTCACGTAAATTAAAATGTTTTGTTCAATAATATCATACTGTAAAAGTTTTATTATTTTTTATGTTTAATTAAAATAAACGGCCAGCTATAATATCATTGAAATGGTATAACGTTAAAAGTTAAATTTAATATTATACCAATCATTTTTCTTCTCTAGCCTGTAATTATACTAGTTTATAAAATTGATTGGATAGTATAGTATATTACGAGTATATAAATTACATTATCTTTTAAGAAACGTTATTTATGTACTTACTCTGTAACTGTAACGCTATGTATGATTGCAAATTAAAACATACTTAATAACTGTTATTGTCTGTATGAAAAAACAAAATATATTCGGGAGAAACATTTATAATGTTTTTGTTAAAGATTTAATTATCAAATGGAGAAATAACAGATTTTACTAGATATTTACTCATTTTATAAGCAGAATATGTGTTAAAATTTACAGTATGTTTTACTAATTCTTTTATGAAAAGCCATTGTCTATTTATCGAGTCAGTTGCAGAAGTTTGGCATTGAACACTACACACGCGCTTGTGTTTGTTCAGATGCGATCGGTAGCCATATTCTTGAAAATACTTATGCCGAAGAAAATACTTACTTAAAAGCCACTATTAAAGAGTGCCTTATAATTATCCAATTAATTGTAAGTAATTAATCAAGCCCATACAGTTACACATTCAATTTTTTTTTAGGATCAAGGCATCAAAGGTATTCCGTTTTTTACATTTTGTTAATTATTTACGTTTATTCTTTTTCGACGGTTTAAACTTAATTTTGATTTATCTACTTAATTGATATTTTTTTGCATGTTACATTTATGCATTTGATATTTAAATTAGACATTTCTATAATAGACGAGTCTACTATTGTCTATGATTACCCGTAAGCCACTAAAACAATTATTCAAATATTACCGGTAGTTGGCGCTACTTGCGCGGTAATCAATGCGCGTAAAACTTTATTGCCATCATTAATTTAGCCCTGATAGCTATTCGATATACAGCTTAAACATCTTTTAATTTGAAACATGCTCAGTCTGCTAGTTTTTTCTATGGGAAATCTTAAAATTTCTGAATACCCACTAAACTTACTTAGTTCTTAATTCTTAAGGGTTTCATGTCAAAATTACTTTTTTCATTACCTTTGATAAAAAAAATAGCTTCTTTAAGTTCCTATTGATTTAGGATTATCTGTTAAAGTTTTTTCTGTGTATCATTCACGTGAAAACTACCGATCATATCGGCATGAGACTAAGGCCAATCGGTGCGGAATCGTCCATAGCTGGTTAAAAGCTATTAATTTTTTTTATTCTGTTGATCTTATTTAGTTCAAAACCGAGCAAAGCGATATATTATACTATAAACTGTCATTAAAGTGACATTTATTTATTTTAGTCTGACTTCTACATGATGTTTTTAGCTTTTGAATTAAGGATCATAGCTACACTTTTATATAAATTGATTTTATAGGCCTAATCATTTTTTTATTTGTGCGTACCAATACGCCTAGTCTGATTACATGATAGATGCAATGGAATCGCTGCGAACGATGATTAGATAACAGATAAAGAATTTGGTAAACCCTTTTGTGTACAGGTTGATTTGAAAACTATGAAACAAAAAAAAAATCTATATCACACAGAAGATTTGGATTTAAATTTCGAATATATGTAAATATTTGATAAAGTATTTGTTTTCAACATAGATTTAAAAAAAAATAGATATATTATAATGTATTTTATTATAAAGTATGTTCCATTCTATTTTTTCATAATGGGTCCAAGAGCTGATAACTCGTTATGTTTATTAAAGTTTTAAATTAAGCGAATATGTAAATAAAACGCGAGAAAGACAGGTTCTAAATTAGTATAAAATCATATTTAATACAAAAATCTGTGACAATATATGAATTCCTTTAAGTATTTTTGGTCGTTTTTAGTGCCTAAAATTTCCACTAGTCCATATAATATCAAAACGCTTAGGATATTTGTCTTATTATTACATTAGAACTTGGATTTAGCACTATTGTGTTTCCAAAACGAATTCTTATATTAGAAAACAGATGTATTGAGTTTAAATTTAATTAATTCGAGAAATACTAATAATTTATTTATAATAGAAGTCTTCTTTTGGCTCACCTGTTCTAACTCCGTAGCGTTATCATAATTCAAATGGCCTTGCTAACAATGATAAGAAAACACATTCGATGTTTAATGTATTGTTCTTTACACTGCACTTATGAATTTCATTACGGAACCCTAATGTCGTAAATTGTTTATCAAATGCATTACACGTTTAAATAAATTAACGCCTCATAATTATTATTATGTTTTATTTTTTTACCGTATTTTGTTATGACGTCACGTTCACGTCATTACGCCGTTTTAATAGATTTTGTAAATTAAATGTTTATGAAGTTAGTCTCGAAATTGGTGGTGAGATTGGCATTTGTTTTCTATTTAAAATATTAATTAGAAACAATAATCTTTTGTGCAATGAAGGACCTTCATATCTCAAAGTTGCATATTATAATGCTGTATAATTAAATAAAAACTAATAAAATAATAATATGTCAAAAGATTTATTCGTCAAAATAAATAAAAATCTCTATTACGTTTTCTATGGTACTAATGTACACTGATAAACAATAATGATAAGCATTTGAGGAACTAATGCTATCAAGGTCTCTTATAACAAATTTGTGCATCATTTTGATTTTAGTCGAGTTTTAATAAACATCGTTATGTCATGCTGTTCTTTTTTCTTTTTGTTTATGCGTAGATGTTACGATGATACTTGACATGCAGGGTTGTCGATATCAATTTTTTTTTCGAAAGATGAATTAATTTCATTTTGATTAAAACTCTTTGATCTGACGGATTCAAAACTATTTTGAACTAATGTATATGTGGTTATAAATATCTATTTGTTTAAAATGATTAAGTACCTATATAAAATATAATCATAGGTTATTTTTGGATATGAATACGCACAATTTTACCTTGATTTATTTAATTGGTAATTCGTATCATTCGTAGTATTTAACCCGGTTTTTCGGTTAATAAATATTCAACATGCATTGCTAGTCGACTTGCAGTAAATGATTGTGTTCGAGGCCATACATTGGCTCTGAGTTAAAATTGTGAAAATTAACGAAACCTTGAAGCGAGACCGATCACGGGAAAACTACGAACGCGGTAGACGCGGCGTGTGCAGAATCGGCTGCACTGCGACGACGCCCGCGAGGGGCGCCGCTCTAGCCATCTTTTTTTCATTTTGCGTGCGTCTTTTTTTGGCAGCGCGCGTTAACCTTGGATTTTTTCATAGCGAAGCGCTGCACGTACGCGCGCAAGTTTCGGATAGTCGTAGAGCGTCCCCCACTCGGCGCGTCCGAATTTTCTGCATTCGGACGTTGTGAGAAGTTTTCGGCGGTCGCATTCGCGAGCGAGGCTCCCAGCGGTTAGGAGCGACGCGGTCGTACTCGAGATACTGTGCACAGCGCACGACGGCGATCGGCGCCAGCGCGCGTTGCAATATGCGGAAGTGAGGACGGACAGCGCCCGAAGCACGGTGCTAGTGTTACTCCAGTGATACACGCAGTGAACGCACATTCAGTGATACGAACTATGATATTTGTGAACGGCTCGCGTAGAGCACTAATGGTTTTGTTTTAATAAAATCAAGGACTGTGGAATTTGTCATTCATGGAATCGAGGAAAGTATTGTTACCATAATATTTTAATGTCTTTTAATATATACGACTCGTTACGATGAGCCTGAATAAAGTTTTGTCTCATTTGCGAGTCAATCTAGTTTCCAAATAAGTATCGGAGTATGCAGCCTTTGATAAATACTTGTTGACACCCTGCGGCATGCGATAAATATTAAGTGTACAGGGGAGTACGGCAGATTACGCCTTAAAATGCACGCTTCAGAGGACATTTTTGCACACATCTCATTCGCTTTCCTGGTTTTGCATACACGTGCTGCCGCTTTGGGGCTATTGAACTTGATAATGAGACAACCGTATTTCCTCTTTTTTATACACCTATATTGCATCACTAAACTTTTTGCACGATCTTTGCAACCGGTTTCAGACTTTTCTTTTTTATGTATAATCGCGACCGAGTGCTTACTGAATGAAATTTTTGACTCCAACGTTCGTCGATTTGGGCCCGTGTAGTTGTAAAACATGATTTTAATAAATTCATCAAGGATCCAGTTTAGCGACAATGTTCGGTAATAATTATTATGGTGAATAAAACGCGCGAGTAGGCAAGCCCGGAACCACTCCGTGAGGCGAAAACTGGTCCTACGACGCATTAACATTTGCATAGAAACTGTCAATGTGGCCCCGTGGTCAACTATTAGCACCTACCGCGGCCGCCCGTCCGCCCCGCGCTTGTCTCCGAGTACTGCGCCCGCGCCGCCGCGGGTACCACACACGCACTTTGTTAGTACCTACCTATTATACTCGCTTCAAATAGGGCTTAATAACCATAAAAATGAAATACGAATAATTTGTACATGTGTTACTTGACATTTGTATTTATTACTAATTTTGTAAGAGTGTGAGCGAAACATCTGTTTCATAAAACGAAATATAAGTTTATAATTCGTTTATATTTATATAGTTACAAAACTTCATTAAAAATATCACTTAATCTGATATTAATAAGGTTTTTCATTCATAAAAAAAAATTAACAGCGTACGATCTGATCTACATTTAACGTTGCTTAAAAAATAGATGTACATTAAGTATATTAATTATCTCATACGTATTATTTATTAATTACATAGGTATATTAATCACATTTAGTTTGAAAAACTATCTTCAAGGTCATAATATTTTATTTTAATTAAAACCAGTTATTCGAAGGTCACAGATAAACACACTAAAATAAACCGGCCCTCTAACACAAGTACCTAGATACATAACTATTCCATTAAAATATAAATAGATGCGATTCATAAAAAATTACAAGATTCCTAAATATCTCAAGGAAGGCGTTGGCGCCAACTTCATATCCAACGTTTGTGTACTTTAAATATAATCTATACAAAAATAAATATCTCTTATTTAAAAAAAAAAAACACTATTCCTTTGTTTGTTATTGAGCAACCTAAATTATTGGCTACTGGGAAGCAAGTGTTGGTACGAAGGTCGTGTACTGTATTTATGGCGCCTACAATTTTTCTATCGTGAAACTATTCTGAATAAACTAATAAGTATGATGATGGACTTTTAAACAACATCTATTATCTATTATTGTATTTTTTTTCATAATGAATGCATCATTGTATATTTATTTTTTAATTTTATGTGAAGCTTATCCATTGGTAAGCTAAGACTTAACACGTGGAATTCTTCAAACCGTCAATGCACTTGGTAATATTCGATTAAATTTTGTTATTAATACGTTTAGGACGTATTCAGCGCGCATTCAGCGCGTACGCAATTTATATTTTGTTCTCACGCCTGAGTATTTGAATGGATTATGTAATTAAATTCGGTTGGTTTTGTGTGTGATCTAAAATTTACATTGTACTTGTTTTTCATATTATACATTATAATATTCATTTATGCCAAGAAAATATATTAACTCCATCTTTGTTGATCTGTCAAAGAACTTGGATAGATACGTAGATTTTTTATTTCATTTTATGATAAATAGAGGCAAGATGTAGAAAATACTTATGTTATAGTATATATCTAATTATAATACCTACAATTTTATTTACAAAAAGATTAACATTAAGTCCTTAAATATATACAAATATAGTAGGTATAATAAACTGAAATATTGTATGACCTTGCGTATTTAACACATGATGGTAAGACATTTGTCCGTCTTGGTAGGTACCACCTACTCATCGTATATTCTAACGGTGAATACTTAATATTGTCGTGTTCCGGTTTGAAGTCCGAGTGAGCCAGTGTAGTTAACCTCACGAGGTAATAAACATCTTGGTTCCCAAGGTTGGTAGCGCATTGGTCAAAATAGGAATAATCAATATTTCTTCCAGAACTATATTTATAAAAAAATATATGTTTAACGTTCACTATTCAAATACTAGTGAATAAAACACGTGGTATCTTTGCATTGAGATAACCTTATATTTCATAGGCATACTGCAAAGATAAGAGTTTTATTAGAGAATCATTTTTAGTATGAAACTATGATAAAAAATCGAAATATAAATGTAGCTGTTTTGTTATATTTCGTTACATTTGTTTTTTTTATTAATATAACTGTTGGCAACTGCGATATTTTATCTATGATCGAGTCAAAAAGAGACTATATTGTATCTTAGAAGTTAGTAGTAAAAATTAAACACAATTCTACTAATTATTTTCTAATGTTTGTGAATTAATTCAATGTTATAATTAAATAAAAAATCTTTTAATTAATATGCAACAAAATCAAGCTATCCCTAAAAAATATATTTTTTGTCTCTGTTACTAAAATGGGTTCTTTCAATGTTCTTTCAATGAATTTTTTTCTTTTTATGTTAAATATAATTTTGTTGTTTAATTAGTTTGATTATTATCATTATGTTGAAAATGCAAATTTTAATGGTATTCTGCCAAAGTGAGTTGGTAACCAATCAACTAATTAAAATAATCGAATAAATAATTCTTACGCAACTAAATAAGGAAACTGAACTATGAGAAAGAAAATAATTTATTTTAATAGATTTTAATCTATTTTCAAATATGTATAACTTTTGTGTGAATTTCTTAATGTTTTTATATAGGCACGTCCCAGCCCAGCGGTGGGAGAGGAGGGGCATTGGGAGGTACAAGGACATCTCGGAGGGCCTTCGAGGCGCGACGCTTACGTAACAAAACCAAGGTCGCTTCGTATTCAATGCGTTGGTGAATAAGCACTTCGGCCTGCGTGCAATATAATATGGCTTTGTTTAAATGCTCTAAGTTAAAAATCGTACTATTTTACGTACGTCTAGGCAAATCCTACTATTTTAATTATATAGATTTGTTTGACTTTTAATTTTATAGGTTTATATATTCAAATATATATAAAGCATAGTATGATTTCTATTATAAAATTCTGTTCTGTAATTAAAAAACAATTTGTATTTTAATCTTTTCGTATGTATGTAATGAAATCTAGAACTTTGGTATGTTAAAATGTGCTATGAGTACTTTTTTATAGTCAGGGAACCACGAACGAAACGTAGTATGGAAATTCCCTTGAATATTCCCTATTTTTTTTCATGTAAGTTATATATGTATGTAAGTTATAGACGTTCTGAAGTATAAGAGCGTGGGACTATGCGTGGATCGTAATACCCTATGCTATTTCCAATAAAATATTTTAAATCAACGAGGTAACCTTAACTTGTTGGCATAAATCAGCTTATGGTCTACAGCTCATATTAAACTTTAACGAAATCCCTTAAAATATACTTATGATAAGTACTATCTCAATAATCTGTTGAAGACAAAAAAACATTGTACGATATATATAAACACTATAAGTGACATGTTTTGTCAATAGTCAATGCTTTATTGTTTAGCTCTGGTAGCTGGACTCCAGATACAGATGCCATTTACAAGTTACCTACAGATATCTACTAGAAAACAACAAAAATAAAAATCATACCAAAGCTATTTAAATATAAACAATAGTTAAAACTACTAATGAATAATAACATAGTTTTTAGCTGAAATATGTCACATTGATTTAAATATATATTTTTAATTATACATAAATAAAACTTATCATTATAACATATAATGGTAAAACCAAATAAATTTAAAATAAGTATATCGTACATTCACGTCATTAATACTATCATAATGTCGGAGGGCCTTTTGGTTCGATTACGTAATAGATTTTCAAGGCTGTTTAAAGTCGGACCGTTTTAGGTTACATTTTTGTATATAAATATACTTCTAAGTGCATATCGTTAACACGTTGTAGCGTAACTGGGTGTAGTGAATAGGTAATATGAAGAAATTCGTTTTGCCTTTTTACTTTATTGATGACAGTTTTAAATGTCAAAATATATATTTCCGTTCCATATTTAAAAATTCATAAATATATCGGCTGCATATTATGAAAACAATTGTTATATTAAGGTTTAACTTTTGAAAAAAGAATTTGAATTTTCAATTGTAAAAAACTTTAACCTTTTATTTTTAATGTGGCACTAGGTGCAAGGAAGTATTTGAAAAACACTTCATGACCCTTAATGTTTAAAAAATGACTCAATGCAAAATACCTTATTTTATTTCAAAATAAAGTTTATATATAATTCGATTTTCTGTTTTATATTCTATTGTATTTAAATACTATTAGTTGCATATTAAACAAACAGCTTAAATTGTTTTCTTTGTCTTTATGTGCTTCAATGCGTCAATCACTTTTAATTAAATACATAAAACGTTTTTAAAAATAAGATATTTAAGTGTTACTACTTATTTCTGCTAATTTTGGAATGGATTATATTTGAAACTTATAGGCCCTGGGACAACAAACAATTGAGGCCCCTAAATAAATTTAACAATTATTTTCAGTCTTCAAAAGAGTAGTTTTGAACGAGTCATTCAAAAATTCTTCCACATTTTTCATTCATCAGGAAGATACGGAACAGCCGTTAAAATAAAGAAAGGTTTATCGTGGAGATTAATTTTGCAACGTTATTCGAAATACGGTCGAGCGAATGCATTTCCTACGAACGCTGTTTTAACAGTAAGAGATATATCAATGCTTCCTGTAGAAAATATGTCGAGCTTAAAAATACATCTTTATAAAAATGCGCGATGAATTATGCCTAAAGATCTGTTAGAACGTTATACAAGTAATACTACGTCGTTAAGTAATAATTATTTAATTTAAATAATAAATAATAATTATTTATTTTACATAATAAATAATAATTATTTATTTTACATAATAAATAATAATTATTTAATTTAAATAGTAATTTATAAAGTCACAAACGGTTTGATTGTAACATTCAGTATGGGAAGTTATTTGTCGATAATAAAACAGAATACTTTGTCAGTACATTGCAAAAGTATTTCGAATTAAATTCCGTTGAAATCACCGTGAGAACATTACTTTCCCTCTCCGTTACTCCTTTAGTATCTATAGTCAATTGACCATCTAGTGTCAAATATACGTCTGTGATAATGCAGATAGAAATGATTCTGCAATTAAAATTAAAAATAATAATAATTAATAAATCGTTGGATAATAATTAATACGTACGTATTGTACAGTATTACTGATTTTTAAAATAATAAATGACAACGAAGTAGATAATAAACAAGAAAAGCGTTAAAATAATAATTTTAAAAAATCGGTATCTCCTTGAGATATTATTAAAAGAAAATGTTATTATCTAAATTCTATACTAATGTTATTATAACGTAACTTTGTCTTTTTTGTAAAAAAATGTCTGTCTGTTCGTCTGTTTGGTACGTTTTCACGCCTAAACACTGAACCTAATTTGATAAAATTTGTTATGAAGCAAGCTCGAACCTCAAGGAATTACTAGAATATGTCCTACATTACGTCTTCGCTTTTAAATCAAAACTTAGACCTCCTTAACAGTCAGGTGCAAACTAATTTGTCATAAAATGATTCAAAAAATCATTGATACAGATAATAAAAAATATAGATATCGAATTTTGGAACATTCAAATTCCTACAGTGGATTGGTAATAGTATACTCCTTGTTAGCTCTACTCGTGTAGACATTGTTTGAAACTGGAAACTGGTCTTGCGGCAACTAGTCAACGTTGTTTGCTTATGGGGGGGCTTACTACTCCATTTATTCCGTTCATCTAGCAATTTTTGTGTTACAACTACATTGTTACATAAAATACATATATTTTTGGCTATATATATGTAGTTTGGATTAAGGTCTCACTTATCGTTCATGGAGTCGTTACTTTTATATAAAATACAATAATAACAATCATCAATACATTTGGCCAAACAAACAATTGATATCGCATTGACGCGATATCATTGGATCGATTGATTGATTGATCAATCTATGACATTATTCATGGATTTGCGAAAAAAATGCGTTTTGAACGTCGACAAAGCTTTATCGGAATTTATTAAAGTGGATAAAACTAGTGAAGTGGAATAGTGTTGTATTAAAAATTATATTAATCATGAACTGTTTGTAGTTCACTATCTACTTAGTTTGTTTATCTTAATTCCTTTTTCGTTTTGAATACGTTAAAATGACGGCGTTTGTTAGTATTGAGTGACGCTCGTGCTAACAAGGTGTCAGATTAGTGTGTGAAAGATAGCAAAAAAAACTAATTAGATTATACGTGAAACGACACGACTAAAACGTTATCATATCCTAGATCTAGAAAACCGGCAGTAGCTCGGAGCATGACAGCATCACAGAACACATTTTCTCATAGCTTTAGGGCTGATTGCAAATACACGCAAAAATTAAAAAATAATTATAGTATTCCCTTTGCTTTTAAGATTTGCGCGTCTTTTCATGCGGAGGGGCGCGCGGTCAACATTTAAGCGGTATTGAGTACTACATTATTTTTATTAATTTCTTTGCTCTTATACAACAATGGGTAATGTAACCTGTGTGAGACAGTTGTCTACACGAAACAGGTTTTAGTCATTTTTTCTTATATATTTGGTTCAAGGATTATTTCTTTTCAAAATATGAAGGTCGTTATTTTTAATTTTATGCGTGCAACGCGGAACTTCGCTCTCATTGTCCGTGAGTAGTTTCCAAAGTACCTATAACCCTTTCACATTTGCATATTATACACGATGTTTTCTAGTTTTAATTATTTTAATTGGATATTATTATTATTATTTATTACATTCTATTTTATTGAATATTCAGATGTTAATGTTAAACTTTTAAAATTTGGTCTGTAATAATTTAGACCAGAAGCCCTTCAAAGTTCTCATTGTTTCAACTTGAGCCAACCACATTTACCTCCTATACAGCTAGCGGCATAATTACAAGTAACACAAGGGTTATGTAATCTATATAGATATACATATATCCTATTCACATGCAAGTAGGAAAAAAGATAAACAAACCTTAGATTTACGTATTTCATGCGATTTGCTAATAACTCAGCTGTATTCTGCACTACTAAGAGTTTATGATTAATATATCTTTATTTATAATACAACACAATTACACTTAACTACTTATTTCAACTTTAATTTTACTTCCAAAATTCCGATAATAGTTTCGCCGTCGTTCAAAACGCCATTTTTTCGCAAGTCCATAGTGAATATCATAGATTAATCAACCAATGATATCGCGTCTATTTGCTGTCTAATGTTGTTTATTTGCCTTTTTTCCTGTTATGATTGGAATAGAGTATATATGAGAATTAACTTAACTAATCGGTATGAGACTGACCAATTGAAGCGGAATCTCATCAGTAGATGGCTAAATTTTTGAATTCCGTTGATGCTCCTTCACTTTTTTTTATTTAATGTTTAGCAAAGCAGGCTGAAAAACTGCTAGTACATATAATTGACCTGACATTAAGCATGGCAATGAACAATGAACATCTTAGATTGATCTGAATCTTGAATCTTGGGTGGTACTGTTATCCATACTGTTGTCGAAATTCTTCCTTATAAAGCGGTGCTTAAATTGTTTCGTGGATGTTAAGGTTACCACTGATTTATCTCTTCTTGTCATTATTGATTTGATATTCGAAAGAAGAACACGCGTCCTATATAGTCACTAGCGGTCCCGACTTCATAGATATAAAATTGGTACAACCATTTTTTCCCTTTAAAGTTAAATGGAAAACCTTTCTTATTGAAAGTCTAAGTTCAAGCATTCCATGATGTCGCATGAATGGTATTATTGCGCACCTTTATTTATACTGGCTCACTCATCCTTCAAAGCGGAATAAAACAATATTAAGCATTACTGATTGCACATACACATAAAAAAAATTAACCCGAACGGCCTAGCCCCACAACCAAGTCGTATTTAATTAACTAATGGAATTCAACGCTATTTTGTATCTTAGAGACTAGATCCCTTAACGCCTGTATTATTACTCATTTACTCCTTAAGCTATCCCACTCCTATACAAAGTGGATGAAAGTTGGTGAATTTGATTCTTATATATACTAATAGATAATTATATTCATTTCTTCATTTAAAAAAATATATTTTCCTAATAATTTTAAACTAAATAAATATAAAACACAAAGCGTATTGAATGATTTAGCACAAGCTTCGTGTTCAGCTGCAGTAGTGAAAGGTATCCATAGTGCACGCACAGAATCGCTCGCGCATGCGTCGTGCTTCAAAACCACTTTGGAATTAGGCGCGGTTCTTCGTGTTTTCTCACAGATAGATTTAGAAGACGTGATCCAAAAATATTGTTTGATTACGAAATTGATCATTATTTTGTTATTACAGGAAATCATTTATTGAGGTTTTATTTTGGATTTAAAAATAATATAATTTAACGCTATTCATTTAATAATAAATAAAATACTTTAAAAAGTCGAAATGTTTACTTTTTATTCGTCTGATCACGTAAAAATAAATAAATCATAATGTACCCTGAGATTAGCCTTGAAAGATTATGCTACTTTCTATGTTTGATTATTAGGTACGAGATGTGCTTGGAAATTATGTCATGTTGAATTTACATAAAGAAACACAGTTCTAATTGAAGTGTCTGACACGCACGATACAAGTGTGTAATCGAAAACCATCAAAAATATTTCATCAAAATCCAGCTGTAGGTTGGTTAATTGACGTAAATATATGACGTTATAAAGAGACAATATAAACTTGGAAAACTATTATTACTACTTTTATATATACGTACTAAAATCAATAAACAAACTCTTCCCAAACACTATTTGATGCATAGACACGACTTTTATATAGGAGTTTATTTGATATATTCTCGTCTGCGTTACATTTAAATCTTGAACAAAATATTTCTAAAGTTTGCCTTTAAAATTTATATATTATAATAGATTTAGAGGTTGTGTGTTGCGAAACGCAACCGTGCGTGTGTGCACTGCAGCGGCATGCAACTTTCTATTTTGACGAGACCCCTCTTAGCCTCCCAACGTGGGCCCCTCGTTTGCCGGAAAAGCAATGCAAGTAGAAAGTCATAGCTTTTGTGATATCTAAAAATGATACTTAGATGTTCAAGAACTCATTGATTATACCGAATTTATACTGATCTAATTACAAATGTTTTTAAAGTAAATTCATTTTTTTTATGTTTTTCGAACGGTTACGTAACCTTAAAAAGTACAATGAATAAATAAAAATAAAAAAGTACAATAATAAGTAGGGCACGGTCAGTTTTGAAAACGTGATCTTGGGTTAAAAATCACGTATTGTATACCAGCAGAACTCAAAACTTCAGCTGTTAGCTTAAAATGTATTAACGTATGTATATATATATATATAATAAGAACATAAAAAAATATATATTCGCACTGAAAATAATTGAAGTCATATTTCTAATATATAATGGTTATTTAATACTAGGTTAAAATACCGGGTCGGGCTGATAAATAGTTATTTTGGTTTACTGTCAAGATTTTGTAAGTAGTCCGGAGGTTTGGAGTTAGCAGTATTTACCTCGACAACCACGTAATATACTATATGACTACACTCTCCTTCATTGAATATCGTCCTATTGGTTTATGTTGAGTGAGGGTGCAAGAGTGCCTTTATTTGCGCATACACTTGCTCATTTTTATATCTCCTATTCTAGATCCGACTAGTCTAGTAAAATCAAATCAAATCAAATTCCCTTTATTAAATATTAAAAGAAGCATTACACTTATTGATTGTTAAGTTAAATACTACCACGGTTTCGAAAAAGAATATACTCTGACCTGAGAAACTCAACGGGTTTCTGACAGTCGGGAGTCAGGCAACATCATCACTGAGTTCAGTTAATATGGCTATATTACAGCTGTCGTACGATTACGTACACATTAAATGCATTCGACTCGTTTGAAATTTAGAAAACAGGCCTGCATACGTTTCGACATCGGCTTTCGTAATCACTTGCTAAGCCCTTTGAAGTCATTTGCATACTGACTGTGTCAGGAGTGTATTAGAATAAGATGTGGATACAAAAGTGTGTTTAAAAATATCGTGATAAACATTAATACAATATATATCTACAATACACAGGCATAGAAGTTTTAAAAATGGAACAGATTTTTCGTGATTCAAAGTTATGCACTTATATTTGTTTGAATTTAATTTAAAATGTTTTTATACGAAATGGAATGCAAGGGAACGCATCTTTCTACAATCATTTTAGATGAAGAATGAATAAAATGAGTAAAGCGTCTCTTGTCAGTTAAAAGAGTCAAATTTTAATGAAGAATTTGCGCCCAACCTTTGTGTAAGTTTCTCTGTGATGCAAAGTTCACTTCTTTCTATGTACTAAATTACATTTTTTATTAAAATGTTTTTACTTGCTATAATATTTATTATTTTATTATTGCGCGTAATCATAATGTTTTTGTTTTGATCAACGTTTGTATGACTAGACCCTCCGCACTTTCAAGCAATATTCGACCTTATTGTCAACGCCTTATAAGTCATTTGTATATCACGTATTGTGAATCAAAGCACCGCCTTCCTTTCCAACTGTGATAGAGTTATTCGGAAGTGACCCATGAAATGATTACTTCAAAAAACGTTGGATTTTAGAGATGAGGAAATACATACTTAATCTTCTATTTCATCCTTTCTTTGCCATTGTGACAAGTGCATTTTACAATTATAGAGATTTTTCTTGTTTCTTTTTAGGTGTATATTAGCTTTTAGTGTATTTATTTATTTTATTTAGATTTATGTTACTTTGATATGTCTGCATCGTTTCCTTTCCAAGCAGGATCACTATCTTAAATCTAGGCAGTTATGTGCTTTGTGTCTGTAATTATACCGGCTCACTGAATGTTGTTCTACCTGCTTATTAGCCGCCTTAAAAAAAGAAGAATACTCCATTTATTATTATATAGTTAAATGCTTTTATAATTCTCATAGACTTTATTTTCAAACGCATATCTTGAACAAATTTTAGTTAAAGATAATGAGTACATCGCCCCGTTCACTAATTGTATATAATATGTATTTATACAAATAGATAATATAATCTATCAAAAGGAATAGGTTTCGTTATTGTCGGTAAGTTTGTTGCTCACTACGGAATACCTTATTTCCGAATAACTGTGTCCCAATTGTGAAGTCAACGAATGCATATTAAAGTACATATATACAATTTGGGAGCGATATTAGTTCCATGTCACGAAACGAAACGTGAGACGATGATTTTAAATAACCGTTTCGAATAACAACGGCTACTTACGATATTACAGCATGATCTAACGCACGACGAGGGTAACGCTTTTACCATTTTCAGAGAAAATCTAAATAAAATTCTATCTGGAAACAAAATAAAGTGTGCGTTTGTATAATGAAAAATATCGTAATTGAATATCAGACTGTATAAAGCGAGAATTTAAAATTTACAGCAATAAAAATGTAACTACGATTCTGACCTCAATCAAATCAAAAATATATTTTATAAATTGTTTTACAATGATAAGAACTAACATTAATTGATATTAAATAAGTAACAATGAAAATATATATATATTATAACACCATTAATTTCATATAATTTACAAAAAACTTTATTTATTTGATTTTGATGTTGCTATTCACACAAACCTATTGTGCGTTTACTACGACGATTTTTACGGTGAATGAGAACGGCATTACGTAACGAAAAGCACGCCATGATCTCAGACTAATAAATAATATAGAAATGCCATTAGGACGACTACACAATAGTCTTATTAAGACATAACAGTAATCTCAATCTGTCGCATTTCTATTGATATACGTAGAGATGAGTAACTCGACCATAATTGTTTTTATGTGGTAATGTTTTCAGTTCAAGATGATAATATGGGGTGCCTATTACATACGTGTTTATTTTGGTCTTCTATAAACAAGGTACAACTGTTTTTAGACATGTATGAAGGTCACCTCGGTTGCGATCTTTACTTGTTCTTATGGATCTTCCGCTGTATCTTGTTCTATGTACACAACAATGAGGCTTTGAACTTGGTTTGTTTATAGTTATACGATTGGTACTTGTAATTTTGGAATAAGTATCTTTGTTAAACTACACTCTGATAAAATGAACTGAACTTCATGAAGCGTTTGTTATTATTGTAACATGCAATTTTAGTTATATTCGTTTTGAGATTTCAGTTTGAAGCAAGAAATGAAATATTATTTGATAATTAGTAATTTGGTAAATTTCGACTATCAGAAAATTGACTGACACGTGAACAACACGAAATTTATCATTTTGTTCTTAATGTAACGTAGTTTTGATGGTTACCGATGGAACACGTGGAACACTCTCATTAATGACTGGATTCAAATACGGAAAAGCATTGTGAGGAATCCTGCATTCAAATGAAAGTTAAGGTCTGAGCCCAGTTGTGACGCATTGACGTTCTGCTAGTATTGTTATTTAATGAAGAGTTTTTTTATGTGTATTTTAATATTCAAGTGTTATAATTTTAGCTTGTAGAAAGAAAACTTAATAATGTTTTTTACAAGCGTTGCGTGTCGTATAAATCGGTCTTGTATTTTTTTTTGATTGCGGAACATTTCAGTTTAGGAACACTTTCGATACCTGTCAAGGCCAGCTTTAAACGGTTCATATTCATAATAAAACATAATAAAGTTGTCCAGTATTATTATCATCATCAAACTAATTACATGACAGGTTACCTTATTATTATCTAATAATATTATGTAAATTAATTATGAAGTTAAATACACGACGTGTCGTTTGATAGTAAATTGTTTGCCGATATATCCTAAGTTAATTTTTTCTAAATTATTCGACGCTCTACATACCAATTGGTTATCAGGTTTGAGTTCACACTGGTATTTATCCGATAAATTAGAACTTCACTATAGACATGAAATTATTTTATACCCACTAAAACCCTTGCGATAACCATCTTCGGCACTGAACGGAGAATTATATTTAATATAATCCGTGGCTCCTCTCATTCGACTCTACTCAGGGTATATATCATTATTTATATATATGTGCACCTGATCGCATTTGCCCCAAATGTTTCGTTGTTACTATTCAAATTGTTAAAATATCTATAAAACTATTCCTAATTGCAAAGTGAATGGTAGGGAGAGTCTAAGGAAGAAATATTTGGCCTTTTGCATAAAAGAAACACTCTAGTTCATTGCTTTAACTATTGAAAGTCGCTATTAACAAGTGCTCTTCTTTGATGCGTACCTAGTTGGCAAATTAAAAATGAAACGATTTGAACGAACGTGTTTTCTAACTGAATAGGAGGAGGAACTCTAACAAATTACGAAACTCATTCAATTTAAAAATATAATTAATTACTTGGTGATAGGGCTTTGTGCAAGCCCGTCTGGGTAGGTACCACCCACTCATCAGATATTCTACCGCCAAATAACAGTACTCTATATTGTTGTGTTCCGGTTAGAAGGGTGAGTGAGCCAGTGTAATCACAGGAACAAGGGACATAACATCTTAGTTCCCAAGGTTGGTGGCGCATAGGTGATGTAAGGAATGGTTAATATTTATTACAGCGCCATTGTCTATGGGCGGTGGTGACCACTTACCATCAGGTGGCCCATATCGTCCGCCAACCAATGCCATAAAAAATATATATATCCTTTATCAATATGTAAAAAGAGCCTTCGGGATAGAATAGGCTATATCTCGTTAAAATAAAAGGGTTTTTAGTTGAGACCAATCTTGCAAAGTCGACGAAAAAATGATCGTATGGATGGATGCGTTTCTTAAGAACGCTGCCTTAACGGTAAGTGACACGTAAATGCTGTCTATAGAAAAGTTGTAGAGCTTAGAAATATCTCGGAAAAAGTCTGCGATGACGTATACGTTACGCTTAATTCACAAATTAAATAAATATGACTCGTTAAATGTAATATTAGTAACATCTAACACTACCTAAGTACAATAGTAATATTGATATTTATTGTTTTAGACCATTTTTGTATATGTAAATTAGGTAGGTAAGTTATTTACCATAGAGCGGTAACGTACCTAATAACTAATGCGGGCGAAACCACGTGCGGACACTAGTAATGCATAGACGTAACACTTAAATTTGATGTTGATGTACTTGTAAATATAACCAGCGCGCCCATAGAAATGTCACTCGGAAATATAATTTTGTCCGGATTCTTCAAAACAACATTCGGTAACGTTTCAAAACGAATCAAAATTACTTTTACTTGTTTGAATAAAATCAAATGTCGTTTATTATGTAACAGATATAATACGTTTTCAGTAATTAATGAACATTATTGAAATAGGAAATAAAATTAATTAACAATCTCACGAGGGGCTAAAGTTATTAGAAGAAAGTTAAATAAACATTACGGTAAAGTTTATTTAACTTTAAATATTAAGTTATTTTAATAAAATAAATAAAACTGTAGTTCTTTATTTTAGAATTTAAAACAAATTGATATTTTTCTTAATTTCTTAGATATCTCTACATAGTATGAAACAAATTCGCCTCGCGCCGTCTTTACGCTTAGGTCTTTTAAACTACGCAACCTATTTGGAATAGTTTTCATCAATAAACAGAGTGATTTAAGAAGAAGGTTTATATGTATAAATACCTGCTTATTATAGTAGAGAAAAGTCTAGAACTTTTTTTTTTTAACCTGAATGTACCCATATTTTAGACCCTTATTGTACTCCCTTGAAGCCGGGACGGGTAGCTAGTGTTCAATACAAGGCAATATTTTCTAATGTCTCTAAGAACATAAAAATGTATAACTTTCCTAAATGTTAAACATCGCTATGGGCATATTCATATTTATGATTTTTATTTCCACATATAAAACAAAACTTCTACAAGATAACGTTAGAGAACGTCCCGTATCTCGGTGAAAATTGGTATATACGTCCGTTTTTCTCGAAGTTTTCCCATTTCCCTCAATAACATTTGAATAGGGAATGTTTTTGATGATTTTCGCGGTTCGTGAAGCGTGTTAACCCAAATAGAGGGCGGACATTGGCACATCTATAGCCGTGGTTATTGTTTTCCGTTCTAGTAAGAAAAGTTAATGCCCATAAATGTCCCAGTGCTGGGTTACCTCTACTGTGACTGAAAAGATCGGTGATGTAATGAATGGTTAATATTCCTTACAGTGACAATGTTTATGAGCGATGGTTAGATTTATTTGTTCGTCCTTATACCTATTTTATAAAAAATAATAATATATATACTTAATTTATTATGATAAACTAAATGTGTTGCACTGTTTTCTTGTATTTTTTTTTTAATTTGAAATGTAAATTATAAATTTTTAGTCAATATTAAAATAAAGCGTCGTGTCTATAAAGTAATTACTCTATGGTATCGCCGAGTGACCGTTGCCGCGGCACTTTGCGCAACTCGGTGCAGCCGTCCCCCTTCCCCCCAAGCCAGTGCGCGTGCGCGTGTGCTGCATTCCGGAACCGGGTCGCAGCCGAAATTCCTCCACCTCCAGTCTAACTTGACCTCCCCCCTACGCACAGAACAAACACGCACAATACGACCCAAAAGTTCAACCAACACTGGCGGTGTTACGTGCACGCATGCAAATATACAGTTAGGTCGTAACGGAGTGCTGGGAATCAAATCGATACCGTATCGACTCGGCTCGTGCTTTCTGATGTTTTAGGCCAAATGGTTCAAAATTATAGAGCCAGGTTAGATTTACGACGTTTAGATAACGTATTTTGTGCAGCGCTAGGAGTCCGCTTGAATGTCTTTAACTTACAAATAACGTAGCTTACAAATAAATTAGAAGTATCAGTCAGTACAAAACTACTTTTGATATTATGTACTCTAATAATGTTTCTTTTTTCATGTATATGTCTTTATTAACAATTTTGGAATGAAAATAGAATTTAATTAATGAATCGATAACATCTTATGATCACAGAGAAATAGTCACTTTTTAAATTTGGAGTATTTCTTTTTAAGCGTAGCTGCAACGAAATGTTTTAAATTTTTTACACAAAACCTCATACAACGCTTTGATACAATTAATTTCCGCTTATTTACTTTTCATGTCCTTATTAGATGATCTATCTAAATGTGCTTGGGGAACATAATTTTCCAATATTTTTAAAATTTGTTTTTAAAAACTTAAAAATATATTAAAAATACCACATAGTATTTTTTGATTCAAATGTTAAAGGTTTCAATTTAATATGCCGTTTTTATTTACATTTCCTTATGCAATTATTTTATTTATTTCGTAAATTTTATTGATAAATATAAATAAATATTTAAAAAAAAAAACAAATTCAAACCTTCTAATATTTGAAGTACTAACATGATAGTAACATTTATATTTTCACTAGTATAACATATAGTCACAAAAAATATAGTACGTATAAAATTTTCTCCCCCTGTATTTAAGTCGTGTTTCAGGGCGGACACTTATATTTTAGTCATTAGTCGTCCGTCTCTAAATAAGGCGTATATCAAACTACCCTTAATACAATAAAAAATCGATAAAGTTATTTCCGCTTGGCTATATTGCGTTTAATAAATAATTTTCCCGACAATGTGAGAACCATCACTTGTACATGCATTAAATATGTATCGATGTCAAACCTAGTTTATCGACAGAATCGTTTGTTTGCTACGAATTATGAAGTTTAAAGGTCGTTTTATACATAGGCTGTGTACATTGTACATACGTAATTAATATATATGTACGTATATATAGAAAATTTGTCATATTTTATAGATGTTAAATAATTTTTTAACAAATTTCAACGACAAAGGTAGTTTATTAAAGTTATTAATAAGGTGTTGTGTTTGGGCCGAGATGGCCCAGTGGTTAGAACACGTGCATCTTAACCGATGATTTCGGGTTCAAACCCAGGGAGGCACCACTGAATTTGTGTTTAAAATTGTGTAATGTAATAATTTAAAAAATAACATAATCTCGTGCTCGGCGCTGAAGGAAAACATCGTGAGGAAACCTGCATGTGTCTATATTCTGCCACATGTGTATTCCACCAACCCGCATTGGAGCAGCGTGGTGGAATATGTTCCAAACCTTCTCCTCAAAGGGAGAGTAGGTCTTAGCCCAGCAGTGGGAAATTTACAGGCTGCTAATGTAAATGAATATATATCTTATATCTTTTATATCTTGAACTGATGATATCGGCTCCAATCTGATTTCATACGAATTTTAAGATAACGTTTACAATAAACTATAAGACTACTAGGTAGATAGTATAGTCTAACCAGGTTTTCTAGGTAATTGTTGTTGTATTTTAAAGATTTAAAAAAATGATATGTATTTATTATAGATAAAGATTCTTTGATTTATTTTTGTGACGAAGATTGCCTGTAAGAGATTGTTTAAAGCGCTATAATTTCTAAAAAAATAATTTCGATAAGTTTGTTTTATAATATGTAATATGTTTATTTTTATCTTGTGTGCCATGAATTCGTTTTTAATGTTAACATGTTAATAATTTGTTATTACCTTTACAGGGCAGGTATCCGAGGCGGCCCGGGCATGGACTCCCAACAGCAGCAGTACTGCCTTAAGTGGAACAGTTTCGGCTCCAATTTGGCCACGTCGTTCGCGAACCTCTGGAACTCGGAGAGTCTTGCTGACGTCACGCTGTATTGCGAGGGTAAGTTTGCTTTAATTAGTAATTTTATAAACATGTGGGGTGTTTTTTGACACATGACTTTTTGATAGAGGCGCTAAAAACAAAATTCCTCTGTTGGGTTTTATGACACTCACGGGTGAGATGTGCGAAGAGAAATGAAGCTAGTCTGTTCGTCAGAAACCACATAGCTTATAGAAGTTTTACCAAAATACTGTTTTTTTAAAAACACGGATACAGATTTAGGGTTATAGGTAAAATGGAACTTTAATATTATAGTAGGCTGGAAACTGAACCTGCGACTCTACCGGCGCGAAATTTATAAAACCCAAACTTCCAACCCCGTTTCACCCCCTTAGGGGTGGAGTTTCGTAAAATCCGGATTATACTTAGCGGATGTCTACACCCTATAGGGAACCTAGTTTCTGAGATTTCGTGATTAATCAGTGAGTGGTATTTCGCTTTAAATTAATGATTTAAGATCTACAGTGGTATGTATTTTAATGTGTTAATATATTCGGATGGACAAACTGACTAAGTCCTTTTTAATAATAATAGCTATTCGTTTTTATCGTGCCGGCGAAATAAGAATTTCATTTACTTTCCGATCACAAGGGTCCAATTTGAATAATACTGCTAACCATTCGAATACGCGTAAACATATTTCATCAAAATCTGTCCAACCGTTTAGGAGTTCAGTTATAAATACACGTCCAGAAGTACACGTATGTATAACAGATATTTAAAAACAATTGGCCTCCCGAAAAATCCTTAATCGTATTAATGTGAAGGGGTAGTACCTACTTTATAAGGAATCGTTACTAATTAGTGTGATTGAAGCCATGTATACCTCAGAACGAGAACGTAATACGGCTGGGCGGACGTTAAAAGATATGCGAGTTTAAGTTTTTTTATTTATATCATTAAATTACAACATATCCGATAACTGTAGTCTGAATCTTTAAAGTCATTTTTAAATAAAAAATATTTATATATAATTACTAGATGAACCTGCTGCTTTATCTGCGTGAAATTTATAAAATTTTACCCTTAGCACACCAACGGTCGCCCCCCATTTTACCCCCTCGAGTGATGAGTTAAAAAAGTAACTTATGACCTTTCCCGGGACTCAAACAGTTTTCTTACTTAATATCATCTAAATCGGTTCATTGGTTTAAGTGTGTAGAACTAACATATTAACTAATATTTTTTTCATTAAATAATTCGTTTTTTTTTTTTTTATTGTGTATTCGTGTTCCGTACATACTTGATTAATAACCGTCTGTTCGCAATTAAGGGATTATGTGTGTAATTTAAAATAACCATTAATTAATCTATAATAACTTTAACTTCGTTTGTTGTTAAATTAACAATAATTTGATTAATTGTATTCGAGTACACCTAGTTTTTTTAAAACAATACTTTGACAAACTGGAAATGCGTATGCTTCTATTGACATCTATAAAAATAAATCTTATATATTAATAGCGTAAGCTGATTTATCCCAGTGATTATGGGAAGATGGCTGCACATAAAAAATCGGTTATAATCTCATTTTGAAGAGCTCCAGCCGTAGATGTGCAAAAAAATAAAGAGGATTCTTGATTGCAGTTTATTAAATTGTTATAAGAAATTTGTAAAAATCTGTTGCATAAAGGAGAAGTTTCGCGTGCGACCCACGAGTGTATCTTGGTTCGTGGTCGTTTCGTATGCTTCTAAAAATTGCATCTGATTGTGTTGAATGTTTGTAAATTGTGTTGTTTTTGACACGTGCCTGATGGTTTCTCGCAAAGTGCCATTAACATACAGTAGCCAGTCATACTAGATAATTAAATACCTATAAAAAGAATTAAAGTAATGACAACGCATATATAATAATATCTCAAGTCCATATAGGGTTTTTATCGGAGTAGTTTATCTACCTGAGCGACAGCTTTATTAAACCGAAGAAATTGATTGTATATACCTACAGCAGCTGTCTCGAGAAATATTGATAGCGTGATTCAGACTTGAAATTTATCACATAAATACTATACACATTTTATTTCTTGTTATAAAACGTGTAGCGGTTGCATAGTTGCTTACTAAATGCCCTGTCTTCTTCTTCCGAATGTCAAATTACTGATGACAGAAAAGGACAAATCTGTAATCTGTAGCTATTCCATTTTCAAATAGAATAAGAAAAAAAATGTGTAAAATGAAAAATTTTACTAATGTAAATAAATATAAAAGTGTATATGAGTTGGTCTGCGCCTGACCTCTTTACAGCCTCGTCGGATTTTCAGTCTCATCGGATTATTTCAGATTGTGATACCGTACGCACCTGTGCGCTTTAACACGCGCTTTGATGATGGTTAGGTTAGAGAAGGGCCGTGAGAAGTAACTATTTCTTAAACCGACAATGTGGCGCCAACTGTCTCTTGCACATTGCCACTCACCGTTCATAAATAAACCAACCCAATAATTAATACCCCAGACGTACACAAAGCCATGCCACCGGAATAAACGTCATTAATATTATATTCATAACATTTTAAAAGAACGTAATACATTCTTGACTTTTAATGTATCTATTTTATAGCGTGTTATTGAAGAGATAAATAACGATAATAATTTTAATAGAACAAAATGTAGTCACGACGAATAATTCTTATCGATGATCATAAAAAATAGCATTGAAATCGGCGCTTTGACAATAGATAATAAAGGAACGACTTAGTTTTGTCTTTTTAAATTAAAAAAAATGTAACGATTTGCACGTTAAAGACTTTATTCGACTGAATTTCTTTAGCTATTTTTATTTTTGGGCTTAGAAAATGTTTTAACTGTAATTAAATGCATTTGACAGAAGTGACGTCTTCCAATCTGACTTTAAAAAAGAAGAATGTTGTTGCCGCTTTTGCTTTCGTATAAGCCGATCCTAATTATTTTTTCAAATATCTTTATTGCTTCGGAATTTAAAAAAAGAAATTTCTTTCATAGTGGTCTGTTTGAACCGTGTCTAAAGGGTGCTGTCTGTGACGTTGAGTAAATGTTTATGTCAATCTCATAATTAAAGTACCTTTGATTGTACATGCAGGCAAAATTTATAAATGGTTTTTAATTTTTTCTTAGAAGTTTTGTGCAAAAAGTGATATACTGAACGTTACAGGAATACAGAAGCATTTAAATTTGATAGTGAACAAATTTTTACTACGAAAATTTAAAAAGTTGTACATATAGAAAATAAGCGATCAAATTGTCTATCTATTCTATCTATCTTAAAAAAATATCCTTTATGGTTATTATTTGAACATAAAGCCATCATAACTTAAAATGAAAATATGTACTGACGGCGCTAATATGAAGTTTTGATATATAATTTTTAATTTAAAGCGATTCCGCACGACGCGTTTTACAGCAATTTTATGCGCGTAATCACTCTGAACGCACCCAAATAATGAGTCATAAAAATTAATGACTTAATGAAAACAACTTTGAAAACATATAATGTTTCATAATAATAAATAAAATCACTATTTTAATGGGTAAATCTTAACACAATATATGTATTTTAAATATACATATATTGGACTAACATTGGTAATACATATATATAATATAAACTAATATATACAACTACTTGTTACTTGAGACAACCTTGTCCGAAGATCCCTATATTAAAATGTTAATACGATCGGTATTTAATTCTCGATGAGGTAACAAATAGACAGACTTTTGCATTATATGTTACTGTGTCAAACATTGCGGAAAAATTACTGTATTTTTTCATGCGTCTCATCAAAAAATCAAGCATTTATTTTAGTCTTGTCCAATTCGTTTTAATTTAGACATTCAAAACAATATTAGCTCTGTATGAATGACTTGCATTCATACCTATATATCATGGAATGTTCGCAAGAATGTTGCAGCTTTTTGTTCGTTGAATCGTAATTCAAATTGTAAACAGTTTTAAATTATTTATTTTACAAGGAAAATAAAAATAATAATTAATAAATGTGTTATTTAATATTGCGATATTATTTTTAATGTATTATCATATAAATAAATCTAATATAGGCTCTTACAAATAATGTTAAAATGTTATATTTTTGTAAATATCATATCCAGAAGCTGGTAGGAAACTCGTGTATATTTTATTTACACGAACAATTCAATACAATTACAGAAACAAAAGAGAAAACATTATTTGCAACTAACGTACATTAAGAGATTTTGCATAACTATGATTATGTTATTGTGTAAATAAATTAATTTTTCATTGAAATCTTAATTTTTTTCATATCTTATTTCAATGCGTTTTTTAAGAGCGTTGTACGTGAAGAAGTATTATTGGGGAGCATTGTCGAGGCCAACATCAAATAAATACGGCAAACAAATGTTCCATCGTAATGAGTGCTAATTCTTGAATTTTCGAATACACTAACTTGCCGTGATGAAGGTTTCCACTTTGATTGTATATTTAAGTTACTTCGTATGCGTGTGTTAAACAATTTATATGTAAAAAAGGTATTACAGTAAAATTAATACCAGTACTATAAAGACGCAAGTTTGCGCGTTAACTGCTAAAAAAACACCATTTGTCGTATCTCCGATTCGAGAACATTCCGTTAGCCCCCACAGCTAGTATCGGAATACTTGGCGTCGATGTTTCGAGCCTCGTTCAGTTCCCCGGTCAATTGGAAGGCAAAGCCAAATTGGCATCAAAAAAGCTCGGTGTGCTCAGCAAGGCAAGACAGTATTTCACGTCGGCCCATCGTCTAAGACTATACAAGGCGCAAATTCGGCCTCACATGGAATACTGCTCTCACCTCTGGGCGGGTGCTCCCCAGTACCAGCTCCTTCCATTTGACCGTATCCAACGTAGAGCGGCTCGAATTATCGACGATCAAGCCCTTTCCGATCTGCTTGATCCTTTGGCTTTGCGTAGAGATGTTGGATCGCTCTGCATCTTCTACAGAATTTATCACGGGGAATGTTCCGAGGAATTGTTCGGATTAATCCCGGCTGCTGAATTTCACCTTCGGACATCTCGTCAAAATTCCAAATATCACCCACCCGCACCGCCTAGATGTCCGAAAATCCACAACAGCGCGATTTTTAAGACATTTTCTGCCTCGCACAACCACTCTATGGAACCAGCTTTCGCCGACGGTTTTTCCGAACCGATACGACTTGGGAACCTTCAAGAAAAGAGCGTACTCTTTCCTGAAAGGCCGGCAACGTACCTGCAAGCCCCCCGGTGTTGCAGATGTCCATGGGCGTTGGTAGTCACTTTCCATCAGGTGAGCCTCTAAAAAAAGCCAAAAAAAAAAAAATACGTATACATAATGCATAATTCTGAAATATTTTGTGGTATTTTTAATTTCGTCGTATCATAATTGGCGATATATTTTTTGTGGCGTTGAGTTTTGTGGCGTTGAATTTTTTAAGCGGATGTATTTACGTAGATATTTAATATATTTCTTTATCTTTGCTTTACATATTATTATGATAAACTTGACCTTATACGAAGTACGAAATAAAACTACTGAATTATAGATAATTGCGGTAGCCTTGATACTTTCAAGTACCAAAAAGCCGTAAGTTTACTATCTACGATTGTGTATCGTTCTAAATTTTTTTTATTACATTGTAAAAAAACCTTAAATATGTGTTTAACGCCGAGTCTTATGTAACTTAATAACTTCGTCTACTCATTCCTAAGAGGCCGGCAACGCACCTGTAAGACCCCAGGTATTGCAAATGTGCATAGGCGGTGGTCTCCTTCAGATGAGACTTCTGCTCGTATCCACGTATTGACGTTTACAAAATATCGATCTAAATCTAACTAATTATATTATTGTTATTTGTATCAATTCAATTAATCCTTAGAATCTTCAAGCCTTATTTCTGTGTTCCGGATTTTAGTGTGGAGCCAATGTATTAACAGGCGCAAGGAAAATGACATCTGAATTTCTAAGGTTCGGTGGTGCACTGATGCAAGGAAAGGTTAAAAGTTCTTGCGCTAATATCTATGGTCGCTGGTCAATAATTACCATAAAAAAAATTGATAAGTTCAAGAGTTCGAGGGAAAATTAAAGACTAACTTAATACACTTCGTCTGCAGCCTTGCTATGAAAACATGTCACCTCCGTGTTGTGACTATCTATATTCGCGATGATATCGGGTTTTTCTAAATTTAAATATTATCTATTTATTTAATTTTAATTGGCATTAGGTCACTTTTTGTGTACGTCTTCTTGTTCACTTGTCTCTAAGTTTTACCGTGCAGACTACGACCGCAACATACGATTCATTAACAATATACAATTATACATACTACGTAATTTTTCAACTTACCCTACATGTTTAACGATCACCGGTGACGACTATAACCTCTTTGAAGCATTTACTACGAACAAATGATTTAAAAAAAAAACAATATATATATTATATGATATTTAAAAAATGTTGTTAATAATATCCGTACTCCTTTTAGAACTTGTTTCGTAACAAATTGTAATAAATTATCGTCATTTATCACTATAAGGCATTAACATCGGCGGCATGCATGGTTGTCCGCGAAATCTTGCGAAATTGATAAAAAGGTCGTTGACATCATCCGATAAGTTTTTTTTATCCTTACGTTTTGCATAAAATGTTATAAGCTTGCACGCATTTAGTTAAATTTTAAAATAATTTATTTTATTATATTTTTAAAACGATAGTATTTTATTTATGAGGAATACATTTTTCGTCTTTGGAGGGGAGAATTTTACATCGACTTAGATTCTGAACACGTATAAGATATATGTATATGTTTCAATTTACATGTGTTTCGCTTATTTATATATCTTTATTAATATGTGACTGCTATGTCAATACGTAGTATGAGAGAGCCAATGTAATAACAATCAGAATTGGAACAAGGATTTTATTTATTTTCTGACCGCAGCGCCTCCTGTCCAATGTAAAGCCATACAATACACAAAAAAAACAATATATATATATATATTCAGATAGAATAGTAGGTAGGTAGAGTAAACTGCACAACGGTCGCGTTTTTACCGATGTGTCACAGGTTCAATATTGGTTTACTGTCGTTCTTAATAAATGCATTACGCTTAACTTGAAGTTTTAATTCACTAAATTTAAATTTATATTTTTTTAACGAAAGTCTTTGTTTTTTTTATAACCTATAAAATTCATTTTAAGCTGTTCATTATTTGGTTTAAATATCACCCTGCAATATAATTTCTAACAGACAAGTAGATCAGTATAAATAATATTTTTTAAGCGAAATGTTTTAAAGAAATCTCGAAATATTTTTGTTTTTCAAATCTCATATTATATAACCAACGAAAATCATTTCATTACTTTATGAATCATTTATTATTACGTGTTTTCGTTTATTTTTCTTAGTATAATGAAATGTTTATCTGTTATGTGTATAATAATAAATCGATTAAATATTCAGTGTAATTGGCATGGGTATCCGAGCTACGATTATATTTATTAACATCGAACAACGTTAATGTTTATTTTTGTCATATAAAACGAATCATTTTGTCATATATATTTGTTAAAAAAATTTGTAGTTAGCCTTGAGCGACATACAAAATTGCCGTTGCCGATAAAATGCATATTATTTTAATATAGAGTGTATTGAACTGCGTCGTCTACACGTGCCGGCTATTTTTTAGGAATTCGCCTTAAGGTTATCTTATCGGCTGTGCGGAAATTTAAAAAAAAAAAAAAACAAATGACGGATGCATTTTGATATCTCTGCAAAAACAATCAACTATCAGTCGCCTCATCGTGTCAGAATTAAGTACGATTATTATTTATTATTAGATTTTTCGATTATTATTATTATTTTTCAAGGTTTTGTAGTGAAACGTTTTTAGCGACGATTCGATAATAATTAGGATAGGTGAATGAGAATTGCTGATAGTAAAATTTTAAGGATGCGTGACGTTTAGACATATTTTATTTCTTGAGAGAGACGACAGATATGACGTCAATTGAGAAAGGGATAGTACTTACTTGTATCACGTGTACGGTACAGCACGCACAATATTTTATTCGTGATTTAATTCTCCTGACATTTGAATTTACTTTGAAATATTAGTGCTCCAGATTAATAATTAATTACAGTCGGGCTGTATGGATTTGTTTACCTACGTATTTATTCAGTATCGCGCCACCTATAATGAAGCTTATTTTTATGAGTTCTTTAAGATGTGCCAACGTCGTAACTAATCATGGCATGTAGTCGCATAATGTTTTGAGCGTAAAAATAAAATATGAATACATTTGATTGTGGAAAATTGACACAAAACCATCCTTGTTTCCTTTGACTCTATGTGGTCTCGTTGGTCTTAACTTTTACGTCAAGACGTGTAAAATAATGTATTAATGTATTTTCATCTATAAATACGGGTAATTATGACGTTTCGAAATTGTAAACCTAAAAAAATAATAATTAGCCTCAATATACCTCGGTGGTTTCGCGTTACTAGGTAAATTTACATTTACCAATGTTCCTCCTTCACTAGGTACCGAAGTTTATAGTGGTAAATTCATGCCTTCATCCGTCTTATTTAAAAAATATGTACCATATATCTAACATCATCTGTTGGGAATATTGTATAAGGATCTTCGACTTCTTATTAAAAGCAAAACAGTTCGTTAGCAGTCAGAGATTTCATTATTTACGAATACATTTTAATTGAACAATAATATATTTAACGTTCTATAAGTGCGATTGCAATTTTTTTAAGTCGATACCCTATATATATCGCAGCGAACCAAACGTCAGCGCGATTCAGAACAATAATTTTCTATACAAATTTTTAGTATATTTTTACGCGTTTATAAAGTCAACGCTACGGCGTAAATTAAAGAGGTTAAGATAGTCGAGTTGTAAAACGGAACCGACGACATCTTTTACTAAAGTAGTAATAACTAGCCGATGAGAACGAATTTTATTTCCCAATTAACTTAATATTAAAATACTTAATAATAACTAAAAGTGTATTTGATTTGACCGCCTTGTTTGTGATGCTAATTAAATTATCTCATAGCTTTAGCGAATATTGTGATAATGTCATAACGTAGACACAGATAATATATTTCTTTCTTTAAAAAATAGTTTGCATATGTTTAGTTCTTATCTTGGTAAAGGGATGAAAAATAACACTTTGTCGCTGAAATTTATAAATCTTGAAAGGTTACCTTCTGACCTACTTTTTTAAACATCAGGTAAAAATAAGTAAATTGAGTTTCAACCTACGTATTTAAGCTTACATCTCTTCTTTTCTTATTTGAAAGACGTTGACCGAATTAAAGATCCAACGTCATCAAAATGCGTCTAATGGGATGGGGAGTGAAACATGCGAAGAACGCGCATTTTCTTAATTAACTTGTTCAAATTGGTACAAACATTTGGTATTTATTGATTGCAAGGATCGCATGCGCTCTGCGTCAAAATCTATAAATCTAGGTTAATTTCGGAGCCAGCCTAGTCGGAGGCTCAGCCTTTGTGTAATTATAAGGTATAAAACCGTTTATTTAGCTGAAATAATATTTGAGTAACAGAATTTTTATAATCAAATTTATAATAGATTTAGAATATTATAAAATTACATAAACTAGTAAACATAGAAAAAAAATACAAATACATTAAAAAAAAAAACTGGATTATTATTTATAAGACATAAAAACCTGAATGTATAATAAACTAAACTTTATTTAAATTAAAAAAAAAATCGAAATACGAATACACTTCAACGATTATAAAATTCGCCAAGACCTTTAGACTGTAGATTCTCGTTGGATTAATGAGGTACAATTTATCTGTTTCAATATATATTTAAAAAAAATCTGGTCCCAAGTTTTGGAGGTCGACACGCGCTAGACGGTAGTCAGGTGGGGTGGGGCGTGAGAACCGGGTTACGACTCCGGGAAGTTTCACGACGCACAAACCCTGCAATTGGAATAATTTGAGTCACTTTTACGTTATGTTAATAATTGGGTAAAACCAACTCGTAATTAAACTCTGTTTAACAAAACTGCCGTTTTTTTTAAACTCATCCTATATCCATAATGTACATTTGTAATTTAATTAAAATCCATCGTGCATAACGTTCAATCCAGGGTATTTAACGTAATGCTGCTTTACACTGAATCATTAAAATAAATATTTGACATACGCACCTCGTTTCGTGAATTATATTAAATTGTTGAATAATGTATACAATATTCAAAAGACTGTTGATGTCAAATAAATGTAAATTAGTTATGAATAGGAGTTGTTTATATGATATTATATGAAAAGAAAACGTATGTATGTGTGTATGAAGTTATGTATGCAATTTTCAAGACAATAGAAGAATCTGGGTAATAATAATGTATTTCAAATGTCGGAAAAGAGTAACTAATGAGTTTCTTGCGGTTTCTTCTCGGTTGATTCTACATTCCGAACCTGTGTTAGCTTTATATTTAATAAAATTAAAACAATTGAAATGACGACTCCAAAGTGCTTTTAAACGCCTACTTAAATAAAATAGATTTTATTTGAAAGAAATGTTTTTTTATTTGATTTTAAAAGTTTCATTTGAGCCAGTTGCTTATTAACATTATAAAAAACCCAAATAAAAGTCAAAACCCTCTCTAATCACTATATCGCGTAATTACATACCCTTGGGAGTGGCTGGGTAAGCTGAGGAAAATCATAAAACAGTTTAAAAAAAAAAAATCACATCCCGGGATCTACCACTTACTCTTAGTTAGTGAATTTGATCTCATTTTATGCACCGCTGGTTTTGATCGTTATTTCGCTCCTTGACTTGAAATTCTCAACCAAAAAAATCTTGCCTTGAGAAAATTTCTTTTTTTTTTTTAATTATTAAAGACGACATAAAATAAGATCAACTGACAATTATTAACTCATAATTTTTGGGATAAAAAATCCGTTTTAAATATAAAATATAATTGTGTGTTTAAATTTTCACTTTGTTTCTGAAAACAGAAAATCATTACAGCATAATATCTTAAACATACTCGTAATATTTTTGCTCAAATAATAATATTATCTATCTTAATGCTTGGTGTTTCTTTATTATAAAGATGACATTTTTTCATGAGTTTGTCCAATGAAAACTGTACTGCGTTTACAAATTCTATGCCGAACGCATCGGCGCCGGTCTTATCGACCGAGCGCTATGTGTGTCGAGCGCCCCCACTCTCCTCCCCTCACCTCCGACCAGCTGACAACGCACTGTCACACGTCACCCTAGATTTTTAGCGTAATAAATCTATATATGTATATAAAAATCGTGTTGGTAAATTTGTTCGAGATATTAAGTTGGCACATAAATGCATTATTTCACTGTTAAGGCTTTTATGCTATACTCTTATACCTCGCCACTAGATGGCGCTGCAGCACATTGACTTATATACCCTACAATAGATCGCCTTGGTAATCGGCTTATATACAAAGGCAAAATAATTTACTATTATACATGCAAAATCTATATTAGTTTTATTTCTGCATTGTATTAGGTGGTTTAAATATCCTATGTTTAAAAGATAATAATTGACGCAGCTCGCCGTATATACATATATATATAATATTTGTTACATTTTATCGACTGTTTTAATTGCTTTTTTATAGTCAAACATAGATACTCGTTGTAAAAATCTAATCTAAACTCTAAACATTATTATTGCTCTCCCAAAACATGACAGTTTTTAAATCGTACATCAAGTATTACATCAAAAAGACTCAATTTTCAATTACGATGTATCTGTCTCAGTAATTTGACGGTTACGTCGTCAATTTGCAACGCGGCCCTACGGAAATTGACTTCTAAAGCCCCTTCCACACAATAGAGATAACGGTTTCATAAATCCAGTTTGGATTCAATATTCATAATTAAGATACAATGAGTTTACATTTCGTATCGTGTTGCATATATCTCAGTAAAATGTATTGCAGCTAGACTTATGTTTACCTAGTATAAACGAGGACTAAGAAGGAAATTGGATCGTATTGAGAATGAGGTAGGGAAGTTAACGGCCCGGGATTTCCCGGATTTGTCCTAGTTTCGAGAGCTTCAGGGGTAAACTTACAGGTTGTAAAAGATATAAACTGTATAATGTATATGTTATATTATTTTAATCGACGCAATAATCAACTGTAATAAATTTATAACAAACCTTAGTTTTTCTCTGTTTATTCGTAAAGTTGAAGTAAAACTTCGAGATCTATTTTTTTCATATCTTTAGGGTATGTGATAAAATATATATGTACCTATTAAATTCGTATCATATAATGTATCGGCATCTTTATAAGCATTTTTATTTTCCCCTGACTATTTATCTAAACAGTTAGGTATATCTAAACATTTGTTCTGGTTTTTGAATTTGAATGGTTGCCCTATTCTGTTGCTCGGGGGGTGGGCTGATATTCTATTGCATGCTTACGGCTTCGTCTGCTGGTGTCAATATCATACTTACAACAGAAAATAGATTTTCGGAATATGAAATTGTATTTTATGATTTTTTCTCTACATAATAACCGCAGTTATATTTGCGGGTTCGTGTTTTGGTTTAATACTAACAGACAATTCTTTATATAAATGTTTAAAGGTATATTTTGTAGTTATTTAAGTAAATGCTAATTTGATACGAGCGGATAGAGTAAATACTGCCAACTTCCAAATTCAGGGTTATTATTGAAATAATTTTGACTGAAATTCTATTAACTTTTTTTTAATACTACGAGAGATAGCCTTACAATCTCCTTTTGTCAGCCTTATATAATATTATTCATAAACATTTTAATCTATTTCAATTAAATTCAATAGGTCAATAGGAGAGTGATTAATATTTAAATTAATATTTTTTACGTACAGACGTATGTTTAACATATAAGAATAATGTATGTTTAGTGTATATTTTAATAAATATCGTGCTACAAATTACCTATATAGATAATATGTTATCAGAGATACGGATTTGATATATTTGTTTTTGTTTACTTTATTTTTGTAACGTGGCTAATAACTATAGTGTGTTCTTTGGTTTCGTACGTGATTAAAGACAATAATCTTATTTCAGTTTCTGTAACACTAATCAAAGTTAACTAATCGCTTATAATCTAAACGCTCATTGGTCGCGTATTACGTCATAAACTGGCACCAACCAATGAGATTAAAGACGAATTAGTTGAACTGACTTTTATCAGCATATTAGAAACTAGAGTTTAATTATTTAAATTATTGGACGCCTTGTAATGGCTCTTTTATAAGGCTTTAAATTCAGGCATATACAAAGTTGTTGCGTCTTCTTGTTGTATGTTGATCAGTAAAAGCGTAGGCACCTTGGCACTATATCATCCGTGCCTCGGAAAGCACGTAAATCGATTTAATCCTGTTCCTGATTTTGTCTGTGTTTAACGGCCTGGAAGACATTATTTGTGTGTCTGAAATAACATTAGTTTTATAAGCTTCGGTTAACCAAGCCAAACGTTATTAATGTACAATATCTTTACTATGAATTTGCTCAATGTTAATTAAAACATACATTTTAAGGTATCATTATAAGTATAGATGACGCTATTTATTTCTATTTCTAAAAACAGGCGATAAAACCTGATAATATTAAAAAGGCTTAACAATGTTCTGATAAAAGTGGAAGTGTCATTCCGAATGATCATATAATATATATATATATAATATACTAATATTAAAGAATCAAAAAGAGATAAAACAATATAATATCAATATTTATTAACGATGAGACGTATTTATTTGTGTTCCCTTACTGAACTGAAATCACTAAACTGATATACATAGGTACACAAAACTAATACCAGAAAATGCAGCATGTTTCGGCGAAGGTTTTAGTATATAACATCTTCAACATAGTCAACCATCAAGTTATAATATATGTTATATTAAATTAAATATATATATATATATGATATCGAAATTTACCATAAACAAAATTATCTTAGATTTACAATAGTCGCTATGGCAATCGCTGCGTAACATGTATAGTTTTAGTTACCAGGAATCAAGGTTTTCCTGCGGTTAGGGGTGGGAGGGTGTGTATCCACCCGCATAGCTATATTTAAGTGCATTATACGTAAAACAAAACCACCCTGGGTGGTTTTCCCCTGTAGTTGTGCATTTAGGCCTAATCTACCCCCCTGTGGGTGTGTAGATGTTACTATTGATTGGGGTGTGTTAAAGGGTTAAATTCGGTTCAGTTCTTTGAAGTGAGTTACATATGAATTTTAGGGGAACCTTCGAGGGTAGTCGACGATTCTCACTATGTAATTATGCTAATATTCATTTACACTAACTTAGGAATTAATTATTTATCCATATTTGTTATTGTTAATTTACTTTTATATATTTATAAGAGTCTTACAATGTTAACATATATTAAATAATTTATATCTTGAATAGAAATATTACAGAGTCATTTAAAAATACGGCAAAACTATAAAATGATCTAATCTGTGAAACTATAAAAAAATCATGATGTCTATTGAACATAAAAAATAAGGCTCGTTGCACATTCCCGTACTCCCTACATTAAGAGTTTGCGCACGTACGGCCCGAAAATCCCGAACGGTTCACCTAGTTTTTCAGTGCCCCCTCTACTCCGTGCAAGATTGATTTTCTGTCGCGCATTTCGCTTGCACTTTCGTTGAGGGTGGGTATCGCTGTCTCGTTTCCCCGGCACCACCCGCGCCGACCTTGAAATGGGGCGAACGCACACAGACGTCTAGCCGTTTCAGGGGTGGCCGTTGCATGAAAACGAAAGAAGATTTTCGTAGGTGTTTTATATATTTTTAATGTTGACTGTACATTTATGAAATAAATAATTATAAATATTATAAAAACAATGCAAATTATATTTGGTAAGGAAATCAGTTGATAAAAACTATACTTATATTTTCAATAGTGACTTAATAAACTTTGAGTATGTAAAAAAAATTAAATAAAAATAAGTAATAAATAAAGTCGTAATGACTCAAAGTTTAGTTATTTTAGTTTTTATTTGTCTAAATAAGTTGTCAACCCTATTAGGTATTAATCAGTACGTTTACAACGTGTGCTTGTGTGAGTCTGGAAACGGGGTTAGTCGTGTTCCCCCACCGTCGCTTTCACTTGCATCCTGTTCACGCGCACACTTACAATATTTTGGGTTAGATTCGTTCTACTTATAGCTGAGTATACGGTACGCCATTTTCGGAAAAAGTCAAGAAAACTCATTTAAAATAGATGAGTTTCAAAATCGGTCGTTACAAGTCATTTAAATTTAGAACTTTTAAAAGTGTATGTATGTCATTTTTTTTTTAGTAACAGTTCTTTGTAATAAAATGTCTTTATTTCTTTGACATATTCGGTACTAAAAACTTTTTAGAAAAATAATTTCTTAACCTCCCCTTAGAAAACAGTTTTTAGAAGAATTACTTCGCGTGTTTTAGTATAATTTATAATCAATGTAGAACTAAACGCCTAATATTATTCCAAGGCTATTTGTACTGAAGTGCACGCTGAGTCGAAATTATGAAAAATTGCCTCCAAATCTAACCTTATTACTTTGAAGCTAGGAAATGACTAAACAAGTGATGAAAATAATTAAATATCTATTGTAGTGATAACAATTTATACAAATTTATCGCTAAGATATAATATATTGGTATTAACTTATCAAAACAGGTTATTTCATTATCAAAATTAATGAGATTTAATTTAATTAAAAACTGATACATACTTTTCAATACTTTAAAAGAACTAAACTATGACAGCTTTATCAATGTTCTATCTTCTTCTTCCAAATGTCAAATCAATGATGGCGAAAAGAGATAACTAGTGATTTCTACACAGTCTTTGTAATTACGGCCGTAAATATTTAAAATACTTAATCTAAATTTAATTGAAAATAAATTAATAAATTTTATTTAACTGTAACTGTTATTATGTGCAAGATTAAAAGAGAACAAAAAGTTTTTATTGTAAAATAATAATCTCTTTACATAATCTGTGTGAAATATTTGAACCAAACCTTATTTAAATACTACACAGGTTCGATTATAGGTTCTATGAAAAGTTTTCCATTCGAAACAAAAGAAAAACGTTTATAAAGATTTACATCACAATTGTTAAATAACTATGCCACATGCGAACAAGGTCATCTCAAAACAAACTCTAATATCCGTAAATTTACAGTAATTTATTTTCATAAAACTATATTTAGTGTGTTGTATTAAAACGAAATACAAAATATTAAAAGTCGATTTCATACGTTTTGATAATGAACAAACTATTTTAGTCGGGCCAAAATATTTAATAGAATCACATATTTTATTCAAATAATATATTAATTAGGTATTTTATATAATTTTGGACTTTGCCAAGTTTTTTAATAATACACCCGATTTGAAAAACAAATGAGTTTTGCACTCATTTTGTAACTTTAAGTTTATTATTAATATTCGAATTTATATAGACTTTCGCTTCAATCTAGATAGATAACACAAAATATATGTTAATATTTTCATCCATTCATGTGAAACAAACAACCTTGGTGTATCATAAAAAACGTTATAAATGCGTGCGCGTGACAATATTGTCAAAAATGTTACTTATGTCTAATTTTATATTATTGTATAAATAATATAATATATACGAGCGTGTCGTACTTTCAAAGAAGACATATATTTTCAGCCACGGCTGTGTTAAAGTATATATTTATAGAATAAAAGGTAACGAACAAAAAACAGTAGGTATACTAAATTGGCCTTCAATGTTTCGCTCGCATCAAACTTATAAATGTGTAAAAATATCCCAAAAGCGCGGCGCTGAGACCTACTAACGCTTATCTATCGTTAGTAGGTCTCGAAATGAGGCCAATGTCGGTGTTGCAACTGCGCCCGCGTCGACCAATGTCGTTCGTCCATTTCCTCGTTACGTCATCAAAGACGGGTGGGCGCATGCGTTGCAACACTATGGGCGGATGATGCATTCCGCTTATCGCATGGGTTATATGTCACATACTTTATTAGGTAACGGTTGATTTTTCTCATAAAAAAATATTTTATGTTTGCTTTTTCGATTTAAGATCTAATTTTAAAGATAAATCGTGGTTGCTCTCTATGAATGGTTGGAACTAATAACATATCTCTATTCGGTGTTGAATAGGGTCTAGATTGACTCGAGAGGAGGTGGATTTGATTTGATTAATTAATATCAATTGTGAGTTTAATTAATTTATTTTTGATATTATGAGTCGTAAAACTAAATATTCTGGGCCTAGGTCAAGTGAGCTACATATTGAAAAAAATCTTGAAAAACAACCTTTAGCATAACGTATAAAAATGGTAATATACTTAATAGCTGTTTGAATTTAAGTAATATTTACGAATGCCATTCTCTACGAACAATTAATTGCCAAAGAGCTCAATAAAGTTATTGTATATATATGTCTTATATAATAATATTATCTTTATAATAAGGATATTTTGTAAAAAAAAAAACAATTTTTGTTTCGAATAATTTGTGACATATACATATATAAGTATCCCGTATTGAAGTGAAAGCCCGTTTTGTTGTTTCAAATTTAATGGAAATTGTCGTATTGGTTAGCGTATATTGTTACTGCTCCATTCGTCAGGCTCGTAGCGTGAAATTATATATGTATATTAATATTGATTATACTTATAAAATATGTCCCCAATGCACGGTAGCTCATACTAAACTAACAAACAGTGGAATGTCGATACATTCCATACTATAAACGCTCCATTTTTATTGATATATATACATATATAAAAAGATAATTATATTGTATTAGTTTCTAATAAAATATCCCCTTCACAAGAATCATAGATCAAAAATAATTTAATATAATCCTATTTCTACGGATAAAGTTGGTTTTTGAAGACTAAAATAGTGCGATCGTTTATATTCAACGGTTGTCTTTTTCCTGAAGATATATTATATAATAAACGCGTGACACACGTCAAGGCCAAACATTAAAACGCGTGATCAATGTGAAGGTTGAGAAAATACTGAAATCGTTTAGGTTTTTTCAAATAAATTTCATAATATATATTCTTTTAAAGGTATATTTTAATTTTAAATGAAATTGTGATATAACAACCCCAGTCCAAGAACGCCTTATGCATTCGTACGACAGATTTTAAAACACGTGACGGAAACAAGTGAAGCATTTATAATATTAGGCGCTCAATGACATTTTTTTTTAAATTTGGTACAATGTATTACTTTACAGTGAATATGAATTATTTATAAAATCAATTAATGCCTATAATTTAGTTGAAATTATATTAAATTTTAAAGTATTAGTTTTGTACAACTTTTGCTTCGGCTCATGTGGTTTCTATCTTAGTAATAATGGGTTAATGCCATTATAATTGCTACAACTTGTTTATGGACCTAGTGGCCTACATAGTGTACATAACATACATAATCAGCCTGTAAATTTCCCACTGCTGGGCTAAGGCCTCCTCTCCCGTTGAGGAGAAGGTATGGAGCATATTCCACCACGCTGCTCCAATGCGGGTTGGTGGAATACACATGTGGCAGAATTTCGTTGAAATTAGACACATGCAGGTTTCCTCACGATGTTTTCCTTCACCGCCGAGCACGAGATGAATTATAAACACAAATTAAGCACATGAAAATTCAGTGGTGCCTGCCTAGGTTTGAACCCGAAATCATCGGTTAAGATGCACGCGTTCTAACCACTGGGCCATCTCGGCTCTTACATAGTGTACCTAAATATTTTTTGTTATAGTTTAGTCATTAAAGTTGATACGATTTTTTTGGTAAGAATATGCGGCCTCAGCATTAAACTTTTATTTGTGGACAAGCAGTTTCGATAGTTCACTGATATAATAATATAAATATTTATTAATAATATAAAATATAAATCAAGTAAAAAAATGAAGTAAGTTAAAATACTTTCAAAATTAAAAAGAATAAGGATAGGCAATGTTTTAAATACACGTTTGTTGGAGTTTTATATTAGTAGCGATAATAATTATAGCCATTAATATAAAATTTAAAGTTACATTTTTTTTTGGAAGTTCTTAGTGCAATATAATCCAATACTTTTCGGTTGTAGCGGTTGTAAAAACTTGTTCTTCATAAAAATTTTCACATGTTTACTAAAACTAAAACACTATTGATATATAGATATATATAAGTTGTTATGCGTATTTTTTTTTTGAAACAAAAACTATTAAGGAAGTTACGAGGTAAGGCCAATGCCAAGGTTCGTATTTATGTGTTTTTGTTGCATACTAATGATTAAACGAATTAATTTTAATTTAGTAAAATTCGGTATTTCCATGAATTTATCAAAATAAACCCATAAAATATACCAATTAATATGGAATAGCAAATATGATTTGTGTTAGACTTTATTTTATGAGGTAGTAGTTTCGAGCCGCGTTTTTGCTTTCGTATGAGGTTGGGTACTCTATGTCCTTCTCTATGGCCTTGACATTTGACAAAGTTATTAGTTACGACAAGACAAAATCACTTAAAATTTTACTTACTGCTGGTGAGATAGTTAAAATATATATATTTAAAATATACATTTTTTGTTGTATTTATTTTAGAATGTAGATACAATAGGCATGATGACAGATTTTGAAAAACTACACTACCATATTAATTCGTTATTACTTTATACAAAATAAATCTTAATTCTGCAAAAAGTTTTATTAGGAAAAAATGATTTTTTAAAAATAAATTTTAAATTTTGTACAAAAACGCTAGAATATTAATGGCGTCGGTCTTTGACGTCACGCTTTCGTAAACATTTGACAGATCACATGTTAAATCCGTAATTTAATTTATTTCACACGAAAATTATAAATTCTAATGTGTATCGATGGTGTGCGCTTCCTCAATGTAACAATACATCTATAAAAACTCCGAAGAAGTTATTTATTAATGTTCCTTTGAAGAAAAAAGTTAGAAATATGTGGCTAAATCTTGCACGACGAGACCCAACAGCTATAACTTCAAGTTCTGTACTTTATTTCTGCGAAGACCATTCCGACGTAAGTATTTCTCTTATTTACTAAATAATAATTAAGTAAACTTGAGATCATTAGAGAAAATTGTCAATAATATTGGCGATCAGGTTTCAGGTTATGCTCCATTCCTTTATTACTACTGCAATACTCTATGTATATTAGAACTTACCTAAAACTTTTATTCTTGTTTCAGTTACCAAACGATATGGAAAATTATATTCAGTATCTTGTGATGGGTTCAGTTTCGCAAATGCGCATGAAGTCAGGGTGTATGCCCACAAGATTTGAATGCCAATCGGACAAAAGAAAACGAACTTCTAATACTACAGAGCGACCCTATGTTCTTAAGAAACAAAGAAGGATACTAATTGAAGAAAGTGAAAAAGATTTTGCAGAGAAAAGTACACCTACAAAACATTTAGAACCTGCATGTATTTCATCAGAAAGTTCAGGTACTCACCAACACTATAATGGCAGCGAATAAGTTTCTGTTTTATTGGGTTAAAGTGTATATTGATTGAATTTGCCTATTACTTTTATCAATAACAGAGAGCATAAAACAATCCTATTATAACAAAGTTTGTTACAAAATTTTTGTAGAACTATACATACATAAGGCACTGGTTTATATATTTTTTTAAAGTAATTATTTTTATATTTTAGTTTTGCATACAATTGAAGAAAATCAAGAAGGGCTTACTACCTATCCAAAATCAGTTGATAAATCTGTACAAGTACATATAACACATAAATTTAGAAGCGAAGCTATCCAGACCAAAATTAAGCTAGTAAGCCAGTTAACATCACCCTTGAAACCCTATTCCTGCTCAATTGCTACATCTCCATTTAAAATTGAAAGCTGTGGTAAACCAGTGATATCAAGCAGTGGTGTCAAGCATGTTATCAAGAAAAAAATGTGTATAGAACATCGATCTGACAGTGATATTTCATATGCACCATCTGTGAGTCAGCGAGAAACATCACCATCAATACAATCTCTTATAATGAAATCAACATCAGACTGCAGTGAATTAACTGAGGAGACAAAAAAAGAAGAAGGATTCAATATTCTCAAATATACAATACTTAAGATATTGAAAAACCCAAGGTCTTACTTAGGTCTTCCTAAAAGCTGTTGTTATTTATTAGATTTAATTGAAGAACAAACAAGAACCCCTAATAACCATTTACTGCTTTGTTTAAAAAAAATAAGATTAAATAATCTATTTAGAGAGCTTGCTGATGATTTTGCCATGACCACTACATATGCAAGGAAAATATTTTTTAAAACTATACCAGTGATAGCCAGTGTAATGCGACCCTTTATTGTCAAATTAAACAAAGATTTGATAAAATGTACTTTGCCCATGGCTTTTAGACAAATTTCATCACACAAGTTGTATAATAGACTGTTTTGAAATTGTAGTGCAAAAGCCTTCTAAAAGTGTCAATCAAGCTCTATCATGGTCAGAATACAAAAAGGCTAAAGCCATTAAATATCTAGTGTCTTGTACACCAAATGGTTTAGTAAACTATGTTTCACCAGGCTATGGAGGAAGAGTAACAGACACATGTTTGGTCGAGACTTGTGATTTTATCAACTCTTTAGAACCTGGTATGTGTGTGATGGCTGACAGAGGGTTCAAGCATGTAGAACAATACTTACGTAAGAAGAGAGTACAACTTGTACGGCCCCCAAGTGTTGTCACTGGAGCCAAGTTAAGTAAAGGAAACAAAGCAGATAGCTAGTTTAAGGATTAATGTTGAGAGATTAATTAGACGTTTAAGAGAATTTAATATGTTAAAGCCCCATGCAAGTCTAAACACAAATTTTGTAAAAGTACTTTATGATGTTGTTGTAATTGCATGTGCTTTTATAAATTTGCAAGACTCTAATTAAATAAAACTACAAAAATTATCATTTGTGCATTTTATTTTTAATAAAGATTACAATATACTTTGGTACAATATTGGATACATTTTTTCTTTCCACAGACCCGCTAAAAGTTTAAGGAAATTAGACATATATGTGTCATCAAACATCACACTTATAATTTCCACATTTTTATTTATGCTGAAGTTACTATCAGCTATATAAAAGTAACCCTTTTGTAGCCCTGTCAAATACATTTGCACCTGTATCTGTGCATTACATTTTTCAGTTGGTTTGCCATTGTTGACATAATTTTTATATGTCTTCACAATTGTGGGGCACATGATCTCAATGACAGCATCCTCACAGATCCCATTCGGTGATCCTGCTATCATTGGGTACTCTTGAGACAGCATGAGTCCACCACTTGCTAATTTTTATGCCAAGTTCAATGCTGACAGTTTTTCGCACTCCACTCTCTAGTAGTCTACCACGTTTCATGGCTGGTGAGTCTGGTATATTGCCTCCCATTATTAAAGCTATTAGACTTCCGTCATTCTTTTTACACCGACTGAATTCTAATGCTTTTGATGCTGTGATTCGACCATATCTCAATTCAAACCAATGGCTGTTTTGGTGCTGTTCTCTGGTCTCTTCCTCTATTTGAGCAACAGTTTGATTAGACAGCACAATCTTTTCTAAGAATGTCTCATAGGATTGTTCCTTATATTTAAGCATAAGCTGGTGCATGGATAAAATTTGAGCATTATTACAAATATAGCTAGGTTGATATTAATAGCAAATTAGAGCTATTTGCCTTGATGAATCCTTGTTCCATTGCTAACGTTTCTTTGCTGTACTTTTTTTAAACTGAGGTAATAGTATTTAACAACGCAATATCACATAAACGGTGACGTTAATATCGAAACGAGTAAACAGTAAACACAAGGTAAGTTCGAACGATATACAAATTGTCAAATCAAAACAATATTACAAAAGCGTGACGTCACGCGATTCTGATTGGTGTTTGACCTAATATGGCGGATTCTTATGTTTTGTATTTTTATTTTTATTAAAATAAATAGAATCACACATGTAATTTAATAATAAATGATTTACTTAGAGTCTCTCTATCCTATATTATTATTTAAAATTATAATTTCAGTGATTCTTAGGTACTGTCATCATGCCAATTAAATATGCCCTAGCTATTGTTCACATTCGCCCGTGAATAGAAAAACTCTTGATTGTAAACTAAGATGTTATGTCCTTTGTGTCGAGTGACCGTGAGTAACCGTTTTAGGTCATATTTGAAAATGTCAATAGTCTACATCTTTTGGGCCCCTACCCTATATATCGAGGGGCATCCGAAGTGCGCTGCACGGCCAACATTAAAAAATAAGCAATTATGTTCTAGTAAACAGATATGTTATAAACGCGCAAAAGGTGAAGACTAGAAAACGTCCTAATTGGGACGTATTGTCTTTAGTCTGTGTCGCGCACGACAACGAGTAATAAGTTTCGCGCTCCTCGTAATAACTATGCAAAATGCCTTCGTATTTAGAAAGTGTACCAATTACGATACCAAAGTTAATAAAACACAAGGGATCTCAGACCACATGTAAGTAAGCAATATACTTTGATTGATTAATATATTTCATTTATTTTTCTAATGTTCTGATATTTGGAGGTTAGAAAAAAGAAAGAGATGGAAAATACATTTTTCGTCGTAAGAACGACAAGGATGCGTGCGTTCCGGACATAGAATAAAAGTGATACACTTAATTATAAATTAAACTTGTCGAATATAAGAAAAGAAAATATAAATAGTTTATCATTAACATAATATGTTAAAATAAAGCTACCACTGAAATCAGGCTTCAAGAGTGGATCGCTATTGTTCGTAAACAAAGAAATAAATCGTTTATATTACCTTACTGTGTGACAACAGCGAGTTTGACTATTTACCGTCTTTTCTTCGTAGGGTTCCAACTTCTGAGATTCGGCTTCAAGAATGGATCGCAATTGTTCGTAAACTAAGAAGTGAATGCAGTTGGACGCCTTAAAAAGTAGTAGAATTTGTAGCAATCATTTCAAAGCTACCGATAAATATTCTTCAAACAAAGGTCGTACACTTCTCAAAAAGAACGCTGTTCCCGTTATAGTGGTAGTAAAAAGAGTAAAAAACTAAATGAAATATTTCTATATATATATATATTTCTAGCCTACCTCAATAGTGACGAGATATATTTTACTTATACTGTTTTATTTCCCAGGAACACATCAATATAAATATTGAAAACTCCCCGACAAGTCTCGACAATGTCAGCATACTGGATATGGTAGATATCTTTGAAACACCCAGAAAAGCAGCACTTAAAAAACGCGTACGTGAATTAACATGCAAGACAAAACTGTTGCAGAAAAAATCAAAGTACTAGTTCAACAAAATAAAAAAATGAAGAAACGTGTTGCCAACATAGCCGTGATATTGAAAGATTTAAAGAAAAAAGATTACATTTCGAAAGAACAGCTTACTCAACTAAATTTATTCCGCTCATAAAAATAATCCCAAAATTAAAATGCTCTCTAAGAGACAGAAAAGAAATAAATTGAATCTTTTTGAAGGTGTATGATTGTTTTTATAATATGTGTATTCCTTTCTTTTTAAAACGTCTTAAATTTTTCACCTACCTTTTATACTACTTATATGTTATATAGGCATAAATCCCGGCTACAAATTCTGTACTCGTGGTTTGTACCTTATGCCTAATGAATTTGTTAGTATGATGGCAATACTATGTTGGCAACGTGCGGTGATTGGTGGCCCGAATAATATTTGTTTACATTCACACGCAATTAAAACATCTTGTTGTCTCTTTTATTCTTATTGTTTTTATCAAGCTTTCCTTTTTACTTGTAGCGAAATGTAAAAAAAGCGCCCCCCGGCGCGGGACACTTTTTTCTGTTCTTTAGTAATTGTATAACATATCTATTTATTAGAATATCATTGAGAACCTTGACAATGAGCACGTGTCTCATTTTGCCCTTATGGTAAAGACGGTAATGTTTGTGCCTGTAGTTTCACTGGCTCACTCACCCTTCAACCTAGAACACAACAATACTAAAGTATTGCTATCTGATGAGTAAGAGGTAGCTACCCAGACCCCGACTAACGCTATGTTACATAACCTTCACGGAGCAACAAAAAACATCAAAATCCCAACTGTAATTATTACAGGTATTAAATAATTCGTCTTTTAACAAAACTCGTATCGATAAGTGTCATAAGTGTGGTGTATTATGTAACACCACATAATGTATAATTAAACAAGTTTACTGAATATTTCATAAATATCTTACATTAATAGTATGGTCATACCAACCCTGCTTTTATTATAACAATTAAGATTATTTACATTAAATTAATATAACATTTTATATAATATATTTTAATAATAATATTTAATCACTTTCATAGTTCACATTATTTTATTTCAAACACTAGAATTGTTTTTATTTAGGTTCCGTATGTATGTACGTGTATGTGATTGTGTACAAATCTGGCTGACCCGAATTCGTAGGGGTAAAATTCATTTAAAGTGACCTCTTCTATTTCACACTTAAAGTTATACATAGTTAAAAAAATCCTTTTTAGCGATTTTTTTTTTATAAATATGGTCCAAATTTCATCCTTCAAGACTTTAAGACTTGGTGCTTTGATAGTCAGTCAAGGCAAACACTTTTTTAAGTATATATTAAATGGTCGTTATAAATTTATTTAAAATAATCCCAATACGAATATAGTGCAAGAATCGTCAAATAAATTGAATAAGAATAAACGAGGAAGTATCGTTTATCTGTAGGCTGAGTTCGTAGGATCGGAACTTTTTAACTTGTTAGGCTGACTACAAACGCAGAGTTTAATACAAGGGTTTAATAATCGCGTAGTCAAGTAGCGTTTTTAATTTCTAATTCAAAATTTTAGGATATGAATTATGTTCTCTTCCTAGTTATTTTCGTTCTAGAAAATGTATTTAGGCCGCTTGGATTAAAGGGCGGCGTTTATGGCTTAGGACTCTCCTCCATAATGGGATTCAATGTGAACCCTTAAGAAAACTATCGTGAAACGATGTAATGTATGTATGTTCTTTCCCAGGTACCTTCATATTATTTTATTTGTTACTCGTCTGCATGTAACGGTGCAATTATTTCAATAAACAAATAAAATAAAAAAGAGCGTTTAAGGATACGAGATTTAATTTTGACAATCAATAAGTAAGTGTAATGCATCAAGGTATATTGAATGAAGTCATTTTATTAAAAAAAAAACTTATGTTGCTAAAATCTTTGCCATAAAACTAAGATTTAATTAGGTAAATTATAATTAACTTATAAATGAAATATTTTGAACTCAAATGCTTTTTATTGCATCTTTTCTTACTTTTATTTAATAAATTGATAGACGAACTATAACTATAACGAACGCACTACTGTTTACATACATAATGCTATCATTACCCAATCTATTATCATAAATCGTACAGATAATAAAATTATCAGATTCTATACTGGTCTACAGCGTTTTAACCGAACCGCTCTCGTGTAAGTAGCCTTAACTGCGTGTGACTGTACGTCCAAGGTTAGCCGTATTTTGTTCCGCGCTATTCGCTCTGACGTAACGAGCCAGATGTAGGCACTCTGTTATCACCGGCGCATAGATACCGCAGTTACCATGTTTCAGACACTAATTGCGTTGCTGATAAAACCTTCAAGGGTTACGTCCTGAAGTATATTTAAATCATGGCAGTGTCTTCAAATTCGTACCGAAAATTGTAAATTTAATTTTAAATGAAAATGAGTAATTATTAATAAAAATTGTAACTACTGACTCTGTTTATCACAGGTCAGTTTGTCTCAGTAGAAACTGTATTCCAAATCAGTGCTAGTGCAGTAATCTTCTATAATGACGATTGATTTGAAAATGCTTGTTAGAACCTTGAATAAAGTACCTGTACTTCGTACTTCGCACTTACATGTGATTGAATCATATTATTACATAAATAGTTAATTGAAGTTCCTAATTGGCCTTTTTTATATTCGTTGTGATTGTAAGATTATTAATGAATAACTAGTGGGTCTCCAGCAAAACTCCACGTTTATTCAAAAGATTTTTTAGATTTTGTTTGATTGCATTTAATTGTAAACTGCAACTCACTCATCTACATTTGGCGCCAAAATGATGAAAATGAAATTTTTAATGTCAAATAAAGGATGATCAATTAGAATTGGAGTTTGTCGATAACAATTTACTCTAATTTTGAATACGTTTTTAATTTTTTTTCTTATACAGCCGTAGTACCGCTCTCTAACCGGCCAGTAACTTTTTTCCGCTCTCTAAAATTAATTCTTTGTTAAATCGTAACAATTTAGTAAATTATAATAAAGAATCCTCTTTATTTTTCTGTACATCTACGGCTGGAGCTCTTCAAAAAGAGACTAAAACCGATTTTTATATGCAGCTATCGTCCTTCTATCGGCTTACGCTATTAATATATAAGATGACAGCTTTACAACCAAATGATTTTAGTGATGTGCAACGTTGAGAACCAGTGTTCTTATAATTTTATATGTTACACGTTCGGTAGTTTTATAAAATTACTTCTATGAATCACTCTTGGTGGTCGTCTCGTTTTACAAATCTTGTTTACGTCCACGTGTAGCACGTGTTGCCTTTCATTTTATATGACGGTACGATTTTAACAGATTCACCAGCTTAATTTACTTTTGTCTTTTATCAATATATATTTTTTAAATAAGAAAGATGATGAGTCGATTTAAACCTGTAAAAAAATTTAAAATATTTTAAATAAATAATTTTAATTATAAAATACAGAGATTATTTTTGTTTGTTTAATAAGCGACGTTGTTTAAAATAAATTATTTGAAAATATTATCTTTTTTATCTATATATGACTTTTATCTGTTCCATTTAAGAAATCAAAAACATGCTATTTATTCAACATTTTTATCCCACAGTTGCTAAAAACAAGTTTTTTTTTCATTATCAAAAAATGCCCCGTTGAAAATAAAAATCGAATAGTTAATCTATTTATAGTACCTTTATTTAAATAGATTCTCCTTAGAAGGAGACTTATCCGATAAGGTCTAGAATGGTATATGGTCTAGAATTATAAACGAAATTATTCTTTTCAGGTCGTCAGTTCAAGGCACACAAAGTGATCCTCGCAGCTTGCAGCAAACATTTTCAGGAGTTGTTCGACACTGCACCGCCGAGCCATGCAGGCGCTTGCTATGTGTTCCTCGAGGCCACCACTGCAGATAACATGCAGGCCCTCCTCGAATTCATGTACAAAGGAGAAGTGCATGTCAGTCAAGACGCACTCTCCAGCTTCCTTAAGAGCGGGGAAAATTTACAGGTACTACAAACTTACTTTAAGTCCTGCAGTACCTAACAGTCTGTGATTGTCCATAAACTGAGCCTGGATAAAGCCCTAAATACTTGCTGAAACCGATGATAGTTGGTTGATATAATTTGCTTTTCTTCACCACCGACCGTTAGGTTGGTTATAAGCACATGAAAATTCAGCGGAACTTGTCTGAGCTTGAAGCTGAAATATTCGGTTAAAATTGACATTTCATAACGACAACCATTTAGAGTCAATAAAAAAACTTAAACAAGAATAAAATGTCGTGACATGGGCTTAAAATTAAATTAATTTCATTTACAGGTTAAGGGACTTTCTATGGAGATGTCCAATGACGCTTGGGTAAAACAACAGACTCAACAAGCAACAGAACGTCACCAGACTCGCGTAAAGACGAGTCCGGTGTCCGGTTCCGGAAACTGCGAGGTCCAGGATTCGGCCCCGCCGCAGACGCACACGGCCACATTCGCGCCGATCATGCCGCAATACGGAATGCCATTACATAGTGGTAGCGGCAGCATGGGCCGATATGCCCCGCCAGCCCACCTGCCAATACACTCGACTTCGCACCGCAGACCGCCTCCGCCGAAACCCTCACCGTCTCAGAGTCCACACGCAAGGAATTACAGGTACGAGAACATACATAATATATATTATTGCCTATATCAAAGTTTTACACAAAACTTTTTTAAGAGCTGTGAATTGCAGATTTTGTTTAAACCAATTCTACTAACAAATTGTCGCTTTATCGTGATTGAAACGAGACGTTATCGTTGCCGTTCAGACGTTTTCCTATCTACTAACACAACGATCATATTGCGGTTCGGTCGAAGTTGGATAGGTACATAATTGGGATCGTACGATAATCATTATAATTAAGTAGAATTCGCCCTCAGTTACGATTAAACTGAGTTAAATTTTTGTGAAGAATAGTCAAAGTTACTCGAGAACGTTTCATCACCGTTATGTTTTAGTAGAATTGCCCCAGGATGTCACAACATTGAGTTAATTGGTTTGTTGTTTTGTTGCAACACATTACTTCTAACGTGGAAGTTTAATAACAATAATTACTATTTTATTTTCCTTGTATTAGGTTTTTTTTTATTTAATATTAATGTACGTAATGTAATGTAATTCATATGAATTATTTCATCTTGTTCTTTGTGAATCCTTTTTTTATTTTATTTTTTTATTTTAATTTAATTTAATTTTGGAGGCGTTGTGATTGTGATGAATCTTAGATAACATTATAACTAAAATTCATATTGTCCTGTGATACGATACATTTATTAATAACATGGAATTAGTATCCTATAATATGATTTTACAATATGATTATTGTAAAACATTATAGGCAAAGCTCATCATCTTCGCATTGCGGCAGCGTCGCTGATGAACCAGACACGCGTTCATCACCCGGCGCAGGCACGAGATACGAAGAAACACAACCAGATTGCACGTCTACTCACGCAAACCCGATAAAGAATAATGGATACGAAAGAGCCGCCTCAACTAATGAAGAAATGATGGAACGCCTGCCTAACGACCAGGGAGCTGAAGGTTAGTTCTATTGTTTTTAAAGATTTTTTACCGTTTTTACAAGTCTATTGTAAATATTTAGCTTCAAAAGTATTTAATTGTACAATCATTTTTTGGAAGTATGATCGTGGTTGTTCAATTAAAACGATATTATTAAAAAAAACTGTCCCCTTAAATCTGCTTTTGACTTTAATATCAGTAACAAATAACACTGTGTTGTAAGTAAAAAAAATCAAGTTTTATGAATATTACAAAAATCTTAAAAAACAATTAGTAGTATTATTGATATTTACGTTTTCACTTTCACTTCCATCACTTCAGATTTACGTGTAAAAAGTGAAAATGACTACCACGCTAGCGGCTATAACAACTCACCACCGCCAGCAGTACCGATACCCACGACGAACTACCACGACAAGCCACACGAGACATCACCCGTACCGCCCAAACCCAGCCCCGACACCTGGCCGACGAAACTGATTACGAGCAAATCTGGAGGAATTGCGACTGCTGACGGTTAGATTTTTTTTTTTTAATAGAGTCAGGTTATTTGGCTTTGCAACTAGTCTTTGGGGCTGTTTTAAAGTTTTGATGTCAAAGAGGAAAATTCCGTTTTAGATGTTTGTTAATTATTTAATTTTTAAATTTATGAAATCTAAATTTCTGGAAACTATTTTCATTATTATCATAATATAATGTAAAACGTCATCGTCAGTTAAACTATAAAAATTATATTTTATAAATATTAATAATGTCTATAAAATATACTTTTCGATGATGATTCTGGAAATTAACAAGAAAATACTATTTCTTTGTAATGATATACATATTCACGCCGGTATTAATTGAATGTTCATAAAATTTCAGGAAAAAAATTAAAGTGCCCATACTGCGAGCGACTCTACGGATACGAGACGAATCTGCGAGCTCACATTCGGCAACGGCATCAGGGAATTCGGGTGCCGTGCCCGCACTGTTCGCGCACGTTCACGCGCAACAACACGGTGCGACGCCACATTGCTCGCGAGCATCGCCACCAGGTCACTCCGCACCTATCCCAAGGCCCACTTCCTAATCATACGCAGTAAATCTATTGTGTTTTTATATTTTATAAAACTTTTATCAACCGAACTACCTCTGCTCTTTCCGACGCACGCGGGTCATCTTTATTCGAATTTTACAAAAACTTAGCGATAGGCTGACGTAAAGTTCTATGAACTGTCAAATTTATATGTCAATGAAATTGACAGTTCATTGGATGATGTGTCCTAATTTTAATGTTATAATCGTGGTCACCCGCGCTGCGTCATTATTCTTTGTAACTTGCGTACAATAAATAATACCTCGTTGATGCATATTATGTAACAGTAATCTACCTCAAAAATTGATCTTACGATTTTTTAAGATTTTGGAATTGTGCGATAATTGTTACTTAATTTAATATTCACGTGCGACTTCGAATGGTTGCTCAGTGCTCGTGTCTATTGTCTGGTACTGTGTTTTAAACATTGTGTACCTTTTCTTGCACCCGCATCGCGTTAACGTACCTTAATTTGACTGTGAGATAAAGTTACCTTGTATAAACGATTTATTTTGAGCTCTCGGTCGTCTATGACATAGCTTATATTATATTAACAGGGCTAGGGAGTCTTAGGGATGTCGTTGAGACTGACGGTCATAGGCTTAGTGTATGTAAATAATAGGAGAATGTTATAATAATAATATCGCCTTGGCCTAGGTCGAGACACGCGTTTGACGTTGCACGGTGGCAAAATTATTCTACGATTACTTTTATTATCTACTCGACTTATAATATATATTCATAATTGCAATAGACTGTTAAACTGGTTTAAGTTATCTTATTTGAACACATCTGTGATACAATAGGACAAGCTCTATATGTTTTAGTTTTTGCCACTTTAAGAGATAAAAATAATGATGCGTATCCAAACGGGAGTTCAAACGTAACGTAATATTGAACGGTTTTTAGTTTGTACAAAGTACAATTTTCCCTAGACGCATAAGTAGGTAGATAAAAAAAAAAACGTGTTAAAAATTTTGCATGTAAGGTTCGAGGCATGAATGTTTTTACTATCCATAACCGTCGTTCGTTCCAGGCTCGCCTGACGGATGTTACTATTGAGACCAAATAATTATATGTTTTTACGCGATGGTGTCGATTTTAACATTCCGCTTTAATTATTTTTTTCGTCGTAGTGCATTTAGGTAAAGGCCACTTGTTACTTTTATATACCTAGTCATTTCAAGTGCAACAGTTGAGATTTAAAGAATAATTATTTAATAAATATAAGAGTGCAACGGCGTTATTGTATTATAACTGTTGTGTGAACGCCGTCGTCGCTCAAATCAGCTTCAAATATTATAACATTTAAATTCCGAACTTTATTTTTTTTTTTTGAACTTAAACACAAAGCAAATGGGACAGTGCCAAATAACCTCAATTTTAAGTACACATCTATTATTTATTTTTGTTAAGTGTGAATGTAGCGACTGTGTGTTATATTCCTGATATTTAGGAGAAAGTTGCATTCATATTTATAATATTTATATTTTAATGTACATTTTTTTTTTACGAACGCTTTACAAAGGCTCAGTGATTTATTGTTAAAGTAGCAGTTTCTGTTCGTTACTCAGATGATTAATTTACCTCATTTTTTTATTGCATTTAAGACTTAAGGTATATTTTGCAGATGTGCAGTCCTTCTAGTGTCAGTTTGGATAGAAATATTGTACCTAAACTTTTAAACTATTAAGATAAATATATTTTTCTCTGAAATAGATTTTACTAGCTCGTTTTATATTTATGTTAGATTTCGTGTAATATTTTAAAGATGCTATTTTAAATCACAAACAATAATTGTAAGGCTAAGAGAAGATATATTCATTCTGACAAGCAATTTTATATGTTTATTTTTAAATTTATCAGACGTTTAATATTTTGTTGTGTGATTCGAAGATTTCATTTGTATGGAAAATTATTTTGAATGAAAGACATGCTTATCATCAGATAAAATTCAAATTATACTGAAATTTGGTTCGGTTTGGTTGTAAAAGATTAAAGCAATAATATATAAAGTTTGAAAATTATTTCGGAAAGATCGCAGTCGGAATTCTTCATTTCTTTTATATTAGACGAAATGTATCTAAAATTTCTCAACGTATAATAAGGCAAAGCTACACGTTACATCCATTTGAGCGAACCAGTTTGCCCAGTTACGCTGTTACACATAAAATAATCCAACAAATTAACTACAAAAACAGCTAATGCTATTTAAGGGATGACTTAATTTTGAAATCCATACTGTCCAATATTTTCGGCAATGCAATAACACAAATCGCTCTTTTGGAATTGCGCCAGTTTAATGTATATCCATGTGTAATTTTAACTGCACAGACTGGTTTGCATAAGTAAACGCGAAGCATAGATCTATTCACTCACGAAGGCGCGCCCTCCACGTTAAGTTACCGGCTTGCATTAGTATGGTGTAATAAAAATATAATCTAATTTGTATTTTTTTGCTGCCTTTACTCTTAGTCGTCTCACGCACACTAAGACGTCTTGCAAGCACGATCGTTACTCATACTAATGCATGCCTGTAATAAAGAAAATGGAGGGTCTCACCTTTGTAAATTACTAGGTCTATAATGCAAAATGGTGTAGCCGGTCTTTAGCAAAAGAAATGATCATTGTTACATGTCGCTGCTGTAACAATTTTAGCCATAGGATGTTTTGGACATTATTCAGAAAAGATATTTCTACAAATCGATTGTTAATTAACGGCGATGTGAGTTTTGTACCTGTAGAATACCATCGAGAGCGGAGCCTTGAACTTTGGGCAGATATGACGGGTTATTTTGGGCGGTAAAATTATCGTAACATTATTTTTGTTAGTCGAATCTATGACGATTCATTGTAATTATTATTGTTTCATATTTTCGGCATTCTTGTGTTAGGCGTACTATTGTTAAGACGTGTTTTATTACTATTTCAATTATAAATTGTTAAAAATTATTTTTTACTATATTTGAAAAATTAATTAGAATGATGATTAAGTAGTTATTCTGTTTTATCATTTCGTTTTGTTTTATGAATTCAAAATTCATAAATGTGATTTCTTTTGACATTTAATGTTTATTTGTGATACGTAAAAGGGAAATTGCATTAATGCATCACGTTTTATGCTTTCATTTACGATTAATCGCGTTAATTTTAAGGGGTATTGATGGATTCTCTGAGCGTTGACACTAAGGGATCGCCATTATTTCTACTTTAATTCTTTCATTCTATATTAATAAGGTACAAATTTATAAAAGAAATAAATATCACAATAAAATAAGTCATTTTTATTCTAAAAAAAACAATTCTGTTTTGATTTCTTGACAAATAATTACGATTTCTTGTGATTGTACGAAATTCTACATTAACGGCACATTCGAGATCATGTCATTAATAAATTATTATTGGATTGTTAAATTTAAATATAAGTGGACGAGTTAATAGGTCCCCAATAGGTTTAATGTTGTATTCGATGTGACATTCACGTTTAGTCGATGTATCCTCCTCTTCTACTCGGGCGGTCTCTCTCGCTATTGTAAAAGTAAATCTGTTTAGTAAATGTGCATACGATGTATAGTTACGAACGGCGACCAGCCGATATATTCTACACTTAATGTTACGGGAATTATATAAATAACAATCATGGAATTGAGTTGGACTAATTTGAGCAAGTGAATGATAGCATCACATGGAATGATTTACGGATTTAAATTCGCTTATTTTAAATGTTAACGAATCGAAATATATTTCAATGCTTTTTTATCGTTAAATACTACAAAATTCACTCGCTCAAAACTGCATTTAATATTCTTTGCTTGAAATTAAAGCTCGTCTGAGCAATTTTTTTTTTTTTAGATTATTTCTTATTTTAGTTAGTTTTATGTATCGCGAGATGTCGTGATGGTATTGCCAAAGATTGATACGGGTATGGTGACCCTCTGCCGTCACATGGGCTACGCGGTCACTCTACATTTAACATTTGAAACGAAACATCGATCGAGTCTCATAATACGTTACTCGAAGCGTTAAATGTGCAGCGACCGCTCATCCCAATTAGTATATAAGTTGATCTACCTCCAGGTATATAAATTAGTTATAAGTAAGCTTTTAAATAGATTTTTATATGAAGGATTAATGTAAAATAGTTATAAGAGAAAATATTATAAAAATAAAAAAAATTTAAAGTACAAATAAAACTACCTCAGGATTCATGTTTAGTCAGATTTAATACTACGAAAACAAGTATTAAATTAACGTTGGTTATATTAACGGGTTTTTTACTAAGTGTCATTGAAATGTTTATCGGACTGAACGTTAGAGGAACAATTTTATGTAATGTGGATGAAAATGTAAATTACGTTCAGATTTTGGATGAAGATATTCTATACGTTCATTGAATCTCTGCGAGGTAGTTCCCTGTTTCAACTCGGTGCTCAATGTCGAAATGGGAGGGAGGTACGAGCGATAAGTTACCTTTGAGCTGAGTTGATAGTCCTAATATATAAGTAATAATTGTTAATTAGGCTAGTTATAAATAATCTCATTGATGTTCTACCTCATTTTAAAGCACAAAGCGTTGAGAGATCGTTCCTGAGCCATTCAGCGTAATCTAATTGTACCTTCGTCACTCGTAAGGAGTATAAAACCTATTTTTTTTTTTTCATAATTTTATTATTATTACTTTTTTCCCAGTTATTTCTTGTGTTGCATAGATGTTACTATGTTTTAAGAAGATGAGAAATGAAAAAAAATTATTGTTTGTTAGGTTTCTGCGAATTAAAAAAAAATGTAACAAAAAAAATATTACTTTTTGTTTTTTATTTTTTATTTTATCTTTATTTTCCTTATTTCCTTTTTTTTAATATTATTTATTGTTATGTATTTTTTTTTTATCGACAAGTTACACCCGTCCATCGTGATTAACATTTATTGTAATTTTAAGTACATTATTTAAGGAATTGATCGTTCGTATAACCATAATCTAGTTGCACGAATACTGACAGGATTTTTTTTTTAAGTAATCATTCGGTGTTTATAATTTAAGTATTGCACTAGAAACACACGCGTTTGCGTATTTGTCTACGAATTTGATAAGCAAAGTCATATAAATGTTTTATCGCGTTTAATATGTAAGTTATCGTTACATGCTCATTTTCTTGTAATATCATTAAAAACGCATATTTAACGCGTTTTATAATATAGACGTTTTCGGTTACGTCCTTAACTTGACGATATGATATAATATAATTAAAAATAAATGTCAGCAATTGATAATATTGTTAATAAGAGCGCACCGAGATAAAAACTTTAAATAATTGAAACTTTGTAATGGTTTTTTTAATACAAAAATAGCTAAACATAGCAAACCAATTATTGAAATTGGTTGTACTTTTTGAGAACAATTTAACATACATACAGTTACGGAAAATAATTACCTCTTTTTATGTCACCAACAAACAAAATGAATCAAATAAAAAAAATAACGAATATTTTAAATGACGAAGTAAATAATCTATGAATTATTTGGACATAAAAAAACAATACTATTTATTTACATAATAATTATTTACATCGATGACTTAAAATATATGAAAAATCTAAAATAATATGAGCTAAGGTACAAATCGTGTCCGCGTGGAATATTGGATAATATGCTAGCAACATTGACTTGTCGCCATTGTTACGGAATTAGTTAAGTTGAGATATCTAGATTGATATTTTAAGACCGTTGGGTCGAATTCGGTTTGATCGTTTTTTGTATAGGATGATCATTTCATGACTGTAAATATAACTCACAATATTGTCAATATAATTATTTTTATTCTCTCGGTGTCATTTTGAAATTCTTGGTGTCATAAGTGTGATTCCACAACTAGCTGTCGAATAAATAAAAGGAGCACTTCTTTCTATAATAACTAAAGTACAAATTCAAGTCTTAAAATTACTGTCAGTACAAACGTAATTAATGGAAATTATAATATCGGATTTTATGTAAATGTTGCCAAAATTATATTTTTTGGAACATCCGCTGAGCTATAATTTAAATTAGGTATAACTGAATAGAGTACAAAATTTGAATACTTAAAATCTATGTACGACAGCCCGCGTTGATGGATCGATCGGTGTGATGGGTTTATTCATGTTGTCGTTCTTATTAAAATTTTAATATAAACCGTCTCAGTAAAATATACGCTATTTTAAAACTATCTTTAAGCAATTAAAGATGTTTTTAAACTGCAACGATTCAGACGGTTTTCATAAGAAAGTTTTAATAAGAAACTACAACTGTCTGTAATTATATTTAATGTTTGCTTTCTGTATATTTATATGAGGATTTTTGTAGTTACTCGTGAGGGCAAGGGTATACAAACGTACTCGTCTGAGTACAGGCTTAGGTTGATAGTATTGCGTAAGATTGTAACGTAAACCATCATGGTTGTAAAACTAAGTAGGATTTTGTACGTAGTTAACTAATGATGCTTAGTGAACTAATCGGTCGTCGATGGTATTTGTCTGTAAAGGGAAAGTGATTGTCTGTGATTTTTTTAAGCGACTTTTTTATATATATGGAAAAAAAATATTGAAATTTCTTAACAGTAAGAATAGCACTACTTGTGATTTTTAGATATTTTATTAGTTGATTTCATTTTGTTGTACAATACGATAGGATAAAGTAGGGGGTGTAGCGGGGTGTGAAAAGCGGGTTGAATGTACATACATTAAATTATAGATTATGTACAAATAAAATATTGGCATACGGAAGAGCGTATCAAGCTGTTATGACGATTGGTTTGACCACAGCGACGCTTCTTTGTGTTGTGGAGTCGCGCGCGCTTCAACTTTCGCACCCGGGGTTCAAATTCCGGGGGCCCATTACGAATTTACATTTGAGGCCGCGCGTCTCGTTAAAATTAGCAAATTAATTTATTGTATAATCCTAACATTAATGATTTACCTCGTTCTAGCGAATTTTTTTAGTGTGGTAACATTTTTGCGATTTTCGTTTGTTAGTTTAATGTGCTAATGGTAGTATGAAAATGTTATGTTTGCTGTCTGTGGAATGGACTTAAGTGCGGGGACGGATGTCGCGAGCGCCCTCCGTGTGCCGACGGCGGCTCCACTTAACCCTTCACGGTAGCTTTGTGTTCTGTCTTCTTGATAATTCTTAATTCGAGTACACGTGCCGTGCGCTGTCGCTACCGCTATCAACCACTGTACTAATTATTTCAAACATCCATTTGATAGAAAAATTGTTAAATTTATTATATATTATGTTTAAAGTACGTTTATTTTCCATATTTAATATTAAAGCTGTTATGTTGTTTGGTTCTTTGGTTTATTAGCGTGAAAGCAAACGGCATAGCACGTGTGCCGAACGATATTGTAAAAATACTGAATAAAACGAACTTTGATACAGGTAATAGTCCAAGTGCACTAATTATAAATATATATAACGTAAACAAATCCCTCACGTACCTACAATCTGACTTAGGTATAGAATATGGAAAATAAATCGTTCCATTGTGGAATTCTTAAATTAATAAAAAAATGTTGCTAAAATATAATAAAATTTGTTTCATTTGTATTACCAGTTTTATCCAGTTTGTTTAACTCGGTAGGCACTTTTAGAACACGCATGTTTTTATTTATTATTATAGAGCATTTAAGAACCGGTACGTTTAAAACGTGCGAAAGAGATGGCAACATTATTTATATCTATCAAATGAGTTTTTATTTGGCATACAACCGAAGTGGATTCAGTGTCTTGTTAAATAATATTTACAAATTAGAAAAGAATACTATAACGATACTGAAACAGTATATCTCTTAGGCTGAGATATTAAGTATATATATATATTAATTATATTAGATATTATAATATATAAGTTAATATGAGTTGGCTAATAAAATTAATGTAATTTAAATCAAAATTATACAAGTAAATTTAGTAAATACTTAGGTTTGAGATGACACAGCGTGGAGAACACGTGAAACTCAATCGAAGGACCTAAACCTGAAGATTGCTCGGCAGTGAAGATACTTGAGGTAAATTGCATGTCTCGGATGAAATTCTGCCCGTCTGTGTGTCAACGGATCGGAGCCGTGCGATGGAATAAGCTCTAAAACGCCTCAAAGAGAATAGGCCAGTTTTTGTCCAGCAGAGATGGCCCAGTGGTTAGAAGTGACAAGCACTACTCAATTTTCATGTGCTTAATTTGTGCATCTCGTGCTCGGCGGTGAAGGAAAATATCACGAGGAAACCTGCATGTGTCTAATTCTAACGAAATTCTGCCACATGTGTATTCCATCAACCTGTATTGGAGCGGCGTGGGGGAAATATGCTCCAAAACCTTCTCCTCAAAGGGAGAGGAGGCTTTAGCCCAGCAATGGGAAATTTATAGGCTGTTAATGTAATGTAATTAAGTAGTAGTTAATTAGTAGGATGATCAAATATTTTTTTATGGATTATATGAAACCCAATCTAATTATAGACACAAGGGACATAAAATTGAATTAATAGGAATTATGACTATTTTCATATACCACGTAATTTTACAGTTTACTCTGGTAAATAATAGAAAAAAATAAAAAACAAAACTATCTTTATTTTCAAAATGGAACTTGTGCAGTGTGTATCTTTTGAGAATTTACTTCGTATCACACGCGTGAAATATTGACAGCCAACTTACGGCGATGCGACATTTTGATACGTAGGTACTTATATCCTATAAATTTTATCATCGATATCGCATAATTAGCACATTTTGACATTGCACGCTCGTGTCCTGCGGGGAGTTTTAAGTTTATTTTTACAGAATACTGCCGCTGATTTTTAGGCAGTGTAAACAGTGGCCGTTTTGTCGTTTGTTCGTTACTCAGTTACCGTAAAAATGGTCCAATCAACTACGGCTACTGTTTGCAAATAATATACATATTTCTATAAAAGTGATCGTTTATGACTTTACTATTAAAAGTTTCTTGTGCATTTATTAAACTCAATTTTAAAAGTAAGGCAGAATTTATTGCGAATATTGTTGTTACTGATTTAAAAATAAATGTTGCGTTCTCGGATTGCAAGGCAATCGTGAGAATGATGGTTATTAAAGTAATTTAAAAAAAAAGAAAACTAAAACAGTTATATTTTTGTATTTAGCAGATAATATATAGCATATTTAGTTAATGTGTAGGTACCACCCTCTCATCAGATATTCTACCATCCAAAAGCAATGATTTGTATTCTTGTGTTCCGGTTTGAAGAGTGAGTGAGCTAGTGCAACTACAGGCACCAGTTGCAGTTACAGTACACTTAGTTCCCAAAGTTGTTGGCGCATTGGTGATGCAAGAAATTGTTGATATGTGGTGGTGACTACTTACCACCAGGTGGCCCGTTTGCCCGTCCGCAGCCAACTGGTTAAATTAGGCATTCAATGAAACGCCTGGTCACTTTAGTAAGCGGCGCGGGCCACGTTCAATCAGCCTGTTTATCTTCCGATCTTCGACGTTTTTTTATTTAGGTGAAAAACCTGACTGATAACTCTATGTCTCAAACTTTTTGGTGTTGTTCGTATTACTCGTAGATTATTTAATTAAATTACAATAGAATAAGCAGCACCTGTCTACCTATAAAAATTACCTGAAGTCTACCGAGTTTTGAAGTTGTTATTAAACAACCTTATCATCAATTCTAATTTAACAGGAGGTACTGTTACATATACGTAGTATATTTGAAACATATGTACATTCGAAACGAAAATGTTATTCAATGATCGAAATAAATTATCTAATAACGAAGTGTCTACAAAACTGTACATGGTATGGTTGTTAACAAAAAACACGGAAATATGTGTTCCTATGAGCTTGTGGTCACTAAGCGTCGCCTGAATAATTTATTTAAATAACTACTCATTCGGCTAAGATGGAATGTATATACTTGTTATTAACCTTCAAAGTGAAATGTCGAATTGTGTACAGGAAGCAGCAGAACTGTTATTATTTAAATCTTTTTTTTTTCATTTTTATTTTAGGAATGTATAACGGGCGACGTTAACTGATAGTTGTTAGTTAGAATTAAAACTGTATTCGGCTTAAACCACGTTTTAGGCCATCAATGCGTTCCCGGCCACGGGATCTAAGACTCTCGATTCAGTATTTAAACTGGCTCACTAACCCTTCAAATTAGAGCACACCAACTCACTGAAGAATATTATATAGTTATCAATTTTTACTTTTAATTTAATTTAATTGCATTTAATTCTCTTACCTATATTACTTAATGGTTGAATGAGTACTTAGATTATTGCCAGTTCTTCTCCATAGAATCAACATTGCTGTAACGCGACGATTCTATAGAAATCTTCGCGTAGCTTCAAAGGTTTCAAAAAAGTTTTTTTTTTAAATTACAACCACAACCTGTGAATGAAACGAGTTTGAGCCATTTCAAGTAAAAATATAACATTAATAATTTTATTATGAGCAAAATTATCAATAAGAAAAAAAAAATGATGATAAATTTCTTTCGACGGTTCTTATCAAGGTAAGCTGAGGTATTTTTTTCCGAACCCGTGGTATATTTTTGCCAATCAATATAAATAAATAATTTTCAATTTAGTATTGATATTAATACATGATACTGTTTGTGCGAAGTGAAAATGAATAATGTCAATGATGTTTATGAGATTCTTGTTCATGAGTGTTACATTTGAAATGTCTTAACGGTGGCGTGATGAGTGTAATATCCAAGGTTGAGTTTAGTTTTAAATGTAACGTTTGATTAAAACGTTTCTGACGCAAGACGGTTTCTCTTACACCACTGGTACTATGTAGTATGCGCTTTAGTAAATATATTTTTAATTAATCTCTTTCTACTTATATTTAAATGCTTAGTGAAGCTGTGGACAAAACAAAATATTATGCTTAATATGACGTCACAGCACTGCAATAAGAACTTACGTCGTATCTCAATCGTGAAATTTAAACCGAATTACAGTGATACGCTATTTTGATACGTGTAGTGTATGCATTAAATGTTAAAGCCAATGTCGCATGACACTGTCTGAGATTTGACGTTCATGTTCTGTGTCGAGTTTGGACTTTACTTTCTGCTGTCTTATAAAGAAAAGTGGCGGAAGCAATTACTGCTTGGATATGGGAATTCAATGTTTTGCTTCCTATATGTAATTTAAAAATTATCTCACCTTATTGGTAATTGTATAATTTATTTAATTACACTATACTTGTATGAAGTTGTTATCTAAAGGCGAAGAAGTCGAGATGGCCCAGTTATAATTCATATCGTTTGTAGCGTGTTCGGCGATGAAGTATCATTTCGGACGAAAATCTGCCACATGTGCCTCTCCACCACCAACTTCCAATGGAGCAGTGGAATAAGCTTCAAACATCTCAATCGGAGAAGAGGCCTAAGCCCAGCTGTGGGAAGTTTAGAACCTGTAACTTTTCTTATTACATAATCATATACTTTAATTTTACGTAGTAAAGTATCACATATATTTTTTTAATTTATACCTATAAATATGTAATTTCCGTAATATATTTACTGTGAGATTTTTCTTTGTAATGTATCACTCCAATTTAGTGATTTCTATTGAGATTTAAAAATATAAAAGAAGTAATTCTGATTATCATGTAGAAATTTATCCGACTAAGTAAAACTCGCGCTCTGAAGTATATCATGATTTTGAAAGTTTTAGTTAAAAAAAAAATCAATTATCATATAGTAGTACATACATAGTCTATAACGAGCGGACAAGTCAGAAGCTTTAATAATGGGAACTTAATTGTCGTACTATAATAAGTAATTTAGTAGTAATGGTGGAAAAGATGAACATATCACAGATGTCAGATAGGTATCGAAATCATAGTAATCGAAAAGCAAATTATTTATACAACAGATCAAAAATTAGTAAGTTATCTGATTACTTTATAACTATCAAATATCTGGCGCCAACCGCGAGGGCTGATCATCGTGATCCAGAGCCAATATCGAATCGCTATATTTGTTTTATAATTTTATTCATGATATTATATTTATTAATTTCGCAATATAAACTAATTGACTAATAGCAGCCAAAAAACGGGGGGGGGGGGGGCACGGTTTTTGGCTGCGAATACTCCAATGAATATACCGATAAATTATAAAATGATTACCTATAAATCCGCGTGAAATCGCCACACGTAACTGGCATTTGCGGAATCTCCATTTCAATTCCATTGCGAAAAATGGCCAAACTTAATGAGACCAGCGGAGGCAATAAGACATTTCATTTGAGGATACGAGAGGCTTATGGGATTTTATGGGATATTTTTTGTTACCATTTGTAACCTAAGCCTAAGTTTAGGTGTTATTGATGACTGCGAGCGGAGGTGGTCAAAGATAGTGAGAAAGGTAATAACAGTGATATAATTTCAAAAAACACAATTTACAGTAAGTTGTGTTGTGTTTTAAGTGTTGTCTTTCATTTCACCTAGTAAATTCCAAGCCCAGTGAAACAGTAGAAAAGGGTAATAGAAAACTTTCTTGTCAGATGTCAGACTTCAACCTCTTGAAGAATTTTAATCTTATTGTTCATTCGTATACCAGGTTAGGTTTCTGAAGTAAATATCGTAAAGGATATTATTTTTAAAATAATACCAACGTTCGTTAATTAGGGCACTACTAATATTCCTATTTACCCACCCTTTTTAGCTTATCAATTGTGTTAGGAGTGGGGACGACAATAGCCCAAGGGGATAGCATCGAACTTGTGACTTTTTACATCGCTAGGCGGCTCGTAAACCATTTTACTTTTGTATCCGAGATCTATAAATATCCGAAATCCAAACTTAAAATCATATTGGCCAATGTTAAAAAATATTTTATTTAAAATATTTTCTTAACAATGACCTTTTTGTAAAATTATCCTTAATATTTTGACTAATAACAGATTGGAGTGTAACTTACCTTTATAAATCTCAAAAGCTAAATCGATCTAAACGCATTTTAATTTTACGTGGATTATATATCAGAAAATCATTCTGAATCCATAATAATATCTAATAATATGATCTATTAAATCGAAAGAAGTTATTAAAACCAAGGGACTGCACTCACACAATCACACGCGTATTGAGATTAAATGCAACGAATTCATATGTCACCAATTAATCTTTGTAAAGAACCGTCCTGCCTTTTTCAAGATCATCAAGTGACCGCTTCACAGGGAACTAATTTACTCTCATATAGAGCAGTATAAAAGCCAACAGCGTGAGAAATAATCATCATTATTCGAACGGATAATCTCAAGACAAGCAATGGCAGCTAAGGTCTGTAACTGGCATTCACTTTTTAAATTTCGTTAATAATATTTATGAAATATTAACAATGTGCTTGAAATCGAACTATATTATACTATGTTTTGTACAAACCCTTAATTGGGTGGTACTACAAGCCCATACAGCAACATATTTTACCGCCAAACTGTCTGATTTTTGTGCTCTGGTTTGAAGGGTGAGTGGGCTGGTATAATATAATATCTTAGTTCCCAAGGTTGGTGGCGCATTGGTGATGGTTAATATGCCTGACAGTGCCAATGTCTATGGGTGGTGACCACTTCAGGCAATCAATTTACAAGTCCACCAAATTATTTTATAAATAACATAATTTTTGCTTTAAATTATGATTAAAAAAAAATATGATTTACTTATAAAATATTGTGTGATATATTTTTGTCATATCTTTGCAGTTGGTTGTAGTACTCGCCCTGGTGGCCGTGGCCCACTGCTCAGTGGTGCCAGTAGCGCGAGCAGACGCCGACTACACGAGCTTCGCGTACGACGTGGCGGATCCCTACACCGGTGACTTCAAGAGCCAGGTCGAGACCCGCGTCGGCGGCAACGTTCAAGGACAGTACTCGCTCCTCGAGTCTGACGGTACCAAGCGTACTGTAGACTACGCTGCTGATGATGTAAACGGATTCAACGCTGTCGTACGCAAAGATCCCGCTGTTGTTGCCACACCAGTGATTGCTGCTGCTCCTGCCGTAGCTGCAGTTGCTCCCGCCGTTGTTGCCGCCCGCACTTTCGCCTCTCCAGCACTGATCGCTGCCCGTGCTTATGCGTCTCCTGCTGTCTATTCTGCTGGTGTGCACGGTGTGGTCGCAGCTCCCACTGTTTACTCCGCTGGTCACTCAATCGTATCTCCCCTTTCTTACTCTGCCCCCCTTCACTACTACTAATTCTAAACATTCTGTTAAAACGATCACTGTTTATGTAAATATTATGTATTTAAAATAATAAATATACGTTGAAAATTCTAAATATAGTTTTATTGTTTGATTTTATTTACAATATATTTTTGGGCATACAAAATTGAAATAATTTTTTGTACTTTAATTTGATTTGCTTTAACAATCATTACATAGTATAAAACAAAGTCGTCTGTCCATATTTATGCTTAGATCTTTAAAATTACACAACGTATTTTGATGCGGTTTTATTTCAATAGAAAGATTGATTCAAGATAAAAGTTCATATGTATAATACATGAAAAAAAATTAAATACCTTAAATATCTACATTGCGCAATATAGATCAATATGGCCCTTTACAGCATGTCATTTAAATGAATATTTTCGAAGATATTACAGATCTAAAACGCAGGGACATAGCGGTTTGTATTGTCTAATGACTGAAAAACTGTAAACGTTGTAGTTTTGACATTTTGTAGTATATTTAGTATCAGCATTGCACCCGAGCGAAGCCGGAGTGGGTTGCTAGTTGTACATAATTTCAACAGGACAATCAACAGGACATTTTAATTCATTTAAATACTTAGCTCGGTAATTTGTTTGATTTGGAAAAAAAATATATACATTAATATTAAAATAATGACGGGTAGCAATTTCGGGACATTAATTAATATTCAAGACGTGATAGAATGAAAACATTATCAGACACTCCATTAACACAGCGCTCAATAGTATTACATGACCTAACATTTATAAACTTGTTCCATTAAAAGCATTTAATTATAATAATAAATAAAGTAGAGCCATTTTTTTTTGTTAAAGTTTCATTGCTTATCAAAATAAGTAATTCCAGTCTCAGTAGGTACCAGTACATGTCTACTGGTTACAACAAGAGGATTGTTGATTTTTTCGTCTTGAACTGCGATTCAACAAGGCAACGTTTTTAACATCACCACTTGGTTTTATATGGCGTATATATTAATTTAATCCCCCAATGTTAATAACTGTTTATATCTCAAGTAAAATAAAATAGTCGACATGTTATTATTACTAATACATTTGTATTTTCTTAATCAGTGATAATATTTTCTAGTTTAGTTTCAGTCACGCGTTTTTGTATTTAGTAATTATTTAGTGTATTTACATTTCGATGTTTTTAAAACTAAAATTTTAATGTTGTTGTGTAACGTATATTTGAGTCCATCTGGAGTAATGTCTCATCTAATCAGACATTGTTAGGTAAGAACTATGGAAATCGTTCTTTCTACTGAATAAGCTTTCGAGCATTGGTAATATAAGAACTCGAGACTGAAGACTCCCTTCGAGATGATTTTACAAATTTGTATTACGTAACCTTACGTTAGATTAAATTTACAATATTATTATGACGTCACAATTGTAATTTATTTTAATATGACATTCATTGTATTTGAACGAGCAAAGGTAAATTCACAACACCTCAAACATTAACTCCGTTAAGTCAAATTTTGTTTTATAATGTTAATATTCAGATTAAATATATTTTTAACTTTGCATTAATAAATATATATAGCGTTTATTATATTATACAAGAACTAGCTGTCGCCCGCGGCTTTGCTCGCGTGGAAATTGATTATATTACAGAATAATTTAAAATATTACTTTAATTTAAGACCTCATTGTTTGACTTTCGTGGGCTAAATACACCAGACTGCTGAATTTAGAACTGTCTATGCGAAAAACCGTCTTCTCTTATATCTACTTCGGCCATTTTAAAATTGTCATGGTGAAGTCTACTTTAAGCGCGAACTGTACTGTCTTGAAATTAAAGGGGTATTCTGATGGTATCAAAGATATTCGTGGAGTATACACTATTTCTCCTTTAGTATATCCAGTGATAACTGTGATATTACAATAGAGAACCTTTACTATTAGTCTGGTGCCGTTGCATAATTTTTGAGGTCTTAAATTGCTCAGTAACATTATTGGTACGCCAATCACCTCGCCCGTCATGCTTCAAGACTAACCTATATACAAAATTTCAACCCCTATTTCAATTATTAGAGGTATTAGAGGTATATCCAGAAACGCTAAAATACATATCTACTCATTTTTAATCAGTATCTCAAAAATTAAATTTCATGTTTCTAATTTAAAAAATAAACGGACTCCATACAAACGTTCAACCCCTATTTCACTCTCTTAGGGGTTTAATTTCTGAAATTCCTTTCTTAGTGGGTGTCTACTCAATAAAAACATCCTACTCACCAAATTTCAAGGCCCTAACTTTCGGCGGTAACTACTGAGTTTCTTATCAGCAACTTTCTGTAGATTCTGAATAAGTAACAGAGCCTTCTTTCTTGTATAGAAAATATTTCGATTAACTTTAAATTTCGTTGGAGTTAATCAAACGTTAACTTAATTTCTTGTTTTGCGTATCGATCACAGTACACAACGAGTTATACATTTTATCAAGCGGTTAAACGTCATTGCTCATGACTCATGAGATTTCGCGATTGAACTTATGAATATTTCAACTTTATAATATTGCTAAGTGTATAATACAAATATACAAGCGAAATAAAATTCATAATACGTGTATGTTTTTGTTTTTATTTTTAATTGATTTATAAAATACATTTAAGTATGAATACATCAATTGCTTTTATACATTTTAGACGAGAAAATAACATTTTACCAGACTGTAGCAGAAGGGACGTAGCTTGAGTAATAGGGTGTCGAGTAGCGGGCGTATAAACCTGGGGCGTATGATGTGTACACAGTAGGGGTGTAAGCACGACCGTATACTGGAGAGGTTGTGTAGAATGCAGGTGCAAAAGTATTGCTGGCTACCACGGGTGAAGAGGCGGCGTAAACTGTACGTGCATCAACGACAGCAGGAGCTGAGGCAACTACAGCTGGGGCAGCGACGGTTTGTGACACAACAGGAGTAGCAGAAACAACGGATGTAGCGACGAGGGGGTCTTTGCGTACAGCTGCGTTGAAACCGTTCACGTCATCAGCGGTGTAATCAACAGTACGCTTGGTGCCATCGGGGTCGACCAGTGAGTACTGACCCTTTACAAGGCCTCCAACGCGAGTCTCCACTTGACTCTTGTAGTCTCCTGTGTTTGGGTCGGCTACATCATAAGAGAAGCTGGAAGAGTCACCGTCTACTTTGACAACTGGTATCACTGAGCTGTAAGCTACAGCGACAAGAGCGGCGAGAACTACGATGAACTGAAACAAAAATAGGCAATAAGGATGACGATCTAAATAATTAAATTATTTTATTATAATTAAATATAAATACGATGTTTTTTTTTTTATTTTGGTTCAATTGGGGAATGAGCCAGTGTAATTTTAGGTACAGGAGTATCAGATTGTAGATACCGTATTTAGTACAAGATGTTTTTATATCTTACAAGGTAAGTGTCTTTGGGATTAGTCCGTTTCGTTTCGTCTTTATGAGAAGAAAAGAAAAAGGTTACCAATATTAACTGAAAACATTCAAAGCATGCAAATCTTATGAATATAAATGATATCAAATATCACTTTTTTTTTCAAATAAATAATTGATTTGTATAATCATTAATAAAATGAGTTTAGAAATATAATATAAATAATTAGTATTAGAAACATTATTAACAGAAAAAAAAATTAAGAAAAAGTTATTTGAACGATGTTTTTTTTAATTTAATTTTTCTGGATTTTCACCAATAAAGTTTTAATCATTTTAAATGAATACTTTTTTTAATATTCAAAGATACATTTAATTTACCTTGACCATTGTTGCTAATCGTCGTTTGAATCTTCAAATGATAACGATTCTTAAAAAGATCTGCTTTTATAGTATTCGCGAATTCGAGGGCGTATTTTTAATGTGTACTGGTTGATATTTAATATATTCTATTAAAATACGACTATATCATGTCATTAGATTAAGGAAATTAGAGGCTGATGTAATAAAATAATATATTATCTTATTTAATTGGTACTTCATATATTTTAAAGCAGCAATAATTTGTAATAAAAAATCTGTTACTTGTGTTGCACTATAATGATTATTATTTTAATTGTATTCCAATATTTAACTAGCTATAAGTAATATGTAATTTACTATAATGTGATATGATAGATTTGATAAACTTTCTTTTTTTTGCTGGCAACATCTTTACTATTGGTCTCTGAAACAAATCTCGGAATATATCAAAATCAATATATCATATATTAAATTGAATTCTTTAGCTGCGGCTCTGGTAAAACGCGTTGATAGAAATAAATAATTATATATTGTATAATCGTCGAGACAATTTCAATTAATGAATTGTAAATGTTGCAAACATAGAAATGGTAAGGGCTTTAGAGGAAACGTAGTTTTCCATTTGATAGCGAATTAACTTATCTCACAAAAATTATCATTTAATTTTGCTCAAGATCCAACTCTTCAGGCATGTTATGTGTAGGTATAAAATATAAGTTTTTTTTAAAGAATTCTAGCAATGATATGTTTTAAGGAATTACTAATATTCCTATTTACACCTTCAATTAAGCTTCGATTAGTCAATATAACACCTGCGACTTTTTACAACGCTAGGCGGCCCGTAAACCATTGCTCTATTGCCGTTTAACTTAAATTAAATAAACTTATTTAATACATGCAAATTATTCTATCACCAAAGAGTACAAATGTAAAATATTTAACTGAGGTTTGCTTAATTTAAAATTCGAACGATATTATACTTTAAAGATCATTCATATTTCTATTAGCGCAATTTAAAAAAACATTTATGAATTGTCTTATTTCGGGAACCATTCAATTTAAGAATGAAATAATTATAACAAATTGATTATTATTTCCGCATTAATTTAAAATAAATGTAATATAAAGTTAAACTGGTATTAATTAAAGCAAGATGTATACATAGGAATCATATAAAAAGCTTAGAGATGGATTGTTCGATATTCATTTAACATAATAACCTAGTCTTGACAGCAATGGCCAATGTAAGAGGAATAAGATGAAAAATTAATAAGATTCCTTAACTATTCGATGGTATTATATTCTTGTGAATTTTTCCAGTTTTTCGTGTTTTTCATCGCTCTGGTTGCTGTAGCTCAGTGCTCAGTAGTACCAGTGGTCAAAGTAGACGAAGACTCTTCCAGCTTTGCTTACGATGTAGCTGATCCCAATACTGGTGACTACAAAAGCCAAGTGGAGACACGTAACGGTGGAGTTGTTAGAGGACAATACTCGCTGATCGACCCTGATGGCACCAAACGTACTGTTGACTACACTGCTGATGATGTAAATGGTTTCAATGCTGTTGTACGAAAAGACCCCGTTGTTGGTGCATCTGTGATTGCCGCTACCCCTGTTGTTGCGCGCACCAGTGCCGCTCCAGCAGTAGTTTCCACTGGTCCATTTGTTGCTGCTGTCCGCACTGTTCCTGCCACCTCATTTTACAGTGCCCCATCTCCTGTGGTAGCTAGATCTTATGTGGCTCCTGGAGTTTACGCGACCTCTTCTCCAACAGTATTCTCAACTCGTACACCTTCATTCTACTCTGCAGCACCTTCAGTGTATACTCTTGGAGTATATGCCGGTTATTCCTCACCGTATTACTCAAGTTATGGATACCCTACTTCTTCTTTCAACTACTTGTAAATGTTATATATGTTAAATGCTATGGCCCTCCGAAATTATATGTTTTTACATAAATATTAGTAAACATTAATAAATTAAGCTGTAAAGAGAAACATTTGGTTTTATTTTTTTAATTATGTCATATCTCTACATATTATACAACAAAGTCGCGATCCGTCGTCTGTACGCTTAGACTTTTTAACCTATGCAACGGATTTTAATGCGTTTTTTTATTAATAAACAGAGTGATTCAATGGTAACGTTTATGTGAATAATAAATTATTATTGTAGAGAACAGCCTAGAATTTAAACTTTCGTATAAAAGACAAGAATTTATCTTTTTAGGTTCGTTCTTCAATATAAAAGTTGGATATAGACCTTAGATTATTGCAGCCGTGTGAAGCAGGGAGTAGTAGCTAGTTAATATATTTCGCTAGTTGATCTAACCTTAAAGTGAAATAGAAAATACCATAACTATATCTTTTCACATTCACAGGTACCAGGTGAAATTAAAGATGAGTCGTATGACATTGAAAGTATTAAGGGCAACCGGGTCAATGAACTTACCGGTTGCTTTATAAATCTATTACATAACGAACATAGTACGTCTTTTATATTAAAACTATTGTTTACAACTGATATAAAATACACATTTTACTTTCAAATTTCAAATTTGACGACCTCCGTGGTCGAGTAGTGTGTACACCGGTTTTTATGGGTACGCCACTCCGAGGTCTCGGGTTCGATTCCCGGCCGAGTCGATGTAGAAAAAATTCATTAGTTTTCAATGTAGTCTGGGTGTTTGTGATACCGTCGTTACTTCTGATTTTCCATAACACAAGTGCTTTAGCTACTTACATTGGGATCAGAGTAATGTATGTGATGTTGTCCAACATTTATTTATTATTATTATTTATAATATGCATTGTTTCTGATATTTAAAAAATTAAATCCTAGTCTAAAGACAAAATTGTAGGAATATACTCAGCTCCGTCTTAAGCAACGGACCGGGTTCAAGCAATGTACTAGCGATCCTTCCACTCCCTCTAAAAAACATTATATTGTTCCAATTGCTATGATTAAAGATTAACCCTCGAACTTTTCGCTGCATTTGAATTCGGATTAAGTCAGATCTGAACATAGTTACATTATACACATATGTTATAGTAATAGAGTAGAAATTTCTATGTAAAGTTTCAAAAGAATTCAATTACAATGTTGAGAATAATATGTTTTGGAACATTGAAAAATTTCATAATAAATGAGGTAAGAAATGAGGATTCAAACGTGCTTGTGAGAGCTTATTTTTATGAAGTATATTTTTGATTTCGAATATATTATATTAATGGTAATGAAAATAAATTAATTAATCATGTTCTCGTGGAATGTTGACAAGATTGGTCGAAGCTTTTCCTGATTGGATCGCAATTCCCATTCTTAATCATTCTATTGATACTATCCTGTTGGTCTTTGCTCCACTTTGAATCCAGGATCATCAGTTAAGATTTACGCCTTGTAACCACTCACATCATCATAACTCACAAGATAATGTTAAACTAATATGCCATCTGGTGAAAACTGGTTTCCATTGCACACATTGGTACTGTGAGAAATATTAATGATTCCTCATATCACCATTTAGCCACTTACCTTGGGAAAACTCACTAAGTGAGTTCAAGTTTCGAGTTCACTTTCGAGTTCAAACCGAAACACAACAATAATAAGTATTTCTGTTGACGTGTTGCTGTATCTAACTAGACGCGCTTGCACAAAGTCCCACCGCCCTGTCTATGGTATCTACCATTTTTATAGGCTTGTTTTGTATGAGAAGTAGAACCCGAGACTATAATACAGATGTATATTTTGTATTATTTTTCGCATATATTTTTTTCAATATTGCGAATTGTGGCTCAAATTGATGGTGACTGATTATCGTACCTGTTTTTTAATTTATTTCGGTTAACTACGTCTAGTTAACAATTTCTATGCCTTTTTAAAATAAATTGGCTTGTTTCAGACATATTTTAAGGGGTTGCGTATCATTTCAAACTTAAATACACAAAAAATACAATTGTATTGTAAACATTTATTCGATATTCGATTTGTAATATCGAACGCGGTCATGATTTGTACAGAACCATTTCTTAGTACTGATATGTGTATACTTTTTGAGGTCCGCAATTTATGAACATAAGACATAAAGCTATTTTCTTATTTTAATGTATTTTAAATTGAATAGAATACCATATACAATTAAGGAAAATAATCTTATTATTCTTATTATAGAGTTGTTAAAATTCTGTCAAAGTATTTCTTCTTTTGTACCGAATTAAAAGAACTCCAGAATACTATTCCGAAAAAATAAGCTTATTAATTATTCTATCCACGAAAATTTTAAATCAAGGCTGTATAATCCATCTCATTTTATTAAAGAAATTGACCCTTTTAATTAAAAAAAGTTATTTTCGCTATATAAAATTTTTATTTAAATAAATTAACTTCTATTCAATTACATTTTTCTTATATCACGCGGGAAAAAAAAGTAGAAATATGATTACACAAAATTTACTTAAAGTCGGATTTATTTAAAATAATATATGTATATACATTTTAAACATATGATTGACGTAGTATTACATTTTACAAGTAATTATAGGTTGTAGCGGGTAGGCCGTAAGTTGAGTAATAAGGTGAATCGTACCGGGCATACACTCCAGGAGCAGCGTAAGTACGAGCAGAGAACACTGTTGGAGAAGAAGTCGCATACACTCCAGGTGCGACAAAAGATCTAGCTACGACTGGAGATGAGGCAGAGTACAAAGCAGGAGCAGCATAAGTACGAGCAGCAACAACAGATGGAGCAGAGGAGACAACAGCAGGTGCGGCAACGGTGCGTGTCACAACAGGAGTAGCAACTATGGAAGCCACCACGGGGTCTTTGCGAACGACTGCGTTAAAACCGTTCACATCATCAGCAGTGTAGTCAACAGTGCGCTTGGTGCCATCGGGGTCGATCAAAGAGTACTGTCCTCTTACAACACCACCGGAGCGGGATTCTACTTGGCTTTTGTAATCACCGGTGATCGGATCAGCAACATCGTAAGCGAAGCTTGTAGATTCATCATCTACTTTGACTACTGGTACTACTGAGCTGTGAGCCACAGCAACCAGGGCGACGAGCACTGCGATGAACTGAAATAATACAAAATTCATTAAATTAACATGCTTCAGTTCTCATCAATTCTTAGTGATGGATTCGGCCTTTTTACGATCTAAAGGTATTATAATTTCAATATCATCTCATTGTTGAGACAAAATTAAATCATTCGAAAGACAATTAAAAATAGTGCGTATAAAAATAATCCAAAAAAGAAATGAATATGATCGCCTAGTTAGCCTAACCATTGTTCAAGAAATAAATATTATAATTTATAATATTATATTTATATTTATATATTATAATATTAATATATTCTATTATATAATATTACATATTATATAATAGAATATATTTGTCTTACCTTTGCCATTGTTCCTTATGTCAGTGAATCTTGTCAAGTGGATAAAAAAACATAAAATTGCTTGCTTTTATATGATTTTGTAGAATATTCGTTTGGTTTAAATGGTTACCGGTTGATCTTTAAATAAGGGTAATGTGTATTGTGATTATTAGATTATTGCGGAAATCGAAGGCTGTTAATGAAATAAATATCTCCGTCGACCTCAGGCCATTTTTAATAAACGACATCGTAATAGCTTTTAAAGAGGTTGAATTTTAATTAGGAAAATAGTAAAAACTAATATTTTTTATTTTATTGTATATAAGTAAATTACAATTAAATAAGGAATAAAAAACGTATATTGTTTCAGTGTTAAAGTCTACACTAATATTATAAAAAAGTTGCTTTTTGTTCGTTTATTTGAATTTCAAATTTCAAATTTTTAAAATCATATTCAAATTTTTGTTTGTGATATTGCATCATATAATAAATTTTAAATAAATAAGTTACTAATAAGTTACTTTCTTGGTGGCAGGGCTTCGTGCAAGCCCGATTGGGAAGGTACAACTCGCTCACCGCTAAATAGCAGTACTCAGTATCGTTGTGTTCCGGTTTGAAGGTTGAGGAGCTCGGATAACTACAGCCACAAGAGACAATACATCCTAGTTGCAAAGATTGATCGCTTTGGCGATGTAAGGAATGGTTAATAGTCCTTACAGCGCCATTGTCTATGGGCGGTGGAGACCATTTATCATCAGCCCGTCCACCTACCTTATATTATTATATTAAAAAAAAAAAATGAAAAATGAGTTTTGTTCTAATTTAGTGATTTTTGTTAATTACAATATACATATTTCCTGAAATAAGTACGTATGTAGGTACCTAATAACTTACCATTTAACATAGATGTTTTTTTTAAGCAGATACTCACATAATTTTATTTAGTAATTTAAATTATGGTAGGTTTTATTTTTTATTTTATATGCTCCAAACCTTCTCCTCAAAGGAGGCCTTTAGCCCAGAAATTTACAGGCTGCTAATGCTAATATAAGGATTACTTTATATTAGCATTAGCTTTAAACGTGGATTTGCGATATCTCATCATATAATACTTATTAAATAAATAAATTTATCGTAAGTTGTGATATATTTTGATTTTATAGGACTTAATTTTACTGCTAAATTATAATTACCTACATATACTAAGATTATAACGTACGGTACTATTACCGAACGTTCTAGAGTTCGAGTCCTACTTATAATAACGTGATGTACCTTATTTCTCGCTGCAAAAATACGCTACTTGTTTCCGGTGCCCAGCACGCTGGAATACCCACTAAAAACTGGCGGTACCCTTACGGTCTCACAGGATCGCTTCCGAGTGCTACCGTGAGGCGTGGTAAACCTAAAATAACTCCTTAATGTACTTAGTCTTTAAAAATAATTTCATCTTCTGAGTGAACAAATTCGCAGGTAAATGCTAGTTTTTTTTATAAAGTTACAGCGTTTAAAAATTGTGTTACAGTCGTAATATAGCATGAGATTGGTCACAATTTGATATAATTTTTTACATAGTAGTCGTATTACTATCATCTCTTTACGCTGCAATATTTAATCTTTTCTGTTATACAATTACTACTAGAACACGATTCCCGTAGAAATAAAATGACTAGTATTCGTCCGCGGCTTTATTCTCACGTGTGAGTCGGCGTCAAGTGTTAGCGTACGTTCTTTTCTGTACTTTTAAGCATACTATATGTTATCCGATATTAAATAAAAAATGGGAAAGTATTAAGGTATTCAAAAATATATATCCCTTTTTTACCATTTACGGACTATATCTTGTCAATTGATCATAGACAGGTTCAATAGTTTGACGCACGAACAAAAAAACATACCTAATACTTTATATATATAAATTGATGCATATAAGATCACATTAAATATTATATAGTACACTTATTAATTGTCTGTTGAAGTAGTTACCGCTCCCAAAAATATGCCGAAGATTTATTAGACTTCACTTGGGTCGCAAAAAACCAAACGTCGGTTTCTAAAATGTCTAAGCATGTGATTGATGCGTGTTTATAAATCTAATTAAAAAAATTGTAGTTGAATATAAAGCTAACTAATATTATAGATGTGAAAGATTGTTGTTTGTTACGCTTTGACGTCTTAACTATTCAGCCGATCGTGATGAAATTTTGCATACACTTTATTATTGGAGGACAATGGTCAACGGGCCTCGAGGTTGCCCTCCTTGCCCGAGCTGATCCTCCCCGGTAGCCGCAGCTACCGCGTCATTTCCTTTTGACCCAATTGGTCAGGGCCAATTTGGCCCAAATTGGTTGTATAAATTGGTTGGTTATCGTGTCCGGATGGGTGTCAAATCCGAGAGGACTTGAAGATGATGATGTCGTTGATGTTGACGGCGGGCAAACTCAAGGAAGACCAGCCTACTACGCAGCTTATTATAGCTGTAAACATTGTTGCAGTATCTATTCCTCCACTGTATGGGATAGCAAATCGGACTGGAAAAAGTTCAGCCACAGAACCAACGGGACGGTAGGCACTTTCATATTCTAGACTCCGGACTGTTACTGGGTATCTTTAGACAGTTTTATTTTAAGTTTAACGGCCTGTAATACGCGTTTGAACCTAAGACTTCGGAATCTGCGGCCCTGTATCTAGGCACAAGACCAACGAGGCAGTCAGAGAGCATAGGGTACCTAGCATCTGACTAGCCCCACACGCGAGTATAGCTACCGGTGGAAACTAGTTCTTAATAATGCGACCAAAACTATACATTAACAACTCATCGCACTGGTGCTGGACAATTTTATACGAGTATGTTAATGTTTGGACCATAAAGTTTGCGAGTATAAATGGCGCGAGTACCACGATTTTGGACGTGCTTTATTTAATAAATTAATTTAACTACTTGTTTCGTATCTTAAATTGGTTTATGCGTTTTAAAGAATGCTTTCATAAACATAATATATTCAAGTAGGCTCTTAAAATTTTGTTTAATAATTTCAAGATTTACTACATCTAAAGTCACCACTGTAAGTTCATGTCGTTCGAAATACAAATTATATCGAGAAGAACCAGCAAGAAACTCAGTTATTATTCATTTCTATCAAGTAATAGGGTGTTTAATATAGACACGCATTACATTAATATGCAATCTTTAATATTTTTTTTATTTTGTAGAGGAAACTGGGGAACATATCTTTAAAGAAAAATCTATAAAACGAGACCAAAAGTCATGGAGCCCTGGTGTGAACAGATCTGCTTTATTAATATATATTTACTCATAGTTAATAATTTTATGGTTTGTTTGATTGGTAAATCAAAGCGATGTTAGCCCTCCTGTCATCGGTGGAGGCAATAAGGAGATGTGTTTACATATATAAGTTATACGAGAGATCGCACGATCAAGATCAACAAAAAGTTGGGCATCCCCTTAACCGAGACGGGCGAGGATAAGTTCGGTAAATAAACAATAGGATTTCATTCTTTATTAATATTGATTAATCATATAATTAGGGTACTTTATTTGAGGGTAGGGCTTTGTGCAAGCCCGTCTGATTTGGTACCACACAACTACTGTATATTTTACTGCCAAACAGCTAAACTTAGAATTTGACCTACAAAAACATGAATGGAGTGTGTGAGATATGGGAGAGATGGATGTGAACGAACGAATGAATGATTAGATGATGAATAATAAGAAGAATGAAGAGAAAAAATGCCGCGCCATCCCCATAGATGGGGACACGGGCAGGGAAAATAAGCAATACTTAGTATTGTTGTGTTCCGGTTTGAAGGGTGAAAGAGCTTGTAATTATTTTGGCTCACAGTGTAACTACAGGCACAAGGGACCTAACATCTTAGTTCCCAAGGTTGGTGGCGCATAGGTGATGTAAGGAATGGTTAATATTTCTTACAGTGCCTTTCTCTATGGGCGGTTGTGACCACTTACCATCCGGTGGCCCATATGCTCGTCCGCCAACCAATGCCATAAAAAAAGAATAATAATTATACATAGGGTCAAGTAAGTATGAAAAAATTGGTATGAAGCAAAAATGAACTTCAAGAAAGACATGGGCTACTTTTTATGCCTGACAACCAAACCCTAAAACATGAGCGAAACTGCGGGCAAAAACTAGAACTATAATAATTTTAGTATTTTTTATATCGAGAATCAATAAATTATATCTTTAATATTATTCAATCGAGTTAAAATTGTAAACTGTTACGACTGGTCATTCCGTGAATATTTTATTGCTTGCCAAGATAAATAAATATGGTTTGAACTAATCATGTTGAAGACCAACGTAAAACGCGTATCATAGTAAGTTTATTTAAATAGGGTGTCGTGGTAATTATTTAATTATACAATAATTGTTTGGTATTAATGCCAAGTGCCTTAAGCTACAATTAAAAATCGAATTAAATTATAAAAAAAAAAAACATATCGTATCGTATATAATCTAATTATTATTTTTCATCAGCAACTAGAGTCTGTTTCCATGAGTAGAATAAGAATCTTGGTCGTGCACAGAAGAAATATTCATCACAATCGGTTGATTAGTTTAGAAACGTATTGAGAAACATTAAAATCTATTTATAGATAAGGAATAATTATTAAACAAGTGCAATCACTATTATCGATGTTTGAGTATTCATATATAAGTTTCTGATCATTTGTCGAAAATAAAAACAATTAATTCAGTACTTAATTCATTTAAAAATATATTCAAGATCCAAATATGTGAAGGTAAATATTTAAAACTATTCACATTGTTTAAATTCTAGACTTTGTCTTGCGATCAAGTTTTTTATTCTGCACTTAGTTATGATTCTGTTGAGGTTTTAACATAGACAGAGGTACCCTCATGCATTCGCAATGACTTTGGATGTATGTATATATTTCGGTTCATCAACGATGTAACAAGATATGTCGGATTAAAATCCATGTCATATTATACAACAGTTTGAAACTTCCTACTAAATTGATTATGTTATATATGTATATGTTTAAGGTGAACGGGTATTCGTTCATGTTTGAGCTAAATAAAACGATGTAGGTGTATATAAAGAGGTCATTTAATTTAATACATAGATATATATATACATACATATATGTAAAAAATATTATTATTTACAAGGCAGTTTCGAATAAGTCTAAAACTAAGTCACCTTATGAAGGCTTTGTCGTTATTTATCAGTAGTTGATGGGGGTGGAGTGCACGCCATAGCTCGCGTAGTATGGAGACGCGTAGTAGGGAGAGGCGTAAGTGCGAGCGCCGATAAGAGCGGGAGCAGAGGCGGCATAGATTGCGGGTGAGGAGTAGGTACGGGTGGCTACGAGAGGAGCAGAGGCAGCGTACACGGTGGGAGAGGAGTAAGTGTGGGCAGATACTACAGCGGGAGCTGAGGCGGCGTATACTGAATGACCAACGTATTGACGGGCAGCCACGACTGCAGGAGCTGAGGCAGCGTACACTGCAGGGGTGTAGGTACGAGAGGCTACAACCGCTGGGGCAGCGGCAGCGTAGACAGCAGGAGCGGCATAAGTTCGAGCCGCAACAACAGCAGGAGCGGAGGCGACAACGGCAGGTGTGGCGATGGTGCGTGCAGCAACAACAACTGGAGCAACAGCGGCTTCAGCGGGAGCAGCAGCTACCACGGGTGTGGCAACAACAGCGGGGTCCTTGCGTACGACAGCGTTGAAACCGTTAACGTCATCGGCTGTGTAGTCCACGGTACGCTTGGTACCGTCGGACTCGAGAAGCGAGTACTGTCCTTGAACGTTGCCGCCGACGCGGGTCTCGACCTGGCTCTTGAAGTCGCCAGTGTAGGGATCAGCCACGTCGTACGCAAAGCTCGTGTAGTCGGCGTCTGCTCGCGCTACTGGCACCACTGAGCAGTGGGCCACGGCCACCAGGGCGAGTACTACAACCAACTGCAAAAAATATCTTATATTATTTTATTGTTAAAAAATATATTACATGTTTAAATTACTTTAAAATAAAATAATTTATCTCAAAGGACATTTAAATAATATTTAATTAGCTCTATTTAAATTAAACTACGTAATCATAACAAGAGTTGTCACTTGCACGCATTATTAAATAAAAACCGTTTTATTTAATTTAATATTTCGCGAAATTAGATTGCTATTGAAACAAATACAGATTACTAAAGCAATACGCGATAATGATATTGGGAATACGCACCTTAGCTGCCATTGCTTCTTAGACAAGTGAATCTCGTGGAGTGAGTACTGAGCTATCCGACTAAGAGCTTTTATATGGATCGCACATATGAGGGCGTGTCGTTTGCGCATGGACACTTGTAGTTGATATTTAAAAACACTAATGTATTCGATGGATCCGGAAACGCAAGGCCGCAGCATGGAAAGCATAAAGAAATGACTCGTATCATTATTATTTTATTAACGTCATCCGTCTTCGTCATACTTTTATAAGTCTCGTTTCTCATAAACTGTATCAGAAAACTTCTATTAAATCTTAGTAATCGTATAGCTAGTTAAATTTTAAAGTAAATAAACCTCGTAATTTTTTTCGATATTCAATTATATTTTCGTATAAATTATTTGTGATCAAAATGTTACCGGCTTTCATGTTTATATATTTATTTCACCTTGTCACATCTAGATTGTTTTAAACATTTTGCGCAAATAATTCATGTTTAATGTAAGAGTTTAACGTTATCCATTTTTGTGCAATTTTATGATAAGCAGATCAAGATACCATTGTCTGCCAAACTTGGCGGCTGGATATGGCGTTCTTTGATAAAAAAATATAACATTTTCGTTTTTAGCTTTCGTATTTATTTCCATATCACGTACGAGCGGTTTGTAAGCACTCAGTCGTGACACAGTACGTATGATTTTTATATCTACAAAAATATATTTCGTCAACTAGAACTTATAACTTATTTACCTTGTTAAGTTTCACGACTATAATGTAGTCTACAAATTTAAAGTTGTTTTTCCAATTGACGTTTGTAGCAATCAACCAATTAAGCACAGTACATGCGTTTATAATATTAAAAAAAAAAAAAAACCGGTAATAAATAATGTCGGAATACTGTATAATACTTAGATATTCCTAAACATTTAATTTTAATAATCATCAAATTTAATTAAAAAAAATTAAATAATAAATCTTTAAAAATATTAATTAATAAAAAATATTTAATAGTAAAATTTTATATAATACAGATATATAATTAAATATATCATATTATTATTTATAACATATTCCAAAATTTCAAAATTTCAGATTATATTCAGTATCTAATTATTTATTATTGTTGCCCACGAACGCAGTCCTACTTGATAAATTCCAATAAGGCAGCTAGAAATTTTAGTTTCACTAACTATTTATTTATCGTTAAATACTTTAAAAGTTTATACACATGAATTGGTCCTACGATTTGTTTATAGCGTGAATCAGTATTAATCAAGCGTATTCTATATATAATTTTTTTTTTTGATATATAAATGCAGTAACTAACTAAAAAAACTAAAAAGTAATTTTGCCTTTTTTATGAATAAAGCATAATTTAATAATAATAATAATAAATAAATAAATATTGGACAACATCACATACATTACTCTGATCCCAATGTAAGTAGCTAAAGCACTTGTGTTTTGGAAAATGTAATGAACTTTTTCTACATCGACTCGGCCGGGAATCGAACCCGGGACCTCGGAGTGGCGTACCCATGAAAACCGGTGTACACACTACTCGACCACGGAGGTCGTCATTAATTTATCTGTTGTGTGTTAGTTAGTATATATTATACTATATATAGTAAAGAGTTTCTTAAAAGTTTGTGTTTGCATGGTTCCCTCTCAGGTGAAGGCCTTCTCCAAGGCTTTCCATTTGTCTCTATTCTTTGCTCTTAGTAGCCAGTTTGTTCTTGCGATCTTTTTTATGTCGTCCTCCCAACTCACGTAGGGTCTCCCCACTCTGATCTTGCCTGTCAGACCCTATAACAATAATGAATTGATTAATCTGCGATATTAACAGATTAATCAGGCTCTCGACCAATGATATCGCGTTAATTCGCTATCAAATTTTAATTATTTGGTTTTTGCCTTCTAATTGTTTGATATTATTATATATAAAGAGGGAAAATTAGTTTTATACACCTCCAAGCATATCCTATAATGTCCCGAACTAATGATCCAATTCTAAAAAAAGTAAATGATATAAATCTACATTATGAATTCTATGGGGTTAAATTATTTTTATGTCACATGCTTTTATTTATTAACTAGCTGTGCCCGCGACTTCGTGCGCGTTTGAATTTAAGTTATTTGGACATTGCAGCGTGATTTTATTTTTATTTTATACATAATTCAAAAATAAAAGTTACTCCTTATTACATCAGCTATCTGGCAGCAAAAGTCCCGTCAAAATCGGTCCAGCTGTTCCAGAGATTAGCTGGAACAGAGAGACACATAGACAGACAAAAATTGTTATTTTTGTATATGCACCGTGTATACATACATATACATTTAGTAAAAAACTGTTATTTTGATATTACAAACAGACACTCCAATTTAATTATATGTATATATAGATATACTTCACCCGTGCGAAGCCGGGGCGGGTCGCTAGTTAAAATTCTTGGTGGAACTTTGTATGGCTGATAGCATTTGCGTGAAGTATTCTAATATTCAACAACAGATGGCGCGGAAGTCTTATATAGTCATATATATAGTTTAAAGCACGTGGGTTTTAGCCATTTTGATTTTAAATTATGTTGTAATCAAAATCTTTATACAGTAAAGAAGCGTTTACTTGTACTACTACAGTAGTATAGTATATTTATTTACAAAACAAGCAGTATTTACATTAGGCTTCTTTTTTTAATGCGGTTGGTTGTCTGACGAGCATATGGACCACCTGATGGTAAATGGCCCACCGCCCCTAGACAAAGGCGCTGTAAGAAATATTAACCATTCCTTACATCACCTATGTGCCACCAACCTTGGGAACTAAGATGTTATGTCCCTTGTGCCTGTGATACACTGGCTTTCTACCCGGAACACAATAATACAGAGTACTGTTATTTGGCGGTAGAATAACTGATGAGTGGGTGGTACCTACCCAGACGGGCTTGCATAGAGCCCTACCACCAAGTATAGGTCCTTAATACACAAATAAAAACTTAGATTAGTGTACCAATAATGACCGATTAGTCATAATATATTATTATTATTCGTAGTTTTAAAACATACGAAAAATATTGTCGAAGTTATTAAATTCTGAAGCTTCCTGATTGTGGAATCTTATTTCGTACGTGCTTATATGGGACGATACTAATCTATTTAATAAGGTCTTTTTTTCCTACGGTAAGAATATCAAGATCCGGTTTTGTAAGATTATTCCTTAACTGGTTTATTAATAATATCGATTTTTTATTTACGTATGTCATTGTACTGATCTTTTTTTAAAAACTAAAGCCGTCACTACTTTTCTAATTTACGTTTCCAATTAAACTTAAAGAATCTGGATCGAACCTGCGACTTTCACATCGCGAGTTCAAACCTTTTGCGATTGAGCTATTACGTATTGTTGACAGTATATTTACATCGAGTATTCAGTTCGTAAACTTAACTTCCTAACTTAAACTTCGTAATTCGTCACACAGCTTCAATTAGTTAAATATTTTTTTATGACCAAAAATATATTTCTTTAAATATTTTTAATTTTCACATTCAATTATTTAAAAAGAAAGTCAAAATTCGACAGTTTTATACAAGGTTGCTAGTTAGCAAAGTACATTAAATTAGGTGAAATAATATATGCATACAAAATTAACAAATCGCAAACATTATGAACCTAGATTTGAGTTAATAAAAATAATAAATTCTATGAATAATCATGACGAAGAAAACCGAGTTTAGGAGAACCGGCGCAAGGCCGACTGGCTGCGATTACAAGCAGTTTATGATTATAATAACATACTTTATAATAGTGATCTGTTGCGGAAATAAATGCCTATAAACAAATAAATATATTCATACATACATATATATGTATGTAAGTTCACTTCCGTTGGAATATATATTGTATAGTAAACTAGCAAATAGACGCTATTGTATGTTGATGCCTCGTTGGGATAGTGGTCAGATGTATGACCGCAGATCCAAAGTCCTGGACCTCAACCCCGGTTGGATAAAAAATTTTTGTGTCTTTCCATCGAAAAAATTTTCAGTAGTCGTCCGGAGTCTGGAGGTTGGAAGTGTATACATTCCCGTGCCTCGGAAAGCAGGTCGTGTCGGATTTAACGGAACCATACGTGTCAACAAATGTTGTTGGTAGGGCTTTGTGTAAGACCGTCTGGTTAGGTACCACTTATTCATCCTATATTCTACCGTCATGCAATGATTAGTTTTGTTGCATTCCGAATTGACACGTGTGAGCCAGTGTTACAACAGGGTTATAACAACCTTCGATAGCTCAGTTGGTACAGCGGTGGACTGTAGAGTAATATCGTTGTAATCCATAGGTCGCTGGTTCAAATCCGGCTCGAAGGATACTTTTGTTTATATTAAACAATGGTGTTCTATAAAATATTATATTTTCAATTTTTTTGGGGTACATGTCAGTCACCTCCTGGAGGTGTACCCCGGGCAACGGGGCCGGCTTGAGCTTGCTCGTCGGCCACGGCTAAGACTGGCGGAAGGGATGCCGCGGGGCTGCTCCTGGTACGTCCCTGATCGGCGTCAGGGCGGACCATGTGAGTGACCTCGTTGGCTAGGAGGGAGGGGGAGGGCTCGCTACTCGAGCCTCCCAGGTGTTTTACACCGGCGGTTGGCGGCGGAGCCTACCGTCTTATCCGCCGCAGACGATTCGTTGACGCCCACCCTCCAGTGGCGGACTCGAGGGAGTTCGCTACATTCCCACGTGGAGGATGAGGGGGAAGGCGTCCATTAGGCGCGCTTTCCATGAATATTCAGTCGCCTTACGGCGGCTGCCGCTGGTGGGGTCGCGGATGCATGCCCTTGGCGATCCCGTGGCCTCACCACTCGGCGGCTTGATGGAAACCCGAGGATGGTTTAGTGGGTAGGACAGGGCATTAGTATTAGCGTGCCCTAGCACGCGGCATTAGTTCCCGGTTGAGTCCCACATATCCGTCCCGGTCCCCCGACCGGGCGGCATGCGTAAATGCATTTCCTCCTCGTAAAAAATGGGTTATAACAACGTAGTTCCAAAGGTTGGTTTTGTAAGGAATCGTTAAAATTTCTGACCGCGCATGTCTATGATATATCGTGACCACTTATCATCAGTTACTAATCATCGTCATCCGCCTAACAATTTTATAAAAAGGAACCAAAAATATTGCTTTAATCCGATGGTATACATGGTAGGTATTGGAATGGGATATTATTATCAAATCAAATTGAAATACACTTTGTCGGTTTGGCATTTTTAGCCTTTACCATTTCAAGAAACAGCCTGTAAATATTGTCCACTGCTGGGCTAAGACTTTCTCTCCCTTTGAGAAGAAGATTTTGAGCTAGTCCCACCACACTGGTCTGATGCGGTTTGGAGGATGCACACGTGACATAGTTTTATTTAAATTAGACATATAAAGATTTCCTCAGGATGTTTTCTTTTATATGTAAACTCAGCGGATCTTGCCTAGATTAAACAATCGTTTTGGTATATTTACCGGTACTGGACGTGGATCAGCACCGTGTTTTTGTTAGTTTGTATAGGCATATCATACTTGGTTCCTTCGTTAATTTATAATTGGTAATCAATTTATGAACAATTCAAAAAGTACTTAATGTTCTATACAGACATATCGACCCAAATATTGACTGAAACTAAGACGAAGACAGTTGACAAAAAGAAATATGTAAAGCTCGTATCATACAAGCCAGTGCATCCTTAAAGATTGAATCACACTATTAACTAACATACTTAGTTTCCTTTGACATATAAAATCCTGAAGTACATAATCTATAGATATCAAGATTAATTTGAAACTATGTTAATATTGACAAACATACATTTAACTCATAAATTTGTAATATTTGTCCGGCTCTTGTTCATATCATCATATAACTTTTTTAATAACCTGCTAAAAATATTCTAAATATAAGTATATTACAAATATATTGTTCAATAGAACAGCCTTGTCGTCAGCGATTTTGTTTGCAGAAAAATATTTTTAACATTGTATCGCTTCGAATTTTTATACTAAATACTGTTTTATTTCATACTATTTACGTTTAGGTGTTTTTTGTTTTCACATGAATTATTTTTATTACTTCTCAATGGCTTTAACTGGATTTTGAAGCGATGACCTTCCTTATGAGTTAACTAGTGAGTCAATGAAAAATATAGACGAATATGTGTGTATGTGTTTTTCGTGAAATCATAAGATTTATGTCTCGGCAAAATTGAACGAATAAAAATAATTTTAATTGTATAAGCAACTTAAATAAAATAAATCAATAGTTCATTTTCGTTAATTTTTATTTGTATTGTATAAATAACAGTTATTAATGACTTTGGTAAATATATATACAAATTGTATCACATTATATATTTTACCATTTCTTGTTAACGATGTGTGTGTGAAGATCTCGGTGGTCGGGTTAATTAAACTAGTAGAGACGTCCGGCGTAACCGAGACCGTGGGCACCGTAGGCGTAACCGTGGGCAAGAGGAGCAGCGACAGCTCCGTGAGCACCGTAGGCGTAGCCGTGGGCAAGAGGAGCGGCGGCGTACGCGTTGTAGGCGAGAGGAGAGGCATAGGAGCCGTAGGCTACGGGAGCGACGCGGGCAGCGTACGCCAAGGGAGAAGAGACCACAGCGGGAGCGGCGTAGGAGGTGGCGATGGGAGCGGAGTAGACGGCGGGAGCGGCGTGGGCGATGGGAGCGGCGTAGACGGCGGGAGCGGAGTAGACGGCGGGAGCGGCGTGGGCGATGACGGCCGGGTCCTTGCGGACGACGGCGTTGAAACCGGAGTGCGCGTCAGCGGCGTAGTCGACGGTGCGGCGGGTGCCGTCGGACTCCAACAGAGAGTACTGGCCGACCACGTTGTCACCCACACGGGTTTCGTGCTGGCTCTTGACATCACCGGTGTGAGGGTCAGAAACTCCATAGGAGAAGCTGTTGTAGTCACCACCGTGGACGGCACTGCCCTGAGCAGCCGCTACCAGAAGAGCAAGAACTACGAACTGTAAAAGAAAAATTAAATATAAATAAATATTATGTTGCAAAATTGAAATTACAATTCAAT